>NW_024885532.1:3541880-3671008 GCF_019232065.1 Centrocercus urophasianus
GGGGGGAGAGCACCAGCATGGCTGCCTTTGGGCAGCAAGCAGGTAAGCAGGAGACAGTTGCAGAGCCAGTCTGGGAGGAAGCAGCAGTGCTCAGGCAGCAGGCCCAGGAGAGTTCGTCAGCATGAAGGAATTCCGTAGTGTGAGGAATCTGATGTCAGACACCTGTCCTCATGGTTTTCAGTTCCTCTTTTATCCTACTTGTTCTCCTGCCTATGTGACATCCCTGGGCACTTGAGCAAGAGTCATGTGAGTATCCCCTGAGATGGCCATCATCCTGAGGTAAGTCCACACAAAAGACCACAGCTATTAAGCTGCACCTCATCTCTCTCTCATTGCCCCTGGCCTTGTCCATCTTGTCCCCCAGACAAAGGATTTCACAACCCTTGTCCAGGACTTGCCTGGACTTGTGTCATGGTTTTGTGATTGTTGGCTTTCGGTATTCCACATCATAACATCATGTGGGGCACTGGGACTTTAACTGTTAATGCTCAAGTCCTGGGTACCTGCCCAGAAGAGAAGAAGAACTACATTTCCCAGGGGACTTTGCGGTCAGGGAGAGGAGATTTAACTCCTGGCAAGATCACCTGATCCTCTTTTTCGCCTGCTCTTTGTTATGGGCGCTGCTCCTGTCTCCCTGCTGCTCAACTGCACTGCACATCTCACCTCAGCATTGTGGTGAAGCCTAATCCACCTTTCGGACATTCTCCCTCTCTCATTATATTTGATTAATTAGCTTCAATTCTGATTATATTGTATTACAGTGTGTTATCTTGCATTCCGATAGTATACTTAGTAAATTAATTTGTTTCTTCTCAGATTGTTGCCACTGTTTTTAATTATTTTGGGGTGCCCTGTTTTCCTTTTCCGGAGGCCCGGATCCGCGGATCCCTCCACCCCGCTGGTCAAGGAACCGGGCTAACGCAGCCTGTAAACCGTTGACAACTTGTTCATCTGTGTCCCCCGCAAGCTTTGAGACAACGATGTTTTACAGAATAATATCTTACAGGCTGCTTTCAATTCGTTCATTCCACAGTCTGCAAAAATTAATTATGAAAATTAATTAAGAAATACAGGATACTGTCCATCTCACATGCATCAAAATAGTGGTAAAATTGGCAACACCTTTTTTCCTTAGTGTTCTCATTATTATTGTCCTGGATTTAGCTGGAATAGAGCTAATTTTCTTTTCAAAGGTTGTATGATATTGAGTTTTGGATTTGTAATGAAAATGATAGTTATTATGTACCAATCAATTAGTTCTTGCTGGATAGAGCTTACAAAGAATTGAGGACTTTTCAGTTTCTCTTGCTGCCCTGCCAGCAAGGACATGGGAGTGCACATATGGGAGGGGACACAGCTAGGACATTTGAGCTCCAGTGACAAAAGGAATGCACAATAGTAATATTTGGGAAAGAAGGAAGGCATTCAGAGCTTTTTTTTTCTTCCCAAGTAACCATTACAAGTGACGAGTCCTGCTTTCCTAGAAATGGCTGAATATCTGCCTGCCAACTGGAAATAGTGAATTAATTCTTTATTTTGCTCTGCCTATGTGCACAGCTTTTGTCTTTATCTCAACTCATGTATTTTCTCACTTTCCCTTTTCGGACTCTCTACCCAAGTCTACTGGGAAGAGAATAAACTCAACTGAGGGGAGGAATATTGTGATATTTCTTACAGTTTGCAATATTACGTTTAATTTGCCTCTCATTTGCTCTCATAGCTTCCTTTTTTTGTAATAAAGCATCTATATAAGATAGGCATTGATTTTCAGTCACCTATACATTGTTGATTATTATTTCCTCTGTATATTTTCTTTTAAAAGCTGACATGCTTTCTGTTGAGAGGTGACCTCTGTAAGAGACTTAGGAGACAATAAATGACATCCAGAAAGATCCTTGTATAAAATTTTCTACTTCCTTTTATAATAGGTCTATTCTAAAAAGACATATATATATGTTTTTACATATATATATTTGTATATATATATATAGGGTACAACTGAATTAAAATCAAATATATTTTTGACAGAAGCAATTGAAAAAAGCAAACTAGCACAACTCACATTTCCTCCTCCACATTTGAAAGTCTTTGAAAATTTTAAATGCAGCTTTGGAATTTCTCTGTCATTGTAACTACTACACTACTACATTTTCCCACTAGGAAAGAAAGAAAACAAAACACAGTAAGAAACTCCACTGCATAAATTATGTGTATGTGTGTTATTTTGCCGTACTGAAAACATAATCCCATGAAAGTAGTAATAAAACAAATTTGTTCAGCAAATCTAAAGAAAAAAATCCCACAACAGGCTATAGTATATCAAAGTAATGAATAAGACAGATTTTTTTTTTTTTTTTTTTTTTTAAGGATTGATTTACAAATCAAATAGAGCAGCAAAAGAGAAAATGAAAGTAAATATGCATTTCTACATCTCTACATCTCTTCAGATAACGGGTACAAACCATTACTGTGCTTCAATCAAAACTAAAGTTTGGATTTATTCCAACCAATCTGCAAATTTAATTCAATTTTGTTACTTTTTTTCAGCTATCATTAAAGTCAAAGGAGAGAGAAAGTCACCATAAGAAGATGATTTTTAAACATTTTTCTCTGTCTTTAAAAAAAAAAATTATGAACAGTCAATAACTCATCTAGCCAGTATCTCAGTAAAATTCCGAAGTTTATGTGAAGGAAATATGTTTCATATCAGTAATATAATAATATTTAAAATGTGTACTTGATAAAATGTTTTCTATTTTAATACTTAAAGGTTCGCTGGGTGAGTAGTGAAACTGTGTTTGACTGCTTATTAAATTTCTTTGATCTGAAGCCCCTCTTGATATGTTTTCCCCATGGCTTTAATTAACAGAACAACTTATATTTCTCTGATGGTAGCACTGACATCCTTGAAAAATGAAATAAGTAAATGCTGTAGTTGAAATTTAACTTAAGGTATGTCTTTTTCAGATTATTAATCTCAAGATCATTGTCTTGAGAAAAGTGAAGAATTCTCTTTGTATTCAGCATAACGGAGTAAAACAGATTATATGCACCACTTTAATTTTATGGTAACACAGGGAAAAATGAAGCAAAAGTTGCTTTCATTTCTTTCTTTTTTATTTCTTTCCCTGTTTGAGCTTGTCATCTTCAGTTTAATTTGAAGTCTAATAGACATTGAGATAGTAGAGAAAACTGTCATCCCTATGTTGCAAATAAATGCATAGTTTTATATCATTTTTTCAGTCTGCAAGTGTTGCAAATGAAAATATGCTCTTCACTCATAAGACTGACATGGCAATACATTTATTAATATCAAATAATGATTTAACAAAGCTTAATTTTAAATAAGATAGTGACTTAAGATTCAAAGTGTCAATGTGCTCTTGATTATTTACTGCATAGAGGATGGAATTAAATATACTCATGCAGAACATCATCTCACTGAGTTACAAGGTTCAGACTGGTCCTTGCTTTCCAGATTCTTTCTCAGAGAAATCAAGGTAGAATTGATGTAAATTCTTTTTACATCATTGTCTCAAAGCTTGCTGGGGACACAGATGGACAAGTCCAAGCAAGCCCTGGGCAAGGGTTGTGAAATCCTTTGTCTGAGGGACACAGATGGACAAGGTCAGGGGCCATGACAGAGAGAGAAAAGCCACAGATTAATGGCCGTGAAGAGGTCTTTTGTGTGGGTTTATCTCGAGGAAGATGGCCATCTCAGGAGGTGCTGCAAATGACTCTTGCTGAAGTGCCCAGGAATGCCACAATGGCAGAAGAAGAAGGATAAAAAGGGGACCTACAATTGTGATGCTGAGGTTCTCTGGCAACAGATTCCTCATGAAGAAGAAGAGGTTTCTGCCATGAGAAGCCTCACGACCTGCCTCTCTCCCTCCTGAACTTGCTCTGCGCTCTACCACAATGCTGAAGAAGAACAAAGCTGTTTGCCATCAGATTCCTCACTGCGGAATTCCTGCATGCTGACGGACTCTCCTGGGCCTGCTACCTCCTGCTGCTTCCTCCCAGACTGGCTCTGCGACTGTCTCCTTCTACCTGCTTGCTGCCCAAGGCCAGCCATGCTGTTGCTCTCCCCCCTGCCCCCGCCCCGCTGCTTCTGCCTCGGACCTTCAAAATGTGCAACGGGACAGCTGCTGCATCCTGGTGGTGACTAGCCCTGCTTTAAGCGATTCTTTCTTCTTTCCTATCTTTTCTATCACCCTCCTTCCCTTCCCCATCTCTCTGATTAGGATTTGTAATAAATTGGTTAGACTAACATATGAACCGTTGTTTCTTAATCTCACACTGGGTAAACAGATATTAAAAGAACCAATCTCCCTCCTACAAATTGGAGCAATACAGTTGAATCCAAATTTAGTCCTAGACTTGATTAACCATCTATATATCAGTGTTGAGGAAATTCTCCTGTTGAGTCATGAAGTTAAGAGTGGACTCATTTACTTTCTAAAATACTTGAACCAAAAAGACATGGCACTTAGGTGCAGCTGGACCCACTCCTAGTTCAGAATTGGTCAAAGGTTTATGTCTCAGGGATTTTATGTGCACAATCAAAGGTATAATTTTAGCAAAGCTGATAAAGATTAACCAACTATTAATAATTTACTTACTGAGGATCTATATCTGCAAGATTTTTTTGGTGTCAAGGTGTATGGGATCTCTACAGGAAGTACAATTTTGAGAGGTGTCCCTACTAAAGGAGAGATCCTGACATGAGCCCACAACTGTACAGAAAATCTAGCCAGGTTCTTGGTCTGCTGAGTATTTATGAGGTTAGAAGATTGACTTTTAGTTATATTTGCATACAAACTACAGAAGTCATTTTCTTCCAAATTTGAGAAGAATTAGATGTTGATGGACTGTCACAGAAACAAACTAAGTGTTCAAAATCTGAGGAAGATACCATCCAAGCATGTGGGGGAAGATGTAACTATGAGCAAGTCACCAAAGAGTTTATCAGACTCCTTGATAGACCCTATCACTGTGAAACCTTGGGAGTCTGGAGTGTAAGACAGAGAGCAAACAGCTGTCTGCATCTAAGGGTAAGCAGGGGGTCTTTTTGTATGCATTGTTAATCTTATCACACTTAAGAAAACTTTCATCTTTTATCACTGTTGTTTGGGAGAAGCTAGGCCCAATTAACTGATTAGAGGAACAGGAATTTCTTGTTTGCAAGTGAATGGTATATAAGATGTATGTTGAATACCATGAAGGAGAACTATTCTGAGAACTATTCTGATACTACAAGAAACTGTGAGAGCTCTCTAACTCAACTGAGCACCAACACAAGTGGACAGTCATTTACCTGAGCTGTTCTCTTTGACATGTTTGAGTCTCCAACTGTGAGGATAGAGAACACTACCTGCACTGCCAATCCCTTTAACATTTTCCTGAGAGATATAAAGTCCCTTGATAATTTGCAGTCTCCTTTTTGCACATTCATGTGATCTGACTTGTGGATAGTACTCCTCTGGGTTTATCGGACACCGTAGTCCCTATGAATTGAAAACATAGAATCCTGGCATGCAGCAAACCCCTCTAGAGAGATTGTTCAATGGCAAATAGATTATTCAATGCCTTTAAGGGACTAAAGGCACTCTTCATGTCTTGAGTGTTTTTTTTGTTTTTTTTGTTTTTTTTTTGTTTTGTTTTTGTTTGTTTGTTTGTTTGTTTGTTTGTTTTTCTTTTGGTAGCACTGATTCTGTTTGCTTGGTTGGACCAGCTTCATATGGTTGCCCTTGATTGTCTTGATTCTCACTCATGTTGTCTCCTCTTTCCAGCCTCCGAGTCTTCTCAGTGTTGTACAGGGACATTTTGGGAGCAAGAGGGAGACTCCTACATCTGTTATGAGCAGAAAAAAAAATCCAGCTGCTGTTGTCTTGAGTGTTTTTGCAGTCCGTCCACTCAGAGAAAGAAGCTAGCCTAACTTCTTCTCGAAGGGACTTAAGACAGGGCTGTCGGTCTGCTTGTGTCTGTTCATAGCACTACACATCACTCACTCTCTGGTTCCTACATGTTGCACTGCCAGGTGATTTCCTTTCACAACCTGATCACTTGATAGAAAAGTTCATTGATCTGAGAACACTTGCACTCATGACACCCAGTTCTGCCCTAAGATCCTAGGGGAACTTCCCACACAACCTGGCTGGCTGGCTGGCTCATTTGCTCCTTGGCTTATAACCATAAATTAACTCTTACCTATAGTGTTGTCATCTTTCTCCATGTCCACTTTGAGCTAAGTGTAACAGTCATGACCAGTCACAACCATCATTACTGCCACTGATTATCTGCTTAAGTCAGATGCAACCATTATGTCTGCCTCTCATGTTTATTGTTTGAACAGGATTATAGGAAAGTAAAGGTCAGGTAGGAAGTACATTGTCACATACAGTCATTTCCACTTAGATAATCTCTATTTATTGTTGTTATGAGGCTAGAGATGCAGATTTTTAAAATTATGCAATATCCCTGATAAATTTATTTGCTTTTATTTCCTGGTTCTCAGAAGCACGGAGGTTGTCTCCTTGTAGTTAAAAGATATCTTCAAAATATGTTGCTAATTTTCTTCTGTCTTCCTTAGTTCCTCTAGAACAGCCTTCACAATCCTGAAATTCATTTTTTTTCTCTGAAAACCATGTTCAATTAATATAGTATGTACACAAATGCAATTACCCAATGATCCAACAATAATTTTCACAGTACTCAGCACAGTGAATTGCAACATTTGCTAGCCCTCTGTAGCTGCCAGGGGGATTTCTCCTTGAATTTATTTTCTAACTTTCTTTTTTTTTTTTTTTTTTTTTTTTTTTTTTTACTTTAGGATATCAATGGCTTTTTTAGTTTTCCAGAATGTAGGTACACTTTAAATTACTTATATAAACAACTGAAAAATCTTCAAAGATTGATGAAACATCCATGCCTGTTACTAATGAGAAAAGCAATTATTGTCATACATTATATGTCATACATTATAGAGAACTATGTACTATATGTTTTCCACAGAAGGAAAAAATATATACATGTGATAGAACTGAGAGCCTTAATATGATCTCATCAAACTGCAGCCAATAAAACCACAAAAGATTTATCTTTTGCAACCAACATAAATCTGTAATGAAGGCTGTTTTCAATTTCTGTCTCAGCTTACTGTTCACTTCCTCTGATTATTTCCCATAATTCAGAAGGGAGTCCAATACTTTTGTTCCCTTTAATGATTCCTTTTAAGCATTCCATAACAAATGGGTGAGCAGGAAAAAGGAAGGTAGTGGAAAACTCTTGTTCATGCCAAATATTTTAAAAGCCTATCTTTTTTTAAAGGGGGATGTTTTAAAGGAATCATGACAGGGCTATTAATGGCTAGGTCCCTTGCTTAATTTGCTTGACTGAAGCCCAGTAATAACATCGTCTTGTGAAGACTTCTGATGGATGTGTGTCATGAGAACCAATGATTCATTGGTCTCACTTTGTGGAGAGAGAGAGAGTCTGTCAGGCTACTGTATAGATAATGGAGAGACAGAGCCTTCCATACAGCATAATTAACCCCTCTGTACACCAGAGTAAATATTTAAGTGAGTCAGACAATTCAGCCCATTGATTTAGAACAATATCAAGAATTAGGGGTGAATGTTTGAGATAAAGATGTCTATACTATAAGTAACTAAAGCTAGCAGAAATTTATGTATCAGAGTTTTATACGCTGTATAATATTAGCCTGGTAGTTCATGTACAGACCAAAAAAGAATGGAGAATAATATTGAAATAAATCAAATTTTATACAATTTGGAATATATTTCATTGGTTAAATCACTAAAGGCATATTTGTATTGAAAACAGAACCAGAGAAACTGTGGATGAAGGGACTGTAGAGCAGTTATGTGGAAAGCGATCTGCTGATTCTGGTTGACTGCAGATTGAAGGTGAGTCAACAGTGTGCCAATTGTGCCTTAGGGTGCATCAGGCTCAGAACTGCCAGCTGTGCATGGAAAGGGGTTGTCTTACTCTGCTGTGTGCTGGTCTGGCCTCACCTTGAGTGCTATGTGGAGTTTGGAGTGTCACAATTTAAGAAAGACATAAAATTACAGTGTGTCCAAAGGTCTACGAAGATGGTGAAGGGTCTAGAAGGGAAGACATATGAGGAGCCAATGAAGTCTCTTGGTTTGTTCAGCCTAAAGGAGAGACTGAGAGAAGACCTCATGGTAGTATGCAGCTTCCTCATGATAGGGAGAGGAGGGAGAAAAGCTGATTTCTTCTCTTTGGAGACAGGAATAGGAGCCAAGGGAAAGGAATGAAACTCCATCATGGAAGGTTAATTAGGGTACGAGGAAAAGGTTCTTCACTGACAGGGTGGTCTGGCACAATAAAAGACTCCCCAGGGAAGTGGTTGTGGCACCACTACTGCTCAAGTTCAAGACGTGTTTGAAAAATACTCTCAGAAATATGGTTTGAATTTTGATTAATCCTATGTGCAGTTGAATTTGAATATATTTGTGGCTTAGGACTCAGGATATTCTATGATTCTTTAAATTATCAACTTTTTATAAGTAGAAAGATATGAAAAGAGAGATCCAAGAAAAATAGGTATGGAAGCACAATTTCATTATTTTAAATTCCAAGAATGTTCTACCAACATCAAGATTAAATTTAGCAGCTTGCTTTTCATGATGCTGTTTAAAAAACATCATCAGATGTAGCATGCACAAAAACCAAAAGAATCAGACCTCTTTACTGAATATTTATTGCTTCTGTGTATTCTTTTAGGAGACCATCCTGTACTATTATGAGTTGAGAAACTTCACAGTTAGAGATACAAAAAACTTGGATCTAAAAGTAAATGAACAATACTGCATGTTCCATTGAAGAACATGGTATGACTTCCTTTTCTTCATAATGTTTATAAATGTTGTTTGTGATTGATTATAATAAAAACATCACCAATAATACTCACTTCTTCTTTGTTTATATTCTCTCTGGAAGCTTTCTGGATATGTGTTAACTCAGACAGAATAGGTTTATCAAAGCAAGATTCTCTAGATAAGAGAATGGATAAGCTCATTCTCTGGAGAGAATTATTTTTTAGTTTGATCACAGAGGAAGCCTATATGATTAGTTTTGATTAGATACATTTTTAGAAAGTTTAAGTCTAACATAACCATATATATTTTGAATCAGAAGATGAGTTTAAATCCCTGTCAAGGTCATGAATTTGACTTTAATACAACTTAGAAACATTTATGGTCAGTTAGAGTCATTAAATATTTCAGAATCAAATAACTTTTGAACCTTAGGTGTCAGTTCCCAACTGACTTGATATTCAGAGTCTAACAGTGAGGTTTTTTTCTAGCTTACTTGCTTCTTTTGAAAAAAAAAGAAGCTTACATGATCACTTCCAAATTTCAGTTACTGATCACTGAATAAATTAAAGGAGGTAAGAAGGGTAGAATTTTCAGCTAAATCAATTCTGAAGTAGATCTCTGCTTCACTATTCTCGTATATATACAGAAAAAAAATTAGCTTATTCAGTATGACAGATGTAACTTTTTCTCCAAAGCAAGGTTATTTCACACAGGAGTGTTTTCTGTGTGAATACTCAGAGTATTATACATAGGGAAACTTCAGTATTGTATTTAAAGACACACCTCTTATTTTCTGAATTCTGTGTTGCAACAGAAATTCTTTTTGTGTTTACATAGAAAAATTGTAAATGCTAAAATGAGAAACAGAATGCTCAAAAGTCAAGTTTTGTTTCTTTGTGTGAGAACAGATATTTTACATTTTATGTGCCAAACTAATTTTGGAAAATCCCTCATTTAAATAAATAAGTCTTTCTGGATTGACAAAAAACTCTAATATTTTGTTAACTTACACTGAATTGAGTGCAGGACTTTTTTTGTTGTTAAAATGCATTTGGGTGCGTTTCTTATTTAATCAGATTCCAATTATGCTCCCGCTGGTTTGAGAAATGTTTGCAAAACAGTAGTTTAGCATATTGTTAAAATACCTGAATGTAATACAGCTGGCTCAGAGAATAGTTTTTTGGATTTGTTTTGATTCATTTGGCTTAGTTTATTTGAAATTAGAACTTACTATACAAACCTAGGAGAAGTTACCAAGTTTATATGTATAGTTGTTCCTGTTCATGTCTGAAAGATGTCCATTTTCAGATTAAAAAGAGAATTGCTATCATCAATATGACATCATATAAAATGAATTTAATCTATTTCAGTCTAGTGGATACCTATAAGGAAAAAAAACAAAAAAAAAAAGAATATTAGGGTTCACCTGGCCAAATCTGAGTATTTCCAAAATGTGATTTAATCATACATAGTTTATTCAACTGTGATGGAATAAAGACATAGTAATTTACTAGGAATTACACAGATTCAGTGACAGAACAGCTTTCACTGCACTTTTTTTTCTGTTCGTAAAAGTTTGTTTACCTATTTTGAACGTTTCAAAGTTCTGTACGTTAAGTTGACATTTGTTTTTCCTTGTAAAGAGTTATATGTAAAATCATGTCGGATTTACTCTATAGACAGGTGTCCAGATATCAACAAAGTATAATAATACCCTCCTTTAAATGTTTAACAAAAAGCAGTTTGGAAGATAATACTGGGAAAGAATGGGCTTCTCAGTAAAGATAATCTTTTGTTAATGCTGCAGAATAATCACAGGAAAGGAAATGAGGGCCTTCCCTCAGAATCTTCTCTATTTCTGCTTAATTTCTCTAGAAGATCAAGTAGATGAAACTTAACAGGATGTTTCATTCATTTAGGTTTCATTCCTGCTTATCCAAAGAAAAAAAAAACACAAAACAATATTAACAAACAAGCAAACAAAAAAACAAACAAAAACACTGCAGAGAAAACACAAACCAGACTCTATGCTGGTGGATAAAAATGTCTAAACTAGAGGATGAATGTTTAATAGACAATCCAGTCAAGTCACAGGAAACTTTCTTGTAATTCTGCATTGTGTAATATTTCCAAACCTCATTTTTTCTCAACATAACTGAACACAGCTCTCTATAAAGAATGTAAAATAGTATAAATAGTATAATATGTAAAATAGTATAATATTCTGAAGAGGTGCATTACTTAAAACACCATACTATCAATTGCAAACTATTTCCTGCAATAAAACACTTTTCATATTTTTCTTATCTCACAAAGTTAAAAGAGAAAATCTAGAAGTGTAAATATTGTAAAAAATATATAATTTTGAACAGCAGTAAAATATTACTGAAATCTAATTCTGACATCACTGCAAAAAAAGCTTGGAAAATAAAACATGAAAATTTGGTATAACATAGCATTATCTAAGAAATCCAGGTAAGATGTACTTAGTTTAAGACTCATCAGAGATTGTCTTTTTTTCACTCTTCCTTTCTCAACATTATATCTCAAGAAATTATTGATTATTTTTTTTTTTTTTCAAAGTACAAATAATAATTTTTTATTCATTTGTTCTCCCTAACTTCTGTTTCTTCTTCCTGTATCATAGAATCATGGAATGGCTTGGGTTGGAAGGGACCCCAAGGATCACTAAGTTCCAACACCCTGCCACATACAGGGCCCACCAACCTCCCCATTTAATTCTAGACCACGGCCCCATCCAACCTGGCCTTGAACACCTCCAGGGACATCCACAACCTCTCTGGGGCAGCCTGTTCCAGCACCTCACCACTCTCTCTGTAAATAACTAAAGAGCTGACTTCCCTCCTGTTTATAGGCTCCCTTTAAGTACTGAAAAGCTGCAATGAGATCACCCCTCAGCTTTCTCTTCTCCAGGCTGAACAAGCCCAGCTCCGTCAGACTGTCTTCATAGGGGAAGTGCTCCAGCCCTCTGATCATCTTTGTGGCCCACCTCTGGACCCTCTCCAACAGCTCCGTTTTTCTTGTACTGGGGGCTTCAGACATGGACACATTACTCCAGATGGGGCCTCACAAGGGCAGAGTAGAGGGGGACAATCACCTCCCTGTCCCTGCTGGCCACTCTTCTTCTGATGAAGCCCAGGATACTATTTGCTTTCCAAGTTGCACGAGCACACTGCTGGCTCATGTTAAGTATTTGATCCACCAGGACCCTCATGTCCTTCTCTGCAGGCTGTAGATTGGTTATTTCTCAGCTCTTTCATGTATTGGGAGAAACGTTAAGTTTATGAAAATTCATTCTCATTTCCCTTGGTTAATCTATCATATAATAATTATTGTCTGTTCCAGCATTCCATATAACTTCTGTCAGCAGACTATGAAGTGTAACTTCAATAACACCGGTCTTCACACTATTTATAGAAACATATTATGGCACCTCTTTCTTTCTCTTATTATCTGATGTTATAAATATCTTGGCTTCTTTCCTAAGAAGCTGCCACTATTCACATTCTTGATTATATTTAAACTTCTCCTTCTGACATCAAAAGCTGCTTGTATAAGCAGCTTTTATATAATATATTATACTTTCTCTTATGGTCTAAGCAACCAGCTAAAAGGTCTTTGTATTATATAAGTGTGACGGTGATCTCCCTCTCCTGCCCGCATCTTCTTTCAGCCTGTTTGTTGGACCCAATACTTTGCTCACACAATGAGGTGTCTCTTGTCCTTGGCTCTGAACTGATAACAATCAAGGTATCACAGTTGTCTCAGACTGGGTGCTCAAAGGACTAATAGCACACACCTATTTCAATAGATGCCAGTGTTGACTATGACTGAATCGTCTTTCTCCATAAACGGTAAGGACCTCAATAGCCTCTTTGAACTCTCCTTGCAAGCAGCTGGCTACACATTAAGATCTCCTCTGGAGTAGAGAAGCCTTTTGATTTTACATATGTTTGCATGGAGATCCACCTCAAAGTGACAGCATCCTGTCAACACAGATCTTCATAAGTGATTTATGGGTTTAAACTATACTGGCTTTGCTAAGATTTAATCTTTAATTGTGCAACCCTACCCACTTTGTAGCAAATAGTCATTCTGGCTTAATTCTGAATCTTGTTGAGCTGCTGTCCCCACTGTTTAAGTTACTATATTTATTATTATTATATATTATTATTATATTATATATTATATATATATATATATTATTTTATTGAATAATTTATTGTAGATTATATATTTATTATATATATTTTATATCAATAAATATCTTCCTGCTTCTCTCTTATGAGTGAGAACTTCTAAAAACTAAGGTTCTTCCTCTGATCTGCCAGGGAGCAAAAACATAGTCTCATGACTTCCAGTCAGTTTTATCTTTCCCACCAAGTGTAAAATGGAAATGGAACAGCAAAGTTTTCAGGAAGCTGTAGTTCTTCTATTCTGAGACTCCCAGTGTCTCATGATGTGATGATGTGACATAAATGATTACAAAATTCATAAAAGCACAACAAGCTTTGGAACTTGATTCCCAAAGAAACCTGCTGACTTCTATGGCTTTTGGATCAGGACCCAAGCAACATATCATCTAAATTCAATTCAGTCACGGAAAAGATTTCAGCAAAAAAGCAAGCCTTATGGAAGAAAAATACAGCGAATGAGTCTTTCACTGGTTACCCGAAGAATCAGAACACATCCAGTGGGATTAAATCATCAGCAAGGGAGAATATTCTTAGTCATCATCATCAAACAAAAAACATCAAACAAGTTTTTATCCAACAAATAAGTACAAAAAGACCTTATTTCTCATGAATTATAAGAATCTGAATTTATAATTATATTTTCTGCATATGGATTTGTCATACATGACATGGAATATATTCCAATATTTCAAATAAAAGTGGGTAATTACACATAATTCTTAAACAAGGTGCTGTACACCTTTTCACAGCAAGACTTCAGCGAATCTCATGGTTGCCTAGTCACACTGTGACTGACATAGAGTTCAATATTTTTTCTGTTGTTTATGACAGTGCTATTGAATATCCAGGATATTTTAAGGTTTTTTGGTTTTTTGTTTTTTGTTTTCTTTTTCCCCCAAATAAAAATACTTCTGTTCCTGTAAATCAAACAAAAAAAGTAATGCAATTTTAAGAAAGTTATTAAAATAAATCTGATCTCTGGACTTTGATATATTTAACAGGTTTTGATCAGTTTTGTTCAGAAGAAGCTAACCTTTAAAAACGATATTTTTTTTGGTTGGTTGTTGTGTAATTTACTAAAGAAAATGTGTTACAGGACACATTTGGATCTGAGAAACAGGATGTCTCAGGAGAAGAGGCAAGCAAACTACACTCTTGGAGCAGCACAGTGTTATGAGTTTTATTCAGCATACACTTGCTCAACTCAGTCATCCATTTTAGACAATCCCAGTTAGTGGCAAGCAGAAACTCTCTAAGCAAGTGCACTATTACTTACCGATCCTGAAGAGATGGCAAACTGCCAAACAGGAGAGAGAGAAGGAACATGCCGGTGGTGGATTCGACAGATACTGCCAGCAGGGCACTGCTTCAAAGTGCACTTTTCCTTTTTCACCCACTGCAGCCTCTCTCCTGCTTTTATTCTCTCCAGAGTCTTCAGGCTAGCCAACGCATGATACAGAGCCCAAGTGGAACACCTGCTTGCAAAACAAGTCTTTGCAAAAACGAGATAAACTACCAAGGTCAGCTCTCTCTAACAAACATTTGATGTAACAACAAATACCAATTTCCTTAAAACTGTCAGAATACTTTTTTCTTCCTGGTATCACTCTTTGATCGGGGTCCTTTACATCCCTGACACAGAATGTGTTAAGGCAAATAGTCTAAAAAAGAAAGCTTCTACTACCTAATTATATATACATTTATATTATACAAACCCACTGATTGTCCAGTGCTCTGTTCTATTTAGATCCCTCTGAAAGCTCTCTCATTCCTCCAGGGAGTCAAAAGAATCCACGAGTTTACTGTCATTTGCGAACTTGCTAAGGATACATCTCAGTCCTACATCCCAATAATTGACAGAAATGTTGAATGAGCCCTAGAATAGAGCTTTGGAGAACACTGCTAATGAGTGGCTACCAGCCAGATGTAGGCTTATTCTGTATAAAAGCTTGAGCTGTAATTCATCTCCTAGTGTAACATGAACCTGTTTATTCCAATTCATTCTGAAAGATGCCGTCGGTTATAGTATCAAAGGTCTTACTAAAATCCACACAAATTGAATCAGCCACCTTAATTTCATGCAACAAATTGGTGACCTTATCACAGAAGAAGAGTAATATACTAAGACAGAATTAACTTTGATAAATCCAGCTTGTCTGATAACAGCCTCATTCTTTACATTTTTTTCAGTAGCACGTTGGATAATCTTTACCTTAACTTTTCTGGGGACTGAGGTTAGACTAAAATTTCTGTTTCCTAGGTCTCATGCTCTTTTTGTAGATGGGTATAACATTAGCTAGCTTCTAGACAGCAGGGACCTCCCCAGTTTCCCATGATCTTTTACAAATTGCTGGCAAGATCACCCACAACATCCTTCTCTCTACATGGGAAATATATATATTTGATGAGTGGACTGTTTAATGGATGAGAAACTGTTTGTGAGAATGGTGGTCAATGGCTCAATGTCTGTATGGACGTCAGTGATGAGTGGTGTCTCTCAGGGGTCGCTACTGGGACCAGTGCTCTTTAATATCTTCATCAGTTATATGGATAATGAGATTGAGTGCACACTCAGCAAGACTGTGGATGACTCCAACTTACACAGTGTGATCTGCACAACTGAGGGATGGGATGCCATCCAGAGAGACCTAGATAGGCTTGAGCAGTGGGCCATCACGAGTTTCAACAAAACCAAGTTCAAAGTCTGGCAAAGCAACACCCACTATTAATACAAGTCAGGGTTCAAAAGAATCGAGCACTGACCTGCTGAAAAGGATTCAGGGTACTGGTGGATGGTAAGCTGGAGCCAACCATGTCCTGGGCTGCATTAAACAAAGCATAGCAAGCAGGTCTAAGGCATTGATCCTGTGTCTCTACTCAGTGTTGGTGAGACCTTAGCTGTAGTACTGCATTCAGATGTTGAATCCTCAGTACAGGAGAGATGTAGACCTGTTAGAGTGTCCAGCAGAGAGCCACAAAAGTGATCCAATGATCAGAGTACCTCTCATACGAGGATGGGCTGAGAGAGCTGGGGCTGTTCAGCCAGGAGAAGAGAAGGGGGATCTGATAGTGATCTGAAAGAGGGCTATATAAAAAAATAGACTTTTCTGCAGTGTCTGTTGTGAAAGAACAAGAGAAACTGGTTTCAAACTAAAAGAAGTGAGATTTAGACTTTATATCAGGGAAATTTTTTTTTGCAATAAATAAAATAAGTAAATATGGACAGTTTGTCCAGAACCTGTCCCACCAGACAGTGGGTACTCCATCCTTGGAGACAGTCAAGTTCAGGCTCGATCAGGTTCTAAGCAATCTGATCTAACTGTGATCAGCAATCTGATCTAACTGTGATCAGATTCATTGCAGAGGAATTGGATTAGATGACCTTTAAAGGTTCTTTCCAGCTCAAACAATTCTATTATTCTATAGTAGGGGTCCAGCTACAACATCTTCAAAATATCATCAGCACACTGAAGTGAATCTTCACAGGCTCCACAGACTTATGTTTGTCAAGGTGGAAATCACTACTCCAGCAGTCCTTGTCCTCCACCTATAAGGAGCTGTGAGCCCAAGATCTGCCATTACTATTAAATAATGAGGCAAAATTGATTGCAAAACTTTTTCTTCCTCCTTACTTGTTAAGTGACCATCTGCTCCAAGCATCAGTCTGATGTTTTCCTTAGACCTACTCTGGTGTCAACATACTTAAAAAAATTATCTTTGTGATGTCTGAAACCACATCCTTGAGTGTCAACTCAAGTTGAGCTTTGTCTTTTCTTGTTTTCTTCTTGCAGATATGAACTGCTGCTCTGTATTCTTCCTGTGAAGCCAGATATTGCCTCTGGAGTTCTTTTCTTTTTCTTTTTCTGTCCTAGTTCTAGGAGAAGTTTCCTGTTTTGCCAAGCTCACCTTCTGCCCTGCTTACTTTGTGGGATTGGCTCTTCTGGGATTATAAAGGTGGGCTCCTGAAAAGTTATCAGCTATCATTGACCCCTAGAGACAATTCTTAGGGCAGACTGCTAACTAGATCCTCAAGAAGCTTCAAGCTTCCAAGTCTAATCACTACACAACGTGCATCTCCACTTCACTGCCTTGCCTATCCCTTCTGAATAGCCAATGACCTTCATTTCAGCACTCAAGTTTTGGGAATCATTCCTCCAAGTCTCACTAATACAGAAGATATCATAAATCTGGGAAAGGACCAGTTGTCATTTCAGCACATTTGTTTCTCATACTGTGTATGTTGGCATATATACATCTCAGATGTTCTGAAATCTCCCTGATGTGGCATAGACATTCCTATTAACCTTGCTACCCTTAGAAAATGACACATCACCACTTGGCTTAACCTTAGGTAACCTAAAGGTATCTCCCTCTCTGATCAGTCCCACTTTAAAGCTTTTTCAATTGATCTTTCCAGATTATGAGCAAAGAAATTATTTTTCCAATTGAGACAGGTGGAACTTGTCAGGCTGGAGCAGGCCTCTTTTCTAGAAGACATCAGAGGACTGATGACCTGGGCTTATGTATTTATTACTTTGTCAGCCTCAATTAGTGGGAGAATTGGTGAAAAAACACTATTTGTGCTAGTATTAGTTTTCTCCCTGGGGCCCTAAAATCTTTTCTGACAGATGATAGGCTTCCTGTAGCTATGCTGTTGATTCTCATTTGAAAGAGGACACAATATCTTTAAAAATATTTGACATTTATACCTATGCTTTCATTGGCATGTTGTGATAACACAGTGTTGTCAGTGAAAAATTCTGTACTTAGGATAAAAATGATTGTTCATTTCATAATAATGAACTGTGGAACTCTAGTAAGGACAGCAAAAGGTTATATTTGTTTACTCTAGTAACAGATACTCTTTAGAAACTGAAACAATCACTTCCAGAAAGAGAAATAGTTCCTGTAAAAGTAGACAGCTAAAATAATCCAGATACATTGTTCTATGAAACTGCTAATTTCTCTGTAATGCATATAAAAGAGATCTATAAATCAATTTCAGATATGAATGCCTATTTTTTCTTTCTTTCTTGGTGGCTATTTTTGTTTATTTCTGTAATAGAAAGGAACGCTTTGTGACCAGCAGAGCTGAATTCTGTTTTGCACTGCAAGAATTACCAGAATTTACAACATTAATTTCCTGTCACAGGGAGGGGCAGCTCTAAAACTTGTCCCTGGAAGTGACTGAATATTATTTTCAGGAAAGTTTGCTACTTCCTTTTTGTTTATTTATTTATTTATTTATTTTGAGCAAACACTAACCATAAAGACCATAGTATCATAGAATGGTTTGCATTGGAAGGGACCTCAAAGATCATCTAATCCCAAAACCTCTGTCATGAGCAGGGTTGCTGACAGCTAAATCAGGCACTAGATCAGGCTGCACAGGAGCCCATCCAACTTGGCCTTGAACACCTCCAGGAATGAGGTGTCAACAGTTTCCCTAGGCAGCATGTTCCAGCACCTCACCACTTTCTCTGTGATCAACTTCCCCTTAACATTTAAACTAAATCTCCCTTTCTTTCGTTTAAAATCATTCCCCATTGTCCTGTCACTATCTACCTGTAGAAAAATTTGTTTTTCCTTTAAATACTGGAAGGCTGTAATGGGGTCTCCCCAGAGCCTTTACTTCTCTAGAGGGAACAAGACGAGTTTTGTCAGTGTATCTTCATAAGAGTGGTGCTCCAGCCCCCCAGCCATCTTTGTGCCCTCATCTGGACCTGTTCTAAAAGCTCCACATCCTTCTTGATCTGGGGGCCCCAGACCTGAATGCAATACTCCACGTGGGAGCTTACAAGGGCAAAGTAGAGAGGGACAACCACTTCCCTCACTCTGCTGGCTTTCCTTCTTTTGATGCAGCCCAGGATACTTCTGATCTTCTGGTTTACAAGTGCATATTGCTGGCTCGTGTTACATTTTTTCATCTACCAGAACCCATAAGATCTTCTCCCTGGGGCTGCTCTCATAGAGCTCTTCTTTTAGTCTGTGTACACCTGGGCTTACCCTGACCAAAGTGCAGAACGTTGCACTTACACTTGTTGAACTCGTTAGATTAAAATGGGCCCACTTTTTAGGATTTCCAGGTCTCTCTAGATGGCATTCCTTCCTTTTGTCTTATCAGTTTCACCATTCAGCTTGGTGTAATGTGCGAACTTGTTGAGAGTGCACTCATTCCCATCACATATGCATGTCATTCATAAAGATGTTAAATAGTACTGGTCTCAAGATGGACGCTTGAGGGACACCACTCATCCCTCATCTCCAATTTAGAGACAAGGATGTGGTGTGGGACCATATCAAAGGCCTTGCAGAAACTGAGATAGACAACATCTATTGCCCTTCTTTAGTCCACCAATGTCACTCTATCACAGTAGGCCACCAAATTAGGCAAGCACAATCTGCCTTTGGTGAAGCTGTGATGACCATCTTGGATCACCTGCTCATCCCTCACGTGTCTTAACATCTCTTCCAAGAGAATCTGCTCCATAATCTTCCCAGGCAGAGAGGTGAGGCTCACCAGCCTGTAATTCCCAAGGTCTTCTTTTTTCCCTTTCTTAAAAATAGCAGCAGTGTTTCCCTTTTTCTGGTCACTGGGTACTTCCCCTTACAATGAGGCTTTTCAAATATGATGGACCTTGGCAATCACATCAGTCAGCTACTTCAGAACCCTGGACCTTCACATTTAAGACCCTCACATTCAGTCCCTTGATGTAGTCTCAGACTTTGTCTTCTCTTAAGTAGGAGAGATTTTTCTCCCCCAGCCATACGCTATAATAATGAACAGTGGAGAACTATCTGTAGTAAATTAAGGGGTTTCTGGAAGACTGATACGACATTCTCCAAGAGGGAGAATGTCCAGGCTGAGCAAGAGACTCTCCTAGTCGAGAAAAGACCTCCAATCCAAGTGAGACACCCTCCAGTCTGAGAGACATCTTCCAATCTGAGTGGGACACACTCTGATCCAAGAGAGATGCTCTCCAAATCGAGAGAGACTCCCTGCAATCAAAACTTGACAGTCTCCAATCTCAACGGCACACCCTCAAGTTCAAACAGGAGGCCTTCCAATCTGAGAGAGATGCCCTCCAAACTGAGAGAGACTCCCTTCAGTCCAAACTGAACAACTTTCAGCTTCAACGAGATGCTCTCTGGTCTGACAAAGACGCCCTCTGGTCCAAATGAGATGCCCTCCAGTCTGAGAGGGACATCTTCAAATCTGAATGCAACGTACTCCAAACTGAGCGAGTTGCCTTCCAGCATGCAAAATTCAGTCTCCAAATTGAACTAAACAGAATTCAGGCTTATCAAATCATACTTGAATCTGAACTAAATACCCTCATAATCGAACGAGACAGACTCTGAGCTGAACTGAGCATTGGAACTGACCAACCTGATCAACTACTGGGAGCAGCAGGATTGATGTCCATTGCCCCTGTATGAGGACAGAAAATGAAACGAATCTCGATTCAGTTAGAACAGGAGAAGGAGGAGGAGAAAGTAGAGGAAGCAGACACTGCAAGAGAAGAGGAGGAGAGAGGTCCAGAGGAGCGGCTCTGAGGTCCAGGGGAAATGCCCCTGAGTCCAAGGGAGGGGCCCCCAATAGAATCACAGTCATCAACACCCAGGAAGGCAACAAGAAGCCTTGAAACAGTAGGAAGTGAGCAAGACATTGTTACCATTATTGATCGTTCTCTGAAAATGAATGAAATTTAAGGCCTGAGAAAAGACTTTTCATGCCACCCAAATGAGCCTATTGTCACCTGGTTACTTCGATTTTGGGACAGTAGAGCCAAGTGTGTGGCTAGATAGCAGAGAAGCTCACCAACTAGGTAGCATTGCTAGGGCCTTAGCCATTGACAGAGGTATTAGAACATGCCAGAACCAGGCCTTCACCCTCTGGAAGAGGATGCTGTTAGCTGTAAAAGAAATATACCCCTTGAAAGATGATCTGATGCCTGAGAAAAAGAAATGGACTGATACGGAAAAAAGGCATTTGTTATTTGAGAGAATATGCTGTGGTGGAAACATTACATAACCCCACCTTTATTCCTGATGAGCCAGACCAAGAGCATGGTCCTCAGAGAGGTGTACACCAAACATGTGGCGTACACTCACAAAGAGTGCACCAGAAAGGTATGCCAGTACATTTGCAGCAATGTATGGCAGAGGAGAAAGAAGACCCCTTATAAATGAACTGATTAATAAGCTTCAGGACTTTGAATTACATTTAACCCCAAATAAGAGCAGAATGTACACTGGCATTCTCATTCATCTTTTACTTAGTTTCCCACTGAGGTCCAAATATTCCATTTTGGAGACTGAACAAGATAAGACTTATGTGAACACATAGAAACTGAGGATTTGTCACAAAGAAATTAAAATACTTATCTTGCTTTGGAGTAGTAGGAAGTGTTATAGGAATGCATTTTTAAAAAAATAGTCTACATTTTCTTTGTTGAAAAATACAGCAGTGTACATTTTAAATGCTTATCTTAAATTAAAATATTTAGAATTTATTCCAGCTACAGTTTTTTGCTACTTTTTTTCCTTACATCTTGTTTTTATTCCTTTTTTGAGATTAATAAGTACTGTTCGGAAGGAAACATTGTCCTAACATCTATATTTCTCCTAAACATTACACATTTGTTCACAGCAAATTAGATTTTTGCTATTGTTAATGAATGAAAGAGAGGAAGAACAAGTAGAGGAACATAAATTTATACAGACATGTAAAGGTATTACATTTTAAAGAGCTATTATCAACTGACAGAAGACTCCCCCTCCCTCCCGCCACCCCCTTCTCGCCAGTCTTCTTTTCTCTAGAAACCTGGCAAAAAGGGAGAAAAATGAAAGTCAATTACTAAGAAAAACTTGAGCTAATAAAGAGTAGTTAAGAATAATAAATCTATAGAATGTGAAAAGAAAGCCTCTGAAACCATGATCATTCATGGCCGGCTGATGTTGAAAAGAAAAGAGATTTCTCCAGTCATCACATCATTTTTGTATTTTCCTCTCAGAAACTGGAAACACCAAAGCATTTAGGGAATTGCAGTTTGAAGAAAACCAAAGACAGAAGCCACATGGGAAACTGAAGCATTCTGAGAAACAGAACTACAGCTCCAACCACCCCTGGTACCAAAAACTTATGGCATGACCTTATGATATGGAATACCAATAAAAACCAGGAAAAAAGGCTAATGGATGAGGAATGCTACAGTTAGATCACTAAGGGAAGAAAATGCAAATTCTTAGCAATTGCTTGTGTATTTGTGGGTTTTAGCTCCTGAATTGTGAGGAGGTCTTCAGGTTTAATCTTGATTATCTGTAACAGATGTGAAGAGAGACACATCTTCTAGACAAATTATTCTAGAAATAATGACTATACCAGAAAGTTTGTGGAAGCCACTGTTTCTTTAAGCTTGCATTCTGAATAGAAGCTATGGAACGTGAGATTAATAAGTAATTTTAAAACTCCAAAAGTTGTTTAATTATCTTCACAATTTTTGACAATTGTGAACAAATTCTGAATTAGAGCAATGAAGTTCATACAAACTTAATTAATAACAAAGCAAGGATTCTTTAAAAGTTATTTAAATTTTACCTTCTATGACTGTGGGGGAACAATTTATGTTAAGTACTTCAGGAAGTACTTTTTTTCTATAAAAGTATATACACTTTTTAGTTGCAGTGTTTGGCTGAAAAAAAAAAAAAAGGAAGGCCACCTTTTTCTGACTTAATGTGAAAGCCCAATAGTCATAAATATTACTTTCTCATTACTCAGCAATCAAGAAAGATACAAACAATTTACAATGTTTGAGCTGTAACTTTCAACATTTCTTTCGAGGCATGTGTATTATGCATGTATAGTATGAACTAGGCACTAGTTCATCTCTTGAACAATTTTTAGAGTAGATTCCTTGGCACTCTACAAGTAAGCAAGAAAAACATATGCCAAAAATACAGGTTGTTTTTTTTTTGTTTGTTTGTTTTTTAAAGTAAATTCATCCTCAAAGGTGACTTATTTCACAAAGAAAATGGTTAACCTTTTGAATTGGCAGGAAAATGGCGTATATAAAAGTTATTTCCCCAGCCACCTATATTATCTTAGAAGGCAAGTAGCTAGAAAAAAATTGCTTGCAGCACATGTTATGACCTATATATGACACCTAAACACTTGTTTAGACGGGATTATCAACACAGTATTAGCTTTTGTTATCTTTATTTTTACTTGTATTTTTTTTTAGATAACATATCTTCTGGAATGCTGATGTTGCGAGATAATTTACAGATGATACATTACGTTAAAGCTTGATTGCTGTTTTGAAAACACTTAAAAATATTGCATCAGGGAAATGCATTCTTGTCACATAAACCTTGTACTGTATGTAAGTTTATATCTAAGTTGTCTAGATCATCTTTAAAATCAACACAGTGGAATTGCCACCTTGAGTGGTATTCATTTGTCTTAGCTTAATAACCTAACTTAGGATGAGATGATTTATACCACAGTAATGCCTAATTATTAAGAGTTTTAAAAAAATCTTAATATTTGATCAGACAAGGTCTATCTATGTATCTTCAGACGTTCTTTGTAGTCACACTATCAAATTTGTATGGTCTTGGGCTATTCCTAAAGTTTCACAGTTACTTAGCCTTATAATTGAATCCTAACCAATGTTATTTGATAATTTTTAGGAAAATCCTTATTTCCAAATCACAGAATCACAGAATCATTTGAATCCTAAATCTCATTCCTTTATTCCCCCCATATTTCTGCTGTATATATGGGGAGAAAAAGGCAACTCATCTTCTCAGTGAAAGTGGGCAAATCACATTAACATAGTATACTGAAAAAAGAAAGTGAAGATTAGAAATTAAACCAAACTGCTGAATGAAACTAGGTTCCACTGTCTGCTTTTGTTGCTGTTGTTTGTTTCTAATCTTGCTTATAAATAATATTTCAGAGCAAAAAGTTAGTCATAAAACCTTCAAAAAAAAAAAAAAAAAAGTAGACAAATGTCAGAACACAAAGATCACAGATTTCTCATTTTAAAACTAGTATTAAATATGACAATAGAAATATAATTATAAAACACTTTATAGTAATTTTCAATTTCTCAGAATGTTACTATATAATAACTTCTTTTTTAACTTTCAAGAACTTGACAAAAAAAAACACCTCACACATTTAGCCAAGTATACAAAAGTAGCTACCTAGGCCTAGAAAGCATTTAAATGTATTTCAACTTCTGTATACACAATAACTCACCAGTAGCAGTACATTATAATGTTTTCAGTTATCAAAGGCTCATAAAATAAAATAGCTGCTGTAGTCCTAAGGCTTTTTTGAAGGCAAGAGGTTGAAAATTGCCTTTACACACTTTTAAGATCATACGTAGACAAAACAATTACATTTTTACTATACACAATGCATTATTACATCTATAGAATGAGCCGAGAGCAAATGCTATTCTCATTTTCCACTTATTAGGGAGGTGGAAACCATCAGACACGTGTAGATATTTCCACTATTCCATAGTTTGAATCATAAATTACCAGACAGAAATACATTTGGAACTACCATTCATTTTCCTTGTGTAAAAAAATAAATTTTTATTGTTATATTGTAAATACTGTTATAAACAGTTTTACAATAATCTCCATTCACTTGCTGTCTTTTATCTCACAATCTAAAATCAGTAACTGAAAAACGTCATTCATATAAAAAGCAAGAAATGTAAATGTAGTTGTCGATACCCATGTTGATCAATCACTTTTTAGTGAAGCCTTTTATTCTTGGATAATGTAGCATTTAACTTTATGCAACTTGATGATGTGATATTATCATTGTAGTTATTGTTATACTCAGATAGTAATAAACAGCCAAGAGGGAAACCTGCACTTTGGGATGTGTTGAACACAGTATAACCAGCTGTCAAAAGAGGTAATGCTTCACTACAGTTAATGCTTATTTGGCCTCACCTCAAATACTGCATGCATTTCTGGGGTCCATAGTATCAAATGGATTTTGATATATTGGAATGTGTCCAGGAGATGACAACAAAGTCAGTAAAGGGCTGGAAGGCATGTCACATGTAAATTGAAAAATGTCTTTACTGCAAACTAGTCAAACAGCAGAACAAGCTTCTAAGATGAGAGAGGTGGTTGATGTCCTCTGTCTGTTAGTGTTCAAGAAGTATTTGGATAATGCCATTAATAATATGTTTAACTTATTAGCCCTGAATTGGTCAAGTAGTTGGAATCGATGAATGTCTCTTCCAACTTCATTCTATTCTACTCTGTTCACTTTTCTACATTAGCAGTTCTGAAGAAATGCATACTACTACTGCTTGCATTCAGAGCATAGTGCTCTAACAGCTGGTGTCTAGAGAATGAGACACCCTTCAACAGTGACAGCTCACATACAGTTTTGAGGAAACATCGGAGGGGTGCTCAGTCTCTCAGTCATTTCCAGGTTTTTACTTCAATCTCCTGGTTTTCATCTCTTAAAACACCGTCTTTATAAAGGAATTATCAGCCCCATTTTTTTATTTTATTTTTTTCTTTAGATGACTTCCTCTTATGTGCTTTGCTGAATGTCATGCTGGCCTGTGCCTAAGCTCAGAGAAACTTCTTTCTCTTCTCTCTGTTCCATTCACATTTCTGAAGCTTCCTTAATCTCTTTAATATCTGTCAGCACAACACGAGCAACTAATCTCTGTAATAAATATACTACTCCTCTACTTGTAGGCTATTGAGTCTTGAATGTACTTTCCAGAGAGCCATGGAATAGCCTTTATAAAATTAAAAAAAGAAAAAAAAAAAAAAGGCTATGACAAATTAACCTAGTTGGCAGAACCAAATACATACATCAACTGGTGAGTAACTGAGCAGAGAATCATTTTATACTCAGAGATAATACCAGCTTTTACTCTAGCTGCCTACTTTAAAAGGGGACAATGAACAGGAGAAAGATACAGTGACCTGGGATGCTAAGTTTTGCATGTCCTGTTATTGCTTATATTACGAAAACAATTCCCATGTTATGATTGAACAATTGATGCCAAAGGAAATTAAAATATTCACGGGATGACTAAACAATGAACAACCAAAGCTGTTCCCAGATTCATAAAACTAATTAATTCCTGCCAAGTCAGTGAGTGAACTGTTCATTTTACAAAAATACAATAATGCTGAATAGGGAAATAGTGTGTAAGCTTTTGTTCAGCAAAGTTTGAAGAAATCTAATACGGTAGGAATACACATACTTCTCTAAAACTGTCCAGCAATATATATAAAAAAAATACCCTGGAAATTAGCACTTCATTTTTCTATGGAGATACAGAAAAATGTAACTACATTGCTCTGTAGTATACTTATGTCATCAAGAATATAATCAAATTACCATTCCTAAATTGTCACTTCATAAGTGTTAGCGTATCAAAACAGAATCTACTGAACCAGACATCATAAAAAGAAAAACCATGTGAATTACTGCTTCAAGTAGCAGCTTAGACTTTTTACCTGTTCTCAGAATATTGTCCTATATTTGCTGAGAACAACAGAAGAGGTAATAAGTTGCGACTATTGTCTAGCATTATAGTTAAGATATCAAAATGAAAAAAATATGTAGTGTTCACATTCTGAATGTTTTTTTTTTTTCCATTCTTATTATGTTACTTTTTTTGTAGAAGAAAATAGAACAATACAACTTCCTAAACAGTAGCATAATATTCAAAACAACTACGTACGATTTATTTTTTTTTTTTTTGCTTGAAACTCTATCCCTGCTAGCAAGTGCTAGTACATATCTTCTTATAATCAAAGCTTGTATGTATTCAGTAATTTTTTTTCACTCCCCCACAGTCATAGGAAACTGTAGCATCACTCTATTTTTTTTTAAGGAGTTTGCCCCTAATTCCTCAACTATCTGACAACAATAAACAAGTAAACCTGCACGCAAGACAACTACTCCCTATTATTATGCATTGATTATCTAATTTGTTTTGCTGTTTCTGAATGAGGTATCACTAAAAGCACTAAATATTCTGTGACATCTTATATAATATCAGTAGTGGAAACACAAGAATTCTGAGATGGTGTGCTCATTTATTTATCTTCCCTTTCCCCATTTTTGGTCAGGCAGTTGTGTTGTTTCAATACTGGCCTTTGCAGCTTAGGACTTGCTCAGTCAGATAGTGACTATGTTACTAGTTACTCGTAAGCTCTACTTTAGGCAAATAGCAATCATAACATTGGATCAAATTGGGCACTGGAGGAATTGATAGAACTGAGGGCCAAATGAGCAAGCACCAGAAAATAAATAAATAATCTTGTCCTAAATATAGAAAACAGCCCAGAGCAGATTGAGCTCTTTTGCACAACATCTGGTTGTATAACAAGATCTCCTCTTGAGTAGGAATACCTCTTGCTGTTACAACTACTGCAGAGATCCCTTATGACTTGATGTTAAGAAGATTCCTTGCAGATTCCTACTTACATTTAACTAAGCTTTATAAGCTTCTCTAAGATTATATTTCATATTAATTGTGCAGATACCATCCTTTACATATAAACACGTGGCAAATTCTAGAACCTGAAGTGGATTAATCTGCAATTAGGCTGCTTTACGAAGGAGTTTAGAAAACAATGAGGTTCACTCTGGAACCTGTGACTCATAAAGAGGATCTCCTGGATAAGTGTGTTAAACTTTGTCCTCTACATAGCAAATAGCAAAAAGTGTACCTTACCATCCTGAATCTCAGTAAGTCATAATTTTATTTACAAAATACATTTTAAAAGTTACTACTTACTATCAATAAATATATTGCAGTTTCTCTATTATATGTGGAGCGTATAATTACATTTGAAACATCTTCCTGGAATATACTAAATTAAAGAAGCCTAAGGATCATCAGTAAGAAAAATACAGCAGCAACTGTGAAGAAAATGTTATGTTCTTCAGAACTGAACTTTTGTTCATTTACTGATTTAGGATCCTGTGTTGTATAACTTGCAAAGGACAACTTTGGATTCAGGATACAGATAGCGTACTGTTGATGTTATTTTTACTGGCTGATATGTCATAGGTTTATATTCCTTCTTTTCTTTTAAATTTCTTTAATTGAAACTTGACATTCTATTACATTCTGTAGGTTTACTCAATATATGGGCTTGCATAACTTAAGATATGCTACTCCAAAATTAAAGTAGCTTTTAGATTTTTTTCATTCACTAACATAAAACAAATAAGGAGTGAGGATCAGATAACTACAGTTCTTTTCTAGAACAAGAGTAGCCTCTTCACTGTCTTCTGCTCATATTCAGTTTCTTTTCAGAACTACAAAGGGTTTATTTTCTACATTTTTTTTATTGACTGCTAATCTTAATGCTGCCCAGCTGGTCTTCCAGTGTTACCTGGAAGACTATCATCTCCTGGACTAATTGCCAACATAGTCTACTTCTGAACAGAACAACAGTTTATTCTGCAACTATATATTCAAGTAAAAGAAAATTCCTTACACCCCCTATAACACATTTTGAAGACAGCTACACATTCACAAAAATACAAATATTGTCAAATTTTTATCACTGATAACAAAGTTTCCTTTGTGGGGCCATTAAATCAAATGAGACATCCTCAGTGTGAAACAGAGAACTGAAGACCTCTGGAGATGCAGGCAACAAAGGACAGAGTTTCAAATCATTAAAGCTTGGTTTAGTTCACTGTTGTTCATATATGCCCACAGTTTTATACAAGGAGTTTTCAGGACTCAGAATATTTACTTTATCAGAAGAATATCACGAAATGTAATTATTTTCACAATTAACAATTCCCTCTTTTCATATTTAAAATAAATTACCTTATGATACAGTGCTTTGTTTTGCATGTAAAATTATGTATGTGCAAGCAAAAAATTAACTGGGATGTCTCCTAAAATTCAAAGGGTCTTCTGCAGAACGTAAGTTTTTCTTTAATTCTAGCATTTCCAAATCTGCATATTTTAGGATTTATTTTTATTCATTTATTTACCTTTGCTTTAAGATAAGTAATAATTATACGGAATAATTACTAGAACAGCCTTAAACTTTTTTCCCCCTCTTTTATTTATTTATTTTTTTCCTTCCCCATCTGTAGTTTTGGAGTTTGAATTTTCAGAAAAGTAATAAACACACAGCAAGGAAAAATAATTGTTTTTGACATCTAGCAGTATTTTAGTGGATACACAGTGAATAACAATAGCACCATTTAGAGAACAGAAAAGATCAATAGTAACCTGAGATGAATACAAAATCCTTGCTTCCTTTTCAATGTAGGATATTAAATCTGCACGGAAAATTAATTTTATTTTATTTATTTTTTTTTTAGAATGTAGAGATAATTTGCTTATTAATACCTTCATGATTTTAATGCAAGTCTTGACACCAAGATCATGTACTTCATTGATTAAATACGAACAATTCATTTTCAGGTATCTCAGAAAGAAACTTCATAAATGATTCTTTCATTTCAGAATATAAAGTTACATATAGTGAAGAAGCAGAAAATGCTTCTATATCTGAGCATAACAGAATAGTTAAAAATTACATATATTTATGTTGATATACATGGCTCAAAAATTTTATGTCAAAGTTAGAAAAGAGATAATTAAAGCTGATAGAATCAAAATGTCAGTGAATGGTTTGGGTTGGAAGAGATCTTAAAGATCAGCTTGTTCCCTGATAAACTGGTAGTTACACTCCAGCATAGTCATTGTGAAACTTAAGGAAATGATCATTCTAATTTTTAAATTAAAATTGCACTAAAGAAGTCAAGATAGTTTGTTCCTACACAATATAGATTGTTTTTGCCTTCAAATGCTTAAATTCACTGCGCTATTTTTCTCTACAATTGGTGTCAAGAATTTATGAAATCTTTCCTTAACATGTAACTAATCTACTGAAGGCTGTGGGTTGTAAGAATCAGAGAGTGCTATATTCATTAAGTGGTTCAGCATGAAAATGTGATAAGTAAGAATGATATGATTTGATTGCTAGATACTTAACCAGATATCATAAAGAAATATGGTGGTCAGAAGTTTGCTGTCTGAAGTCACTCTGCTTTGAGAATAAATTGTGACTTCTGCACATCTAACATTACATATATTTGATGCATCTTGAAGCAAACAATAAATCATTGATTTTCTCATTGTTCTATCAAGAAATTTCTGAAGAGATACATGATTTTTGACCTTATCAGTGGTAGTGATGAATAGCTATAACTATGGCAACTTAATATTTATAAATATTTGAAGTTACTAATGATTGTTACATGAAATATTATGATTTAAAGAACTGTTAAAATTAATAAGATTTATGGTATAAAATGCTTTGTGGTGAACCAAATTTCACTGTGTATTGTAATTACTTAGAGCAGACATTTTCTTCGAGTATTTAAAGTGGACAACAGCTGAATCAGAAAAAAGCTACATATATACTACAAACAATATTTTAGTTTCCCTGACAAAAATGGGTTGAGAATCAGTTAACTTACACCTATTATCTTCTTATGTTTCATTGCTCTTATATCCAGTCAGTCTAAAGCTAGGGAAAAAAAACAAAAAACAACAACAACAAAACCCACAACCATACAATAGCTGAATAATACTTTTGCATATTTTAGTATACAGATTGAATTAGAAAGTAAGGTATAAAGAATTATATATTTCATACTCAATAGCTAACACAAGAAAGAAAGAGACTTTCAAGACTCCTTAAAGCAAAACATAGTTAACTGAATACCAAATAGATAGATACTGTAGCTACTTATCATCATAACAATTTAGACCTTTATATAGCAATAGAAAAAGAATATCTTCTCTTGTAACTTGAGAAGAAAAATCAAGAACTTGAAGTTCATGATAAACTAAACTTTGGGGGAAGATACTAGCTATAAATACTGAGAAATTCCAGCAAAAGAGACAGAAAAAGTTATATTAAGTTATACTACATACAACATACAAACAGGTTTTACTAAGTTATACTATATGAGCATAAGGAAAATAAGTCATTTTTGGTCATTACTACAAGATCTTATCATTTCTGTCTAGTATCAGTGAAATAACAGCCCACAGAGGTTAGTAGAAACCAAAGTTTTCTCTAATGACTCTCAGTAAGCATGTGGGAATTGCTGAATCATGACTTGAACCTCTGATTGATCACCTGAGGCAAGCAATGAGTCAGCCCTGAGAGCCCTGAATTGCCTTCACCTGTGCTGCCGGAAGGGGTGGTGTTTGGCTCCACCTCTGCTAAGACCCCATTTAAGAGCTGACTAGCAGTAGGAAAGAATTTCCTTCTGGAGGTCTCTCCTTTTGGAGTTTTTCAGCAAGCCTAGGACAAAGCTAAGCCATTTATTTATTTATTTATTTATTGCTTGCTTAGCTAAACTGTCTTGTATATTTCTTAATTATAGCATTTGTATATTCATTGATTATACAATAAGACTGTAGACTCTTAGGTGAGTAGTTAAGATACTAGAGCACGTGTTTTAATTTCAAGAGACATACAGAGGTTTTGTTCACAATCAGTTTATAGTGAGCTCAATATCTCAAAAAAGATTACAAAAAAAAAAAAAAAGTGGCAAAAGGTTATTCTTGATCCCACATAGCTTGAAGTTTACAGTATTTTTCAGGAATCTGATTCTTGCTTTTGTTTTGCTTTACCGTATTGAAACACTCATAGCACTGTGCAAGTGATTGGGTGTCAAAATGTTCTTGGAAAACACTGATTTGAAGGAAATCGTTAAACCCAGGACTAGAGAATCAGGAAGACGTAACTGTATGGGTAATTTTCTAAACTAATTATTTATTTCTAATTTTACTGACTATAGGATATTTGTGTAATTTTTGTCATATTAGTAATGTCTTTTTTAATTTTTCTGAAAATCTACTCTTTTCTGAATCTTCAACTTTTCAAGTTTCATATAGCTTGTGATATCAGAATATTTGGATGGATGATTGAAAATAATAATAATAATGCAAAAATTAAAATAACTCAATCATAGAATCAAAGAATCACCAACGATGGAAAAGACCTCCAAGAACATCTAGTCCAACTGTTCATGTATCTCTAATGTTTCACACTAAATTATGTCCCTTGGTAAAACATCTAAATGTTTCTTGAACATCTCCAGGGATAGTGAGCCCACCACCTCCCTGGGCAGCCTGTTCCAGCACCTGACCACTCTTGCAGAGAAGAATTTTTTCCTAGTATCCAAACTGGATCTCCCTTGGAGCAAATTAAGGCCATTGTCTCTCAATCTATTGCTGGTTACGTAGGAAAAGAAGCTGACTCATCACAACTCCTTTCATGTTGTTGCAATAAGGTCTCCACTGAGCCGCCTCTTTTCCTGGCTGTCCAATAACCAGTTCTCTCAGCCACTCCTCATAAGACTTGTGCTTCAGACTCCTCACCACCTTTGTTGCCCTTCTCTGGTTTTACTGCAGGGCCTTGATGTCTTTCTTGTAGTGAAGGTCTCAAAACCAAACACAGTACTTGATGTGTGGCCTCACCAGTACTGAGTACAGAGGGATGATCACTTCCCTGCTCCTGCTGATAACACTGTTTCTGATGCAAGCTGGGATGCCATTGGCCTTCTTGGGCACACTGTGTTAGCTCATGCTCAGCTGAATATCGACCAACACTATTAAGTCCGTTTTGTTCCACACAGTCTTCCAGGCACTCTGCCCCAAGACGGTAGCATTGTCTGGGGTTGTTGTGGATAAAGTACAGTACCTGGCACTTGGTCTTATTGAACTTCATGCCATTGGCCTCAGCCCAGTGATCCAGCCTATTCAGATTGCTCTGTAGGGCCTTCCTACCCCTGGCTGGGCAATATTAGTTTCATCTCAGTATCATCTGCAGACTTACTCAATCTCCTCATCCAGGTCATCAACAAAGGTATTGAACAGGACAGATCCCAAGGAACACCACTTGTGACCCATTGCCATTACCCAGCAAAGAGTGTACCTGTCCAAGCTACAGGCTACCAGCTTCTCCAGGAGAATACTGTGGGAAATAGTGTTGAGGGATTTCCTGAAGTCTATGTGGACTACATCAACAGCCTTTAATCTTTTTTTTCTATTTTTTTTTTCCATGTTACTGAATTAAGATTGATGTAGCTTGTCATTTTAATCACAAAAAGAAGTTGCTGTTATAACAGACTTCAGTATTATCAATTCCAACAGTTATGTAATATTTGCAGTAAATTTTATAGTTTTCTATTTTGTAAAGTTTTATTAAATATATTTTAAAAGCTAAAAACTGAGTACTGAGCAATTTTTCTTCATTATAGCTTTTAATACTTACTCATCAACAGAGAATAAAGCTGTGCTGGCACACTACCAGTCACATCTGTCTTGTTAAGGAAATAAATTACAGAAACTTTTCCAATTTTCTTGTTGCATTTTGTAAAAAAACAAAGAAGAACAATAGATGCTACAAATAACGTGAACATAATGTTACCAGAGGATCAGTTGTGACACTGCATTTCAAATTAATTCTGTTCTATGGAAAATATTTGATGAGACACATTTTTTTTTTCAAGTGAGAATAGCCTCCATATGACAGAGAATAGGCAAAATTTGCTAGTGTTAGAAACCTTTGCCTGAAGGCCATGTTGAAAAATCTCATAGCTGCAAGACTTAAGATCTTCCACACTTCTACAGAAGTGAATGTTAATAAAGACAAATCTTTATCTACAACTCAGTCAAAATGATGAGAAATTTTCCACTGACTTAATTTTTCTTGGATGCAAATACTTTGAACTAAGAGGCATAGGTTTTTAATTACCTAATTATTAAGCAATTAAAAAAAAAAAAAAAAGTTGCCATTATACTTAGGGTAATTGTAGTAAAATAGAAAGGACTTCTGTCTTTCAATGTTAACTTCATACTTTAACATGAGTCAGACCTGGGAGTCCAGTATGGTATACAATGATTGATAAAATATGTTGACATTGTTGAGTTAGGTGACTAGGCAGAATCCCAATGAGTTTGAATGAAAAACACTGTAGATGAGCTGAGCAACGAGTAGTAATAGAATAAGCATTGTGGATGAAGGAGGACAGTATCATTTATGCATAATAATTATAAGGGAAAAACATCAGCATTCTTTGTTTTGAATTTTGCTCTACTTAGACTATATTCACTTTGCTGTTGTTTTGGAAGTGTTCTAGTAGTAGGTTACTTAGTCTAGCAAAAATTACTGCCAGATACACAGTTTCCAAACTTACATGTACAGAACACAAAAATAATCTTGCATATTGGAAATATCATCTTATTATCAATAAAAATCACACAGAAAGCATTTAATTATAAGCTAATGAATTGCAGTGCTAGGTACCTAACTCAGTATTATACACCAAATTATTGTGAGATGCAAAAAAAAATATATCTTTTTTTTATTTGATTGTTTCATTGTTTCTAATATAAATATTCCTCATGAAGTAAAGGGAATGGGTTAAAATTATACTCCTAACAACTTACCCATTTTCTCTTTCTTTACAAATCTTAGTTGAAACTATTTCTAGGGAAGAATCCAGATAACAGAAGGCTGAGCAGATGGCCATTTCCAACTCTGTAGTTCCATAAAAAGTAAGGGCTCTCTCTGTTGCTGACATCTGAAGTTGATGCAAGTTGCCTGCCTTGACAGACAAAAAATGTAACAGATAGTCAACCCCATGTTCAAACAGCTTGGCACTTGGAAACAGCAGTTTGCCCATGTGTTAAAATCAGAAGAAAAATTAAACAGAACCAATATGTCTTCCCAGAAATTTAGCCATCTACTTTTTTTATTATCAGTATTTTTGCTTTCAGAAATGAACAAAACCAAAAAAAGCTATGGGGTTGTTGTTGTTGTTGTTTTGACAAAGAAAAAAAAAAAAGATATTCTAACCAAAATCTTCATAGCATAAGACACAAATTTGTTGTTCTGAAGTAAGACTTCTACAATAAATAAATAAAGAAAACGAAAGCATCCTTAATATTCCAAGTTATGATTGTGTTATTTACTAATTGTAAAATTATATCCTATGTTGTTGTTTAACCCGTCAGGTGGCTAAGCACCACACAGCCTTTCGCCTTCTCCCCACCTCCTAGTGGGATTGGGGAGAGATTCAGGGGGGAAAAATTGGAATTTGTGGTTTGAGATAAAAACTGGTTGTTAAGGCAGAAAAGGAAGAGAGGAGAACAAACAAACAAAAAGCAGTGATAACAATGGGTATCTATACATCCACAACACAGCTGTTTATCACCCACTTGACAATGGCCAGCCAGATTCCTTGCAGCAGTTGGCTCTCCTGGCCAACAACCAACAGTTTTATTGTTTTTCACATGATGCCATATGGTGTAGACTATCCCTTTGGCTAGTTTATGTCAAAGGCACTGGCTACATCCCCTCCTAGCTCCCCATGTCCCTCTAGCTCATAGGACAGTATGGGAATCTGAAAAGCACTTAGCAGCACTACTCAACAACTAAAACATTGATGTGTTACCAACACTGCTTTTCTTCTAATGCCAAAGCATAGCATCATAATAGATACTACAAAGAAAAATCAACTCTGTCCCAGTAGCCAGGACATCCTATTATCAAGAATGTTTCATATAAATTTTTAATAGCTAGTATTTTAGTCCAGTTTGTCCATATCTCTATCTTCTTTGTATACTCTATTAAGGTAACTTGAAGGTTCTACATACTTGATGAATCTCCCCAAGTCTTGCATACTCTAGGGTAACCAGTTCTCTCTCTCTCTCTTTTTTTTTTTTCTTTTTTTTTTTTCCCCTCAAGAGAGATGATTCAACTCCTTCACCATATTCATGGCCACTTGTTGATCTTTCCAATATGTTCACATCTCTTTTGTAGAGGGGAGTCCAGAACTGGACTCAGTGTTCCAAGTTTGGCTTCACCAATGCTGAGGAGAAGAAAGATTCATTCCGTCAGCCTGCTAGCAACACTTTCCTCCTAATGCAGCCAAGAATACCAGCAGACCTCTTTGCAACAAATGCACACTGTTTGTTTATATTCATTTTGGTGTTCAGCAGGACCCCTATTTCCTTTTCTGGACAGGCTGTTTTCCAGCTGGTTTGCACCCAGCACACACTGGTGCATGGTGTTTCTTCTCCTCAGGTGCAGAACTTTGCACATTTCTATTTTGAACTTCATGATATTCCCATCAGCATATTTTTCCAGTTTGTCCAGGCCTCTCTGGATAGCAACATAAGTCTCTGGCTAGTCTTTCCACCTTTGTGCCATCAGCAAACTTGTTGATAATACCCTGTACCACTCTGCAAGATCACTAACTCTATTTACTTAAAATTATACATTATCTATATATTCTATACAATATATTTGAAATATATTAAATGTTTTGTATAATAACACAATAACAGTAGTGGAGAGCAAATCCTGAGTTGCATTTGCAGTTATATATTGTAAAAATTGTTTTGACTTTTACTAATTAAAACTCACAAATGTTTATAATTTCAAGTTTATCTGATCTGTTTCATAGGGATTTTCTTAACTAAGGATAGATAAGAAAAATATATTACTTTGAAAAAAATAAAAGTACAGCGTACATGCAGTGTATGAATAGTTTTTGCAGTAGTTGCTCTTATCTAATGCTGTTTTATACATTCTATAATGGACATATCTAAAAGAAGCACTTTCTCTCTAGTGCATAATGTTACTAGGTACATGGATAAAAAATAACAAAGATATTGATAAATCAGCTATGTGACATTGTTACAGACTCTGAAAAAATCAGTGACATATGGGAATAAAATTGATGAATATGTTTTTAGCCACCTGTTTCCACAATCCCACTCAATGAGCCAAATTCAAAATAACTGTTAGTGGTGTAACTGACATTGACTTACAAGAATACATTGATGGCACACTGAGGGGTAGGTACAGAAAATGAGTAGACTAAGGTTTTCAGAATCACAGAGTCAAAGAATTATAGAATATACAGAGCTGGAATGAACTTCTGATGTTGCCTTGTGTGTAGCCAACTTCTGTCTCCACACAGTGCACTCTTAAGAGTTAAATTTTGTTGAAATGCTCTTGAGCAACAACAGGCTTTGAGTTGTGACCATTTGTCTAATCCAGTGCCTGACCACTCTCTCAGCAAACAACATTTTCCTAATATTCAACATGAAATTCCCTCGATACAGCTTTAAGCCATCCCCTTAGGTTCTATCACCAATCACTGAAGAGAAGAGGTCAGCACCTCCCTCTGTGGCACCCCTCATGATGAACTTGTAGATAGCAGAGGAGCTCTCTGTTTCCTCTTCTCTTAAACAATCCAACAGATATCCTCATCCACTCCTCAGAAGGGAAGTAGTCATACCCTTGAATCCTTTCATTGTCGTTGTTGACCTCACTTGGACACATTCTAATAGTTTTAAGTCCTTCTCATCTTATGGATCCCCAAACTGAATACAGTATTTGAGATGAGACAGCACCAATACTGGAGGTCAAGCACTTCCTTAGACCTATGATCTATAGTATGTTTAAGGCATGGTAGATTATTGTTGGTCCTTTAGAGAACCAGGGTACAATGTTGACTCATATAGAACTTACTATCAACCACAATCCCCAGATTCCTATCTGTCTGGCTGCACTCCAACCATTTAGAATCATAGAATAATAGAATAATAGAATTACTCAGGTTGAAAAAGACCTTCAAGATCATCAAGTCCAACTACAATCTAACCATAATACCCTAACAACCCTCCGCTATATCATGTCCCTGAGCACCACATCCAAATGGTTTTTAAACATATTCAAGGATGGTGACTCAACCACCTTCCTGGGGAGCTTATTCTAGTGCTTAGCAACCTTTTCTGTTGAAAATTTTTTCCTGATATCCTGTCATGGTTTTGTGATTTTTGGTTTTCGGTATTCCACATCATAACATCATGTGGGGCACTGGGACTTTGTCAATGCTCAAGTCCTGGGTACCTGCCCTGAAGAGAAGAAGAACTACATTCCCCAGGGGACTCTGTGGTCAGGGAGAGGAGGTTTAACTCCTGGCAAGGTCACCTGATTTGCTCTTTCTCGCCTGCCCTTCGTCGTGGGCACTGCTCCCATCTCCCTGCTGCTCAACTGCACTGCGCATCTCACCTCAGCGTTGTGGTGAGGCCTATCCAACTTTCGGACATTCTCTCTCTCATTATATTTGATTTATTAGCTTCATTTCTGGTAATATTGTATTATAGTGTGTTATCTTGCATTCCGATACTATATTTAGTAAATTAGTTTGTTTCTCCTCAGATCGGTGCCGCTGTTTTTAATTACTTTGGGGTCCCCTGTTTCCTTTTTTCTGGATCTGCGGATCCCTCCGCCCCGCTCGTCACAGAACCGGGCCAAACCAGCCCGTAAAGCATTGACATATCCAAACTAAAGCTCCCCTGGGGCAACTTGAGACCATTTCCTCTTGTCCTGTCACCTGTCACCAGTGAGAAGAGGCCAAACCCTCTCACTATAAGCACCTTTTATGTATTTGAAGAGAGCAGTAAGGTCTCCCTCAGCCTCTGCTTCTCCAGAATAAACAGACCCAGTTCCTTCAGTTGCTCCTTGTAGAGCATATTCTTCAAGACCTTCACAAGCCTTGTCACCCTTGTTTGGACCTGCTCCAGCACCTCCATGTCCTTTGATGTGCCCAAAACTGAGCACAGTACTTGAGGTGAGGCCTCACCAATTATGAGTACAGGGGCAGGATTACTTCCCTAGTCCTGCTCACCACTCTATTCCTGATCCAAGCCAGGATGTCCCTGGCCTTCACAGCCATCTTGGCACACTGCTGGCTCATATTCAACCAACTATCCATCAGTACATCAAGATCCCTTTCTGTCAGGCAGCTTTCCAGCCACTCCTCCTTAAGCCTGTAGAGTTGCCTGGGGTTGATGTGACTAAATTTATTCCCCAGTCTTTATGTAAAACCAGGATTACCATTCAAGGTACAGAATCCAGCATTTGTTCTTGTTAAATTTCACATGGTTGATGATTGTCCACATTCCAGTCTATCAAGATCCCTTTGTAAGGCCTCTCTAAACTGAAGAAAATCAATGAGTTCTCCTAATTTAGTATCACTTATTTACTTAATGTGCACTCGACTCCTCAATATTAAATAACACTGAAGCAACTGGCTGTCTAAAACTGAGCCCTCGGGGACTTCCTTGCTGACTGAACGTCAGTCTAGTATAATCTGATTTACTACAGTGCTTTGAACCTAACTCCAGCCAGTTGTTCAGTGGTGTGTTCAGTGTTCATTGTGGTGTGCAAATGTGTAGCTGTACATTGGACTATTTGTCCAGAAGGGTACTGTGAGAGACAGTATGAAAATCTGGTAAAACAGAAAAAGAAGGCATTTGTTTCTCTTTTTCCACTAGGGGGTAGTTTTGTCTTAAAAGAATACTGTTAGTAAGTTAAGAAACTATATTGGTTTAGAACAATTACTACACTGACTTTCATGTTAGTCAGTAATGTCCAGAATAACCTCCTCTATAGTTACACCAGGCATCAAATTGAGAGTGGCAGGTCCAGAGACCTCTTACTTGCCTTTCTTGAAAATTAGAATAGTGTTAGCAAGCTTCCAGTCAACTATAACCTCTCCAAATTCCCTAAGATTTTTGATAAAGAACTGTGAGTAGCCTTCAGCCAACTCTTTCAGCATCTTAGGATGAATGTCATCATAGACTTATGTCCATTCATCTGCAGCAGCAAATACCATATACATTCAATATAAACTGGGAGCTCCTCCAATCCAGTATACAGAGGACCCAGGGACCATCACTTGTGTTTAAAATAAGCATAAAATGCCTCTGCTTTATTTTCATTCCCTATTTGTGAGGTTGCAAATCTCATCAAGTAATGGACCAATATTTTCGTTTGTCCTCCATTCACTGCAAATATCTTTCTTACCAAAAATCCTTTTTAGTTATACACCATAGTACTGTCCATCTTCAACTCTAATAGAGCTTTGGCTGTCTGAATTCTCTTTCTAGAAAGGCAAACAACCTCTCTATAGTTCTCCTGTCAATTCTGAATTTTCTTCCAAAGTCTATACACTTTATTTTTTCCACCTAAGTTCGGGTTCAGGTAAGTTAAGTAAGCCTTCTTCCCCCCATATTTCACTTCTGTCACATTGGAATTTCCTTCTCCTGAACTCTTAAAAGATGCATCATAAAAATCAGCCAGCATTTGTGTACTTTAAAGTTCCTTAAGCCTAATTCCAGCTTTTCCAAAATTCAGGTAGTAGCTATACTGACAGTATGACATTCCATATTGTATGATACCATGCACAACAATAAAGCTCAGGAAAAGGAGAGAGGAAACAGAGATGTTTGTAGTTATGGTGTTGTCTTTCCAAGTAACTGTTATGTGTGCTGAGACCCTGCATTCCAAAATGTAGCTAAGCATCTGCATGATAATAGGAAATAGTGAAAAAATTATTCTTTTTGATTTTGCACACAGCTTTGCTTTACTTGTTGAACTGTCTTTACCTCAACTGAAGAGTCAATTTTTGCTCTTCCAATTCACTTTGCCATACCACTACCTAAAGTGATTTAGCTGGGATGGGGTTTGGCTTCTTGCTTGTGTAAACTCACTACATCCATTTAGAAGGGATCAGTCTAAATAGGACATTTTACACATCTTTTTACAACTGTTTAGCAATAAGTATAATACAGATCCTGTCGCAATTGTGGGTAAATAATATTACTTAGTATCTCAAGATTTTCATATTCTGTGTTTCCTTATCAAATCATATAATACAGTAAACATCGATTCTAGGCAATAAAATGTAGACCAATAAGACCAGGACAAAAAGATAAATCTAAGCAAATTTGATGTATTAACATTATATTTTAAATTAATTTTAGAATCAAGGAAGTGGGTATTTTAGAATTTAATAAATAGTACTTCTGTAATTTGCTAGGGAACCTCTAGAATATTTTATAAGAAGCAAGTTTTACCCTATCTTTCAAGAAAACAGTAACATATCTAGAGAAATAAATAAATAAATAAAAATACATAACTTTCAGAGACTTTCAGAAAAATGAAAAACTGAAATTGTGCATAATTACTGGTAAAAAGCCACATAACATCCTAGATACGTAACTGCCTCAAAAAATTACATTTTATTTTTGGATATGGAATTAGTGTTGTGTGTGTGTTTGATTTTACATGTTGGACACTATCCAATCTAATAATTTTTTTTGGATATTCATAAATAATTTTGTCATTCTATAATACGATAGGAAAAGAGACACCAAAAATCATGTTATTAATTTGTATGGTTCAACTTTACTCTAGTTCCATTTCAGTAAGTCACTGTGAGCTCACATATTGGCAAAAAAAAAGGTATTTTTTTACATGTATATGCAAATTCATTTTTTGTTTGTTTTGCACATAAATTAATGCCTCTTTCTAGTTTCCATTCAGTTAAGTAGGCCTTTGCTTATGTTATCACCTGAGCCTTAAAATATTCTGAATTTCTAACTTAAAGAACAGACTGTCAGAACTCTTTATGTAAGTTGATGAAGTTGAGTAACCACGGAGCCAAAAATGGAAGAGTTGTGAGTTCAGAATCAAAATAAAGGTCTGGGATCAGTTTAAAAAGTAACTTTATTACTGAAAAAAATTGGCTTCTGTTTTCATATTGTAGAATCCAAGGCTATCAGTGCTTGGAAGAACTTACGTGTTTAAAATGACCTAATGGTAAGTGCAAAAATGAAGCCAGCTGTTATCTTGAAACTGGCACATAACTAAATAAGAGTTGATCATTTCAAAAAGGTAGTGATTTCTGTTCAACATCAAAGAACAATCAGTTCAGCTACAGTATTGCTTTCTTTGATAGAAAACCTTATCTAGTACACCTTAACAAGAAAAAAAACAAAAGCAAAAACAAATTTCACTTGCAGAGGATTATACTTAAAATCTCAGTAGTCTTAATAAAAACTGAAGAACAAAAGTGGCAGGCAGATCTTTACAGTTGACCTGATTTATTTGATGTAGACTTCGTATTATTATTTTTTGTGGGGGTGTGATTTACAGGGTATGGATCGAATCAGAAAAGAAAGATACAATATTAGAGAAGTGTTGTAGCCTACAAAGTGGGGATAGAATAGAACATGTTACAATATAGTTTATTTCTATATTCAAGATTATGTTCTGTCTGCCTGATATTAAAAATGCTGTTTCTCCTTTAAGACTCAATAAGATATCTGGTTTACAAGGTGAATAAAATTATATATATAAATATATATTTAATTATCATAACTTAGGGAAGACCTCAGTTCTTTTGGAAAGCAATGATTGATGTTACTTTTTTTTTTTCTTTCTTTTCTACTAAGCAATAAATTCATTTAAGTATAGAGGAAATAACCTTACAGTTCAGTTAAACATCGTAGGCATTATTGTCACCCTTAATTTTCTTTGATTTTATGGATTTCAGCCCAGAAATTTGAACATCACCAAATTTTTTTCAGGATTACTTTTAGGAAACTAGTTCCAAAAAATCCAACAGGTCACAAAAACATGCATGATGCTTAACCATGTAGTGTAAAACTTCAAGTATCACAGAAGCTTAATTCATGATTTTAACACAGTGCAAGTTCTGTATTATCTTGATACAAAAAAATAATAAATATACATATTTCATTAATATTACAACTCATTTAAACCTTTAAAATAGTTTGTGATTTGCAGTTTTTAACATTTTCCTTTTGATAGGTGTTTATTTTTTATAATGTTATAGAAAAAACTGCATTCAAAGATTCAAACATATAATTTCATACGAATGTAAATGAATTAAATAATCTTTCAAGAAACAAGAAATTGTCTTCCAAAAATTTGTTTAGTTACTGGACAGTGAAGAAGAGTATTTGCAATAACATGGATTTTCTCCCTATGTAGATAAAAATCAATTGTGAAATAATAGATCTAGATGCTGTGTAGTTCTTGTCCATAATAGATGTCTAGTGATATCTTACTATAAACAAAACCTATGTTGGCTTACTGTTCCTTTCCTAATCAAAGAGTAAGTATGTCTGACATATCAAATTTCAACAAGTAAGTCCAAATATACCTGACAAATATGCACTTGAAATATTCTGATGATTTCCTGTTAATTTTTACTTGTAAATTGGATTGAATTCAGGATGAAAATTTATCTTAACAAAGAGGTTTTCTATTGACCTTCATGTGGATTATTGTTTTCTTAAATAATTCCAGTATCTAGCTGTAAGAATAAATACCAGCATCAATATCATCATATGAAAATTATTCAATAAGGTTTTTTTCTTATCATTTTCAAGTACGCTCTTCCAATTTCACTGCACACATTCTAATTTTTATTTTTGTTCAAGGCCTAATTCACAATTAATAAGACCAGTAAGATATTTCTCCTCAAGTAATTCTCCCAAGAAATAAGATTGTGTGATTGAAATGTTCTCCTGATGAAGTAATTTCAGCATTCTGTTTGTATCAAATGTTGGCTTTACAATTTATGATAAAAAGGATATTTCAAAATAGAGATATTTAAAATATTTCCATAAAATAAATTTGTGAACCATAGAGTTTTACATTATTTAGGGGCATTGGCTTCCATTATTGTCTTTATCACATTCGCAGTTGTTTGTTGACTTCGCTTTTTGTTGTTGTTGATCTGTTTTTCAAACCAACAAACGGAAAATGATTATAAGTAATCTTTCAGCTATTTCAAAGTTATCAAAACACATTTTATACTAACCTAAAGTCAATATTTCCCCTGATATGTTACAGGGATATTCCTCCTGGTATTATATAGGATGCATATTTGTTAAAATGTTAAAACTTTGTATTAACATCTGAGGCAAATGAGGATAACATGGGAAGAAGAAAGCAAAAGATATTTCGAAGTACTATTAGATTTAGAACCTTCAGAACTTTTTGTCTTCTGTTCTTTACGCAGTTGTATATGACTGCAGTAGTGGACAACAGTAATTCTGTTTGTTTGTTTATTTCTTTGTCTTTTTTTTTTTTTTTTTTTTTTTTTTTTGAGAGGGAGATCGGATTATCCTACAATCAATACAGCTGAATTTCTTCAAGTAATTCATTAAATTCCAGTACTTCTGCACTTTATTTTCTTGGTTAATTTTAACATAAGAGGATTTTGATTGTTATTTTGTTTATTTAAGTTATTAGTTAGTTTATAATTTAAGTAATTATGCATCTTTTGCACCTTATTTGACTAAATTTTAATGTTATTAGCATTTTTTTTCCAATGCATATAATTGATATAATTGGAAAACAGACTTTTTTAAAAAGCAGAGTCTCCCATTTTGGAGATTACTTTTCTGACTGACATGCTAAGTTCCTAAATCATGCTGAATTCTACTATAGATCTACCCAAGCATTTCTGAATCTGTAGTCTAAAATTCAAATTGAGATGTTGCATTTCTGAACAGTATCAGGTTCCCCAAGAGAACCAGAAATTATTTCTATTCTGCATATGGCTACATTTAAATTTTGAAAATTTTGAAATTACAATGGGTCCTGTATATGTAGTTTCAAATCTACATTTTTATCATAGAATACATGATACAAATAATAATAGTTACAGATTCTGAAAAATTGACTTTCTTCAATATCAGCAACAGCTTCTACAGCCTCACTAAATTACTGGTCTTCTACATAGAAAGAAATAATGTGAGGCCAAGAGAACTAAGAAATGCAAAACTTTAGCTACAAAACTGAAGCAACCAGGAATATATATATATATATATATATATATATATAACAAAATAATAAACAGAATTGTTGTGATTTCACTTTTGGAAAATATAAACTATCACAGTTTAGCAATGGTAAATAACACAGTCATGTTGGGGCTACCATAATTAATGCTAGAGAAAATGCGTTGGATGCTATTGTTCTTTCACTGGATGCTTAGTCAGTATGCATATAAGCAATGTGTGTTTAATCATGTATATAGTGTATTGCCTTGTTTATGAGCTTGTTTAGGAACAGTAGTTTAATTAATAAGGCAAAATATATTAGAGTGCATTGTGCAAATGATTGCTCAAAGCCAAGCTCTCATTTCAGAATGTTTGATGTCAGTGACTGATACATTTGTGCTATGAGCAAGACTAGTGTGCTTAGAACTGGTGAATCTTGCCACAGACAGGAAAATAGCTGTCATCCTTATTTTTTTGCAAAGGTACTGAAATTGCTGTGCATAAAGTCACAAAGAGAGAACAATCATAAAAATTAGCAATCTGATTTAGTATCTTAGAGGAGAAAATACATGGTCAGAAAAAGAGAAAAAGAGGGCAGAATTATTTTTTTTTAGTAAAATATAGATGCTTAGAAATTTAAAGATTTAGTTTATTGCATACTGAAACAGAAAATATGTTACATGTTGATTATTCAATATGCTTGAGTGAAATAATGGATTTTTTAGTTGTGTAAACTCCTAAGAATAATTAGTTCGTTCACTAATTTCTGAAAGAGACAATGGAAAAATATGTATTGTTTTTAAAATTTGAAATCATCTTGATATGGGAGCAAAATGATTTTTCAACATGTTAGGTAGTACTCTTTCTAGATTTTGGTTAATGATGACTTACATAACTAGAACAATGAAAGAATTATGGGACAAATGCTTTAAATTTGCAATTATATTAGTATATTTTATCTCTTTTCAAAGATCAAATTCATGTATGTACCTTCTAAAATGAGAAGAAATAAAACAATTTTGTATTGACTACTGCACTACAAGAAGATAATCATTTTTATGTTTTGATGCTCTGACAGTTCACAAACTTTAAAATAGTAAAGCATTTAATTAATGTAAGTTGCACGAGCTTCAGAAAACTTTTATTGCCAGAAATATTGCATTCAGAATCAAACGTGTATTTCTATGCTGTTATGAAGAAAATTGTGAGTCATTTAAGAACATAAAATATAAAAACATTATTTTTTATCACTTCCTAAGGCTTAGGAGATTTAGGATGAATGTTACGATTTATAGAAGTTTTCAGTGTTGATCCTTCCTGAAAAAAAAGTTAACCTCATTCTTTAAATTCCTTAAATTGTCATTAATGAGACTTTGTTTTATGTTTTGAAGTGGTGGAAAAAAGAAACATAATGATCCAATAGTGAATTTTGAAATTTGAACAGTGAGATGATTACTGTATTAAATAGATGGAGTGGAGACTATGAATAGTTACTTTCCTTTTGTGGTTCATAGTTTTTCTTTTGTTTCTAAGATGAAGGGATAATAGATTCATAAAACACAGCAGAAACAAAAGATTTTAAGACAAATTAAGAGGCTAATATGTGAAATATCAGTGACCAGTCTATCTTAATAGAAAATGGAGATGTTAGTAAAAGATGTTTTAACCTTGTTCAGTGAGAGCTTTAAAGATTAAAACATAAGCCTGTGAAAAATGGAATTTTCTAAACGTGTTTTTTGGTTATAAGACATGCCAATTTGTGGATATCTAAACTGACATATTATGAAGCCTTGAATCTCAGAATCACCAAGGTTGGAAAAGACCTACAAGATCATCCAGTCCAACCATCCACCTATCACCAATAGTACTCACTAAACCATGTCCCTCAACACAATGTCCAAACGTTCCTTGAACACCTTCAATGTTGGTGACTGCACTACCTCCCTGGGCAGCCCATTCCAGTGCCTGACCACTCTTTCAGAAAAGTAGTATTTCTTAACATCCAGCCTAAATCTCCCCTGGTGCAGCTTGAAGCCATTCCCTCTAGTTCTATCACCAGTTACACGAGAGAAGAGGCCACCCCCCAACTCACTACAACCTCCCTTCAGGTTGTTACAGAGAGCAATAAGGTCCCCCCTGAGCCTCCTCTTCTCCAACCTGAACAATCCCAGCTCCTTCAGCCACTCCTCCTAAGGCCTGTGCTCCAGGCCCCTCACCAGCTTTGTTCCCCCTCTTTGAACCTGCTCCAGGGCCTCAATGTCTTTCTTGCAGTGAGGGGCTGAAAACTGGACACAGAAGTCAAGGTGTGGCCTCACCACAGCTGAGCACAGGGGGACAATCACTTCCCCATTCCTTCTGGCAACACCATTCCTGATGCAAGACAGGATGCCATTGGCCTTCTTGGCCACTGGGGCACACTGCTGGCTCATGTTCAGCTGAGCATCAATCAATGTCCCCAGGTCCATTTACTCTATGCAGTCTTCCGCCCCAAGCCTCTAGTGTTGCCTGGGGTTGTTGTGGCCAAAGTGCAGGACCCAGCATTTGGCCTTATTGAAACTCATCCCATTGGCTTTAGCCCTGCTATCCAGCCTGTCCAGTTTGATTGAGTTTCAGAAAGCAAATATTACTGAGAGTCTGGATTACTGCAGCCTTTTGATTATGTCTCCATAACTGATTTATCAAAAGGCAACATGCAGTTTGATAATTGAGGTCATAGAACATTCTGAAATGTTTTAATTTAAAACATAGTTTAAAACATAACTCATTATTCTGATATTAGTGATTACAGTTGGTAAGCTTTCAAAAAAGAAAAAAAAGAAAAAAAAAAGAAAAAAAAAAAGGAAAAAAACAGATTTAAAAAATTAAAGTATTCCATACAAAAGAAGAAATATTCTTCACTAATTAATTATGATATATGGATAAAAGTCTTTTCTTGCTTCTGGAAGTCTGTTAAAATAGCATTTGAAATAATTTAAAATGCTTATAAGAAATAAATGTGAATAAGTTTATTTTCAGAAAGATAGAAACCAAAAACTGTAGGTTAGGATTTTTACAATATGAAGATGCTGCTATTCTGTAGGTGATGAGTATTGTAGGACTAATGTTTTGTTTGTTTCATGAGCATCTTATTTATCAGCAATGAAGCTGACAGACTAAGTCTGACAGACACGATGCTGCAACAATGCATCCTGTTTTACTTTACCATGTTTACATGGCAGTTTTCAAATGGATACAAGCAAGATCATGCAGTGTTACAGACCAGCCTGTCACTAGCCAGATGCTCATCAGCTCCAACCAGTAAGCCTTGCAGGCATGCTATCATGGGACTATGGATGAGCTACTGTCTCTATGCACAGCATGTTATTCTGGGCTTGAATCTGTTCTAATTGTGACTAAACATCTGCTTAACTAAAAATAGTTCTGAAAGAAAACTGAATTCTGAGGTAAAAAATGGCCACAGGTGAAGAACTATCTGGATCCTGGTTAGATCACTAAGTTAGCACACATGGAAAATGGAAGTATCTGTCTAGGATGTTCACACAAACATATATTGCTCTGACAGATATTAATTAAGGTAAGTCTTTTACTTGATGGCTGAGCATAAAATGAGCAGATGCTTGTGGGCTTTGTTTTGTTTAGGAGATTAATTTAGAAGTTGTTTCACTTAGTACTAAATATGAGTATATAATTTCAGGCATCTTTCACTTTTATATCTTGAAGTCCTTTATTTTAATCTTTGGACCTTAATACCACAAAAATATACTCGACTTCAGCATGAACAGCCAGCATGTTAAGTGCATTGTGGAACTGGGATCTAGGTATTACAGACATGTTTATAATAGCCACATGATGCTAAGGAATTACTAATCCTCTAATCTGCATTCAGTCATGTTTCTTAAGGTTACATCTAAATGTTTCAAAATATCAGTCACTTCAGAAAAACTTTAACACAGTAAGTCTATGAGATATCTACTTTTATTCTATCACAGTTTACTGCTACACCTCTGCATGATGACATCAGTGAACTAACACAAAAACATCACACAGCTCTGGAGGTTGAAATCCAACATGTTGGTCAAGAATATCCTCCTAAGAGGCACAGTGGATGGAATTCTGCAGCATTAGTGCCCATGGATCCTTGTCTCAGAAGGTGCACCCCATCTCCTAGTGCAGCCAGGGTGGCAGGGGGCAGAGTAGGGCCTGGTGTCAAGATTGGAGGCTGTACACAGAAAGCCTGGACACCAGCCCTGTAGCACATGGCCAGTCTGCATAGGGGCCTGGGGGGATTCTCTGTGGTGTTGGATGCTGCAGATGATTTGAGGACCACCTCCTTGATCTCCTGCACAGACTGGATGACAGAACTCATCTGTTTACAGAGTGGACACTGAACCTCGGTGCTGGTCAGCTAGCTAGAAAAAAAAGGTAACATGGTAAATCTATGAGATATCTAATTTTGTGTTATCACAGTCTATTAATGATTGGAGTATTGTAATATTCTCTAAGAAATTCAAAATCTTCAAGATCTCTCAGTGAATTGTTTTCAAACACAGAAATATGAATCAACTTAATAAAAGTACATTTTAATCATAGAATCACAGAATGGCTTGAGTTGGAAGGGATCCCAAGGATCATCAAGTTCCAAATCCCCTACCACAGGCAGGGCCTACTATTGATATTAAATAGAAGTATTATACTGATATTGCAATATTATATTGATATTGAGATAGAAATAAAGTTATTTATAGCAAAAACTGATCTTTATCCCCTATTTTAATCACAGAATAACATCACAGAATAACTTGGGTGGAAGGTATGTCTGGAGGACTCAAGTAATACCCACTTGATCAAAGCAGGTCCAATGAGATCAGACTGTTCTGGTCTGTTGTTGAACACCTTCAAGGATGGAGATCTCAAAAACTTTCTGGAAAACCACTCAGTATTTGGCCACTCTTATTGTAAAAAAATTCTTCCTTATGAGAATTTCCAGTGTTCCAAATTGTGTCCAGTGTCTCTACACTTTATCTTTTGCTATGATCATATTTACCTGTGACTGTGTATAAAAATGATGTGCTCTTTCATTTGAACAATGCAGTATGTTTAAGTCTTTCTTTTCTGTGGCATGCATGGGAGGAATAATACTTTTTGGTACAAGTTAAATCATGTTCTTGAATGAGGATGCTAATGTTTGATTGACATGTAGAATAGTAGTTATTATCAACATATTTTTAAGAGATTTTTTAAATGAGATTCCATGCTTTAATTTAAAAAAAAAAAAATCTGTAAAATTCAATTGTCTCGTTTCTGTTACCAATCTTGCAAATTTTGGCACGTAATTCACCTTAATATGCTTTCCTTTCTTCTCTTCTGTGTATTTTCCTCTTCAAATCTGTCTTATATGTACTGCTATCACAGTTCATCTAAATGATTTGCTAATGGAAGGGAGAACAGTGAGATAATGTGAAAATTATAAAAGTCAGTATTGCAGTTCTTTAAGTGAACATGAGATATATGTTTTCAATATAAGGTTAATTATATATTTTTATTAATTAAAATAATATTTATACTAAAATATTGGTTTTGATTGTTTTATTCAATAGCTGAATCAGCATTCATAAACTATTATCTTACTTCTAAAAACTCTGCTATTAATAGCTCTGCTATTTCATGGCTCCTATTGAGCTGAACTTGCTACAGTGAAAACTCTTCGTTAGTATCATCAAAGAAATCTCTGAGAACAACCTCTGACTTAGGTGAAATATCAGAAACTCCAACTTAACTTTTGAACACAACATGAAAACTATTGCAGAATTATGTCATCATAGCAGTTCTTCATTCCCTGTGGAGAAAATAATGATGTAGACTGTTATTGGTAAGATAGGTTGAATCTAAGGGTATGTCATGAGCCATAAGAACCATCCAGACCCACTCTAGTTTTCTAGTAACAGTTAAATGTATGACAGATTGATATAATTTAAGCAGCAAAATTCAAATATATTTAGGATCCCCTTGAATGCAGAAGTATAATGCTCTCCTTATCACTCTCTGAGTTTTTAATAATGTCAGTGATTTTTGCTTAAGAATTCAATATATCTGTGGCTGATAGTATAATAACAGTACTTCATTAATGTTCTCAAAAAGAAAAACTAGGAAAAATAGGCTTATATGAAATGTTCATTTATAATTCCTGATATTATAATAAATTTTACCTCGAGTTATTCCTTAATCTTAAAATAAATACATTTAATGTTTAGTTCCTCAAAATGATTAAGAAGACAATGAATAAATAAGTAAAAACCTAGGGAAAAAAAGAAAGGAAAGATTTCTGGAAAGCCAGATACGTCAGCTGGAAAAAAAATGGTAAGATAATGAAGTGATACTGTAGTATCAAGAATAAATAAATAAATGAAACTACTGGTATATCAAACAATAAATCATTGGGAACTACAGGCCAGTGAGCCTCACCTATTTAACTGGGAAGATCATGGAGCAGATCCTTCTAGAAGCTTTCTTAAGACACATATGAGATAGGTGATTAGAGACAGCCAGCATGGCTTCATTAAGTGCACATCGTGCCTCACCAACCTGGTGGCCTTTTATGATGGAGTGATGGCTTCAGTGGATGGGGGAAGGGTGATGGATGTCATCTACTTGGAACTGTGCAAGGCCTTTGGCATGGTCCCTCACCACATCCTTCTCTCTAAATTGGAGAGGTATGGATTTGAAGGATGGACTGTTCAGTGGATTAGGAATTGTCTGGCTGGTCACAGGCAGAGGTTTGAGATCAATGGTTCTGTGTCAGGATGGAGGCTGGTCACAAGCAGTGTCCCTCAATGGTTGGTCTTGAGACTGGTGCTCTTCAAAATCTTCATCAATGACACAAACAATGGCATCGAGTACACCATCAGCAAGTTCACGGATGACACCAAGCTGAGCAGTGCAGTTGATACATTTGGAAGGACTGAAGCCATCCAGAGGGACCTGGACAGGCTGGAGAAGTGGGCCCATGATAGCCTAATGAGGTTCAATAAGGCCAAGTGCAGGGTGCTGCACTTGGGTCGGGGCAATCCCCAGTATTTATACAAGCTGGGGAAAGATCTCCTTGAGAACAGTTCTGTGGAGAAGGTCTTGGAGGTTCTGGTGGATGAGAGGCTGGACATGAGCCAGCAGTGTGCACTTGCAGCCCAGAACTGTTTTCCGGGCTGCATTAAAAACGGTGTGGCCAGCAGGCAGAAGGAGGTGATCGTCCCTCTCTACTCGGCTCTTGTTCTGCCCATCTGGAGTACTGCGTCTTGGAACAGGTCCAGAGGAGGGCTACTAAGATGATCAGAGGGCTGGAGCACCTCTCCTAGGAAAAAAACGTTGAGGGAACTGGGCTTATTTAGCTTGGAGAAAGGAAGGCTCCAGGGAAACCTCATTGTAGCCTTCAGGTACTTTAAGGGAGCATATAAACATAAAGGGGGACGGCTGTTTACAAGGGTGGATAGTGATAGAACAAGGGAGAATGGTCTTAAACTGAGGCAGGGGAGGTTTAGGTTAGATATTAGGAGTAAGTTCTTCACATAGATAGTGGTGACACACTGGAACAAGTTGCCCAAGGAGGTTGTGGGTGCCCCATCCCTGGAGGCATTCAAGGCCAGGCTGGATGTGGCTCTGGGCAGCCTGGTCTAGTAGCTGGGGGGGTTGAAACTCGATGATCATTGTCGTACTTTTCAACCTAGCCCATTCTATGATTCCATGATTGTGGAATTGTGGTAAATCATTCAGATTGAATTTGTTTAGAGAACTGGATCATTTCCTGGAAAACAAAACAAAACAAAAAAAACAACCCCCCAAAACAAACAAACAAACAAACAAACAAACAAAAACAGAAACAAAACAACAACCAAACAACAACTAAACAAATGAAAAAAAACACTAGAATCCTGAGTTTATTAGATAGTGACACTGCTATAATTACATTTCACTTTATACAAAATTCTACTTTTCCTTTTCTGGTGATATGGGAACAGAAAACAGTGTGCTTAAATACAGGCTTGGAGCTTAAATTTCTCCTGTCTCCTTATGTAACTGTGCAGCATCTGGAGGTGTTCTTCCTTAAGTATCTGTGCTTCAATCTACCTTGTTCTACAGATATTTTTACTTCTCTCTCACATAAGGTCAGTTATATTCTAGACTATATATGGGTATCTAAGAAACCAAAAATTATCCTCTGCACAGTACATTTAATTTTCTACTGATTGTATTTTTGTTGTAGTGATGCTGATCATTTAAAAATAAGGCATTAATATTTAGAATTTTTTTCTGGCTCAAAGATAACTATTTTAGGTTTAAAAGATGCATATTACATACCTCTGGAAAATAATTTTCATCATAAAAATCATTTCATGTAACCAAGATGTACTGAACAAACCTAAGTGTGCAAGAATTCAGGCACAGGTTTATGAGAAGCAGGTCCTGGTTGACTAACTTGACTTTCTTCTTTTGGCAAGATGACCCACTCAGCAGATGAGCGAAAGGCTGTGAATGTTACCTACCTGGATTTTTAGTTAAGTATTTGATGCCATCTCTCATGATTCTCTCATGAAGAAAATGGCTGTGCATGGCTTGGACAGTTTTACAGTTCAGCAGGCAAAGAATTTACTGTTTTAAAGAGTGATAGAATTGGGTCCGTGTCAATAGTTTACAGGCTGTTTCAGCCTGGTTCCGTGACTAATGGGGAAGGGGCACCCATGGGCACATGCCCCAGAAAAGAGGAAAGAGTAAGGAGATGGACCTAAAAACAAAACAGTGGCAACAATCTGAGGAGAAACAAATTAATTTACTAAGAAAGATACCAGAATGCAAGATAACACAATATAATACAATATGATACTATTGAAGCTAATAAATCAAATTAAATGAGAGATTATTAAAAGACAAATAAAAATGAAACCAAAACAAACTAACAAACTAAACCACAACAAAACAAACAAACAAAAAAAAAACAACAAAGAAAGCCCTGCTCTAATGCTGAAGACGAAATGATATAGGGAGCACACAAGCTGCTGAGATCAGCTGAAAGGAAAAGAGAAGGATGTCTGTTTATCTCCAAACAGTTTTTTATTTCCCTCTGAATGTAAGATGGAATAGAACAACACAAAGTTATCTGAGGTATGTAATATGTAGTACTTCATCTCTGCTGAGAACTAGGTACCCGGAACTATCAATGATCCATGGACCTGGAGCACTACATGATGTTATGATGTGAAATACTGATAACAAAAAATCATAAAACCATGACAGACCACTCTGTGGCCAGTCAACAGTGACACTCCCCAGGCTTCAATATTGGTGTCAGCTTTGCATAAAGTTTTTATCAGTTGTCTAGTTGGTAGAATTGAAATTTCTCTCAGTAAATTTGCAGATGATATTGAGTTAGGTGGGACTGTTGATCTGCTTAAGAGTAGGAGGGCTTTGCAAAGAGACTTGTATAGGCTAGATTGATGCACTGAGTCCAGCTGTATGATATTCAACAAGGAGAAGTGCCAGGACACGGACCTGTGTTATAGCAACACCATGTAGAAATATAGGCTTGGGAAAGAATGGCTGGAAACTTTCCCAGCAGTAAAGAATGCGTTTGACAGCTAGCTGAAAAAAAGCCAGAGCTTCTTTTATTTATTTTCATTTACTTTATTTATTTATTTATTTATTTATTTATTTAATTGGCGCTGGCTGTGGGCACTCTTGAAGGCCAATGACATCATGCCCAAGGAATTATGAAAGGACCTGAGGGTCCTAGCATGAAGTTACAGCAGGAAAGATCAGGTTGGATATGAGGAACAGGTTCTTCAAGAGACAATTTTGGATGATTTGATACAGAGTCAGTAGTTGCTGATCTTTGTGAGTACCTTCCAAATAGAGACATTGTCTTGTTCTATGATTATCAGTCTTCCTTAAGAAAGAGAAGAAATTTCATCTGAAGAGTTTGATCATCCACTACTCCCTGTGCAGGAAAGACTAAAATTCTCTGCCTGCATTTTTATTACTTTCTATATTGGTTGTATTGATTTAAATTTTATTCTGAGTAATCAGTGTCAGAAATGATGACCAGCCAGACTTTAAGTATCTTTTTTTTTCAACTGATATGTTGTGTTCTGTACTGTGCATTCACCAAACTGCTTGCAGTCTATTCTTCCCAAACCCTAACCCTATTAACTCTACAATAAAAATTTCTGCAATACACACTGACAGCTGAATGCCATATATTAGACATATATCCGAGTAAATCCCACATGACTGCTGATTCGATAACTGAATTTCAGTTGTCAGGTGATCAAAACTAATACTTAAAAGCACAGGTGTAAATGTTGCAAAATTCATTAACCAAATAAAATACTCCCTGCATGCTTCATTTAACTGAAACAATATGGATTGTCCTCTGTTTTGAAGATAATGTGCATAGATGGCAAGGTTTTGCAGCAGTGGCCTACAGGGTTGGCCTATGTGAGAAGTCTTTGCATAAGTCTTTGTTTTCAAATTTTTTCATCCAATATCAGAAAGAAATTCATGATCAGTTCCTTGACAATTACTTTGTTTTTCAAATATTCCATACACAATACTGTGATAAATTTTCATGGAAATCTGCTACTATACATTCTCACAAATCTATTTAGTGTCTTCATTTGGATTGCATGCATGAAAATTTTTTAAAATGGTTATTTTTGCATTTCTAACTGTCATCTTTGTGTTGTGAAATATCCTTGTACTATGATGTTTTTATTAGAATACTTATCCCTATAAACAGATGGTAAAATGATTATTTTCTTTAAATGTTGTCAGTGCTTCAGTTACCATAATAATTTAATTTACCAGTAGGCTCAACCCATTAAGAAGAAAATTATTGTATTTTGCTACGTGAGGTAGACTTGGAGAAACAAAAAGACATAACATCACTTGCATGTGATGCACTGTGTTGTATAGCAGATAAAAGCATTTGTCCTCTATGTATGGATTGTCTTTATTTTAATATGCAATATATTTGGTAGATGAGCTGGGCAGAAGCTATTTTCATTAAATCAAACATGATCGTCTCAACTTCATTTAAAAGTTGAAGTCTGTTAATGGATAACACAATATAATATCTAAGCAAGGGTGTGGTGTTATTTCTATAAATAAATATAGTCGTGCTAAACTAAGATGTATCAAGAACAGCTGGGCAATGAATTTGTACGTTAATTCTTTCAGCTGTTTAGAAAAAAAGACAATAATTTGTCAAGCAAATTATTCATTTTAATAGCTATTCACAATTAGATTAAACTCATTGACTATTAAAAATATCTGTCTTTAAAAATATCAATGCCTGATGTGAAGTCATTTAACAAAATGCATATCTAAAAATAAATATTTTTCTTTTATTCAAGCATAAGAAAGCTTAAGGTTTCTAGGATTTATTGATTCTTTTCTTTTAGTATTTGCTCATAGGAATGCACTGTGAGTCTGAGATGAAACCTTGAGTATCTGATGAAAAAAATTTCGTACTTTAATATGCCTTAATAGTAGAAAGAGATTTTCAAACTACTACTTTAGAGTTTCTATTTTATAAAAATAGTTATGATTTTTTATATTTTGCAAGGAGTGATATTTATATTATTCAGAAATATCATAGGATATATTACTTTACAGATTCTGCTCCAGAATTAATTGCAAAAAATTATTCACTGTTTATACAAATGTAATTAGATATATATTTTTGCAACAAATTAATTATGGCTAAGTATAACAAAAATATGAATATTTTAAAATAAATAAATATATAATTAAAGTATTTACACCATTGCTTCTGTAACAGACAAATAGAAACTGCATAAATGAGTCGGGGAAAAAGAAGAACATAATTGATTTAAAAGTTTTTAAATGCCATAAATTATATCTAAGTTCCATTTAACAAGACTAGGAGAATATGTCTGCTTCCTAAAATATATTTTCACTACCTCTGAATCGCAAATTCCTGATGGTGCTCTTGATGAAAAGCCTAGACTATATACAAAACATTGCAGTTAGGTATGTGTAAGAAATTCGCATTCTTCCTGCTATCTCTTCGATATAGAAATAAATGCAGCATAAAATATTTGAATTTCATAGAGAAGAAAAAAGAAAAAGATAATATTAAAGTACACCCACTGGATCAGACTATTTTAATATAACAATTCTGTTAGCTTGATTTTTCCTTTGATTACAAAGGGTCTTATGGGGTTAAGACAAGGATTTTGGCTAGTAGTACATGTCTCAAATAATCTTAATTACAATCACAGTATCACAGAATCACAGCATGGCTAATACTAGATCTAGGTCAACTTGTTCGACTCCCCTGCTCAAGTGCAGCCACCTAGATCAGGTTGCCCAGGACATTTCCAGGAGACACCAAAAAATCTCCAAGTAGGAGGACTTCACAACCACTCTAGGCAAACATGTGACAGTGCGCTGTTACTCACACAATAAACGTTTCCTGGTGTTTGGACAGAACCTTTGTTTCAGACTGTTTCCATTGTTTCTTGTCCTGTTACTGAGAACAGAACCTGGCTGTATTATCCTTGCACACTCCCATCAATATACACAAATAAGATCCCCCCAGGCCTTCTATTTTTTAGGCTTACCAGACCCAACTGTCTCAACGTTTTTTTATAGGAGAGATGTTCTAGTCCCTTGATTGTCTTTATAACTCTTTGATGGACTTTCTCCAGTATGTGCATGTCATGTATTGAGTGACTCAGAAATGGCTGCATCACTCCAGGTACTCACCAGTACTGAATAGGGAAGAAGCATCACCTCTCTCAACCTGCAGGCAATGCTTTGCCTAGTGCAAGCCAAGATACTGTTAGTCTTCCTCATAGGCAAGGGCATATTGTGGGCTTCATTTGCTCATAGAATTAATGGAAAATTGAGAGCTGGCTGTGCATGTATAGTGATTGTTATTTGCTATTAACTCCATAGAAATCAATGAAGTTGTGCTGAGATACCATTCCTTTTCAAAATTCTGTTCCTAAGCTTTGAGGTTTTATAATCCAATTTCAGTTTCACAACAGGTTTTTATATCTTTCTGTGGCATAAAAGAAATGTTAAAAAGGAGTAGAAGATGAACTAAATGTAATTTTCATATTAAAATTATCTAACAGCAATTGACAACAAAAACAAAACTCAAGTTACATCTGCTCTTTTAGCATACATATATCATTTATGTCAAATTGATAAATAATTAAACTAATTAAAGAGATATAATTTTCTCCTAAGCTTGGTCAGATATAATATGCAGCCAATGTTATGTAAGAGGACATTACAGACAGGTATTTAGACAACCCACACAACATTGCTATTGGTTTAAAACAACAAACACAAAACAAAACCAATCAAAACCAAGAAAACCCATAAAATTCAGATTCCTGATCTGAAACTCCATAAATACTTTCCTGGAAGTGTTAAATTTTCTTTGATGTTTCCTTAGAAAAGAGTTCTTAGTAAACGAAATCTTCTTTATTTACTTCCCTGGGAATAAGAGAATTTCAGAAATGAGAATACAGCATTGTCCAAAAGGATAAGTTTGGAGGTTTATGTTTCAGATGTTGCTAAAGATCTTTATAGTATTACTGAAGACTGCATTGGAATTGTTTTATTTAAACATTCAAAAATTTGGTTACCTGTTTTGAAAGTTTTCATGTTTAAATATAGTTTAAAATTTTTGATTTTAATAATAAATTCAGAGTACAGTTTCTCATCCTTTTGTGATTCCAGGAAGGTAGATGATATTTTTATAGAGGAAAAACAAGTAAGAGGCAGTTCAAGAAAAATAAATTAGAAAAAGATATGTTTCATTTGCTGCTGCCCCACACTGTTTAATAACTTGATAGTCAGAAATAACACAACTGATATGAAGGTGGAAAAATTCACAGGGCTGCCAAATCAGAACCACTTTGTGTTATCATTTACTATAATTTATTTGGTTGTTTCCTTTAAGTCCTAGAAAATCAGTGATATTCACACTCCAAAATAAATAAGTAAATAAATAAATAAATAAATAAATAAATAAATCCCTTTTCAATCTAATTTATTAAAAAATAATAATAATAAATCCCAGGAGTATTTTATGTAAATTAAAACTACGTCTGACCATAGTTAGGTCTGTTAATTAATATAAGAAAAATAACAGACTTAATTCCTTAAAGTAAGGGAGGTATCACCGTATCAGTTAGGTCAAACTGTAGAGTAAAAGGGTTATGTTGTTAAATGTAGACTTAGCTGTTCATAAATCCTGCAGGCGCATAATATTCCCTAGAGGGAAGACCTGGAGAGAAAGGCTGAGCAGAAGGTAACAGCTTGAAGAACTGAATTACCCAGGACATACTGAGATTGTAGGCACATCTGTTGTAGGCAGTTGATTTGTTATGATAATTTATGCTTTTAACATTTTTGTAAATGTGCCCAGAAGCAATGCAATGGGTATATAGCTATATAGTTCAAAATAAATAATCTGCGTATGTAAAAATGAAATTGAATGTATGTAAATGTATGTAAAAATGAAATGAATGTATGAAAACAGGAATTCAGTCTCTTTTCAGTTCTTTTCAGCTCTTTCATAAAATGGTTATTATTTCTTTCTGCAGCCCTTCCAGGTACTGAGATTTTTGTATTTACATGAATGAGGAACAAGCATTAAATGTGCAACACATAAATACATAAATTCACCATTCTGGGACAATCGGATTCCAGTCCATCCACAAACTGTTTATTGTTGCTAATTTCTCTATAATGTATTTGTGAATTTATAATGCGTATCTTTTGCTTTTTCCTTTAAAATTAAAAGAAAAAAAATAATAGTTGTTGATGCTACAAAAATTTTTCAAATACCAATTTATTTTTATTCTATAAATAATAAAGTGCTTACCAGTGTATTTTTTTTTTTTTTTTTATGATTCTGCATATTAATTCTATTACTGAGAAATGCTGAGGTTATATTCCAGGTGAAATATAACTCTCCCTGTCTTGCACCCTAATTAAGGACCGATTTGAATTCACCTTGCAAAATGTATTATTATTCTGACTTGGAGGTACAGGTCAAATGTAAATTACCTGGCAATTATGAGTGAGAGTCCAGAAACTGCCAGTTTAAAGTGCCTGGAGAGTATTTTTTTTTGTTGACCTCATTCGACATATTTTAAATGAATGCATAAATTTGAAGAAAAAATGGAAAAACTTTTTATGTGTAAGTATTTAGTAAGTACCATTGATAATATCTAGGACATAAATAAGAAAAAAGACAAAACATTTTTTTGAAAATTATCAGATTAGTAATGTGAGAAAATACAAATTAGAAGTACCAAATATTTTCTAAACAACTTTCAGTGATAAAATATAACATTACTAATGTGACACAGCATTCACAAAAGTATCTTTAAGCAGAATTTGAAAATATGTCAGCTTTCAATCCCTTGTCTACAAAGTTATGGACGTAAGAGATAAACAGATACAAGGTTCTTCTATACAGTTATGGAATTTTAATTATATTTGTATGTATAAATTATGAGACATTTGATTTCTATTTTCACAATATCAATAAGCATTTCCAACTCAGGAGTTCCTTTCTTTGTGTTGCCTTCCCTTGCCTCATCTTTCCTTTGCTTTGCCTTACATCATGTCTTTTCTCATGAAATCCTTCAAATTCATTTGTAATTTTCTGATACTGAATTAAAACACAGGATGTGCTTGTCCAAGTATGATGTTATTTCTCAAATGATTAAGGATAAGATACTGATTCTTTTGAGAAAAAATATGTCTGGAGCAGATATCTCTGCAAGACAGTGGACAGAAGGGATCATACTCCGCTTCTGAAGTCAAACAAATGCAAAATGCTGATTTGTATGATAATCAAAACAAATATAAAATAAGCCTAAGAAAGCTGTCATTGCCATTTGTGATTGTTAGCTGTTTTTTTTTTTCTTTTGTTTCTTGTTTGCTTGTTTGTTCGTTTCATAATATGGGGATTAAAATGAATTTGAGTATAAGAGGAAATATCTATGTTGCAAAGAAAATACACATTTCATCTGTTACCACACCCTGACCAATCTGGCTTTCTATTTAAAAGACAGGCTAGGAAAAATTAGACTGACAAATCATAAAAGCCTCTTCAGAAGAGAAACATTTGAAAGGTATGATTGAGTGGATAAATAATACAAAATCACTGATGGAGTACGAGTTAGAAATCATTGTGACTGTGAGCTAAGTAGACCTCTGATAAAATTAAACAAAGCTGTATTAGTTTTCTAATGTAAAATTTTAGCAGAGACTTCAACAGAAATTATACCCCACTTAAATGTATCTGTAATTTCTGTGACAATTTAATGAAGTAATGATATTTGCATATGCAATTTTGCAAACAAGGTCTTAGAAGTAGGACAGATTTATTTTGGTGAGTGGGCTTAATGTATTCTCATTTTTTATCCGCATAAATAATGAAGAAGCTGCCCACAGTGTCCTCAAGGAAGCACTTTTCCTGAAAGTTTCCTTATGATAAGATTAGCAGAAGACAACAATGGAAAACAAAGAAGGCACTAATCATAGAGGCTCTGCAATTCATCAAAATTGAGCATATGTTATAGTAGTGGCCTCCTAGCAAACAACTCTGCCATTTATAGCGCAATTACATCAACTGCAACAAACTATAGTAAATACCTGCCTTGCTTAAATTATGCATCAGCTTTTCATGGGTAGGATGAACTTAGGAAAGAGTTAATCAGTTTTTCTTCTTTTTCTTCTGAGAAAATGACACAGATATGAAGGATAGATTCTTTAGTATCAGTATAGCAAGAGTATAATGCCATGTGAAAACAGAGAGAGAGACTAACTTTTTTATTAAATTAATGAAGTTCCCCTGTATATTATTAAAAATGACGCTTCAGATTTTCTATTTAAGTAGTCTTAACTGAAGCACTTAGAACAGAGCTTGTACAAAATATCTGCCAACTTCCAGTACTGCAGGTGAGGCCTCACCAGTGCAGAATAGAGGAACAAGATCACTTCCCTCAACCTGCTGGCTTGTCAGCGCTCAGTCGAGTTAGAGAGCTCTCACAGTTTCTTGTAGCACCAGAATAGTTCTCAGAATAGTTTTCTTTTATTGTGTTCAACACAGTTCTTATATACTATTAACTTACAAGCAAGAAATTCCTGTCCCTCTAATCAGTTAATTGGCTTAGCTTCTCCCAAACAACAGTGATAAAGGATGAAAGTTTTCTTAAGTGTGATAAGATTAACAACGCATACAAACAGAACCTCCTTTTACCTTTAGACTCAGATACCATTTGCTCTCTGTCTTACACTCCAGACTCCCAAGGTTTCACAGTGATAGGGTCTATCAAGGAGTCTGACAAGTTCTTTGGTGACTGCTCACAGTTACACCTTCCCCCTCACTGGCCACGATTCTTTTGATGCAGCTCAGGATATGGTTGACTTTCTGGGCTGTGAAGGCACATTGCTGGCTCATGTCCAGCTTCCCATTCACCTGTACTCCATGACTTTTTCAACAGGGCTGTGCTCAACCCTTTCATCCCCCAGCTTGTATTGGTAGTGAGTGTTTCCTCAATTCTAGTGCAAGACCTTGCATTTGTATCTGTTGGACCTTGTGAGGTTCACCTTGGCCCACTGCTCAAGCCTGTCTAGGTCCCCCTGGAAAGCATTCCATCCTTTTGGTGTCATCATTAGAGTTGCTGAGGGAGCACTTGACCCCACTGTTGATGTCATTGGTGAAGATTTTAAATAGTGCCAGTCCCAGCACTGACCCTTGGGGGACCACTCATAACCAATCTCCATCTAGACACTAAGCCATTGACAGCCACTCTCTGGTATCAGTCCTGCAGCTAGTTCTTCATCCACCCATATCTTTCTGATTTGGAAAGAAAGGAGTTGTGAGGTACAATGTCAAAGGCCTCACTGAAGTTGAGATAGATTATATCAGTTGCTCTTCCTTTGTCCATTGGTGCAGTTACAGCATCATAGAATGACACTAGGTTGGTCAGATAGGATTTGCCCTTGGTAAAGCTGGTTCTCCCCTGTCACCTCCCTATCTTCCTTGTGCCTTTGCACAGCTTCTAGGAGGATACGCTCCATGATTTCTTGGCACAGAGCTGAGACTGACAGGTTGGAGGTTCTCAGGGTCATCTTTTTTATCCTTTCTAAAAACGGTGTGATGTTAGCTTTTTTTCCAGTCACAAGGGAATTCACCTGGTTACCACAAATTTTCAAATGTCCTTGAGAGTGGCTTGGCAACTACATCAGCTAATTTCCTCAGGATGCTGGGATGCATCTCACTGGGACCTGTAGACTTGTAGATGTTCAGGTTCCTCAGGTGGTCAACCTGATCCTTGCTTACAGTGGGAGGAATTTTGCTTTCTGAAATCCCATCCTACCAAACCAAACATTTGAGGGCTGTGTGATAAGCAGTTTTGCTGAGAAGACAGAGGCAAAAACATTGTTAAGTACCTCAGCCTTCTGCTAGTCTGTTGTTTCCAGCTTGTCTGTGTCACTCACTAGAGGATGTGCACCCTCCTGGACTTTCCTTTTCTGGTTGAAGTATCTATAGAAGCCTTTTTTGTTCTTCTTGGCATTCCTTGGCAAATTTAGTTCACACTGGATCTTGGCTTTCCTTTCTGCATCTGCACACAGCCTAGCATCTTCCTTATTTTTGGTTATTAGTATTTCAGATCAATTTTTAAATTAAAAATATAAATATAAATTATAAATTAAAATTCTATAATTTATAAATAATTTATAAATAGTAAGTTATAAATTAAATTCTATACAGATTACAGAGTTTCCCAGGGAAGCACTCAGGATAGCCAACTATGCAAGTCTCTCTTCCACCTCCCTCTAGGCGTCCTCGTGATGGGGAAGTTCAGCCCATTCACTGATCTTATGATTCAGAGATAGTCTGTGACTGGCTTGTCTGTGATAGTATCTTCCCTGATCTTCCTTCTCTCTTAAACCATTTTTATGCTATTGCTTATTCCACAGGTGGAGCTTGAGTGACGTTAGTCATTATGTACCTGTCATGGTTTTGTGACTTTTTTGGTTTTTGATATTCCTCATGATAACATCAGGTAGTGCACTGGGAGTTTAACTGTTAGTGCTTGTTCTGTTTGGTGTAAAATTCTCTTGCCTCACTTTTTGGTTGCATCTTTTGGGAAGGAGGTACATTTCAGTATTATAATGAGAATATGAAGAGTAAAGTTCACCTAAAAGACAGCACTTTGTTAAGCACTGAATTATTACAATTTTTTTTTCATCCCTGTAGTCTACTCAGTCTGATTGGTCTATCTATATTGCTATTTAGGCATTTATACAATCTACCCTAAATCTCTAATATTGCTGTCTAAGATTTATTTCACTGAAATATTTCCTGGATATAGATCTGAAGTTTTTATATTATACACATGAAAAGTAGCTCAAAATGGGACTGTGATGATCCAGCATAATGTTCTGAGGAAGAGTTCTATAGTGTTTGTAGATTAGAGTTAATTTTGTGTGTGTGTGTGTACTTACAAAGTGATCTAGTTAGAAAAAATGGAGAAAGATTATTTAAGGTTGTAAATAATTCCGCAATTTTTTAGGTGTATTTTGAGTAGATCATCTGTGACAGCAAAGGCCATCAGTACTAGTGTCATAAAGGGATGATAAATGTAATTAATTTCCTAAGGGAGTAAGCAAATGTGGAGTGAATGACAAGAACCAAGTTGACATATCAATCTCATGGTGTGAATTATTTAATTCCTCAGTAATCTGCTCTTAGGTTACATAGACATTCATTCTGTAGACAGTAACAGTCAATTGAGAATGAAAAGGTGAAAAGCATTCAGTCTACAGTATCACCGACCACCTCTTCTGATTTTTTTTTGTTATATCTTGAAGTAAGTAGTGCAAGACAGAACTTGGTCTGAGATTTTTATATCTCACTTTAAAGCTGAAATGCAAGTTCACACTCCAAAGCGTGTGACTTAATACTCTATTCTGTAACATTTTAACCTATTAAGAGCCCTCAAAGCTTTCTGCTTTTGATGCACATAGTTTTGGCCCTTACCTGTATTTCTGTTGGGACTGTATTTTAAAACTTTCATAAGGTACAGAAATTCTAGATGTCAGGTCTAGAAGGTTGCTTTTCTTTGTAATTGTTAAAATGTCATCTGTATTTAGTTCTGTTTGCCTGTCAGATCACAAATACAGAAAAGAAATGTGATCAGCTCACTGCAGTTGAAAATGAAAACAAGGAAGAGAGAACACTTCATGCTCAGTTTGGTGAGTTACAAAAAAAGTACTCTATTACACAGTAGTTTGAAAGAGGGAAACATTTATTTCATGCCTGTGTAGGTGACAAACAACCATTTTCATTCTTTCTTTACTTAGAAAGAGAGATTTTATTTTCTTTCCCAGAGTTGTATAAAGAACTGAACTACTTTTTTTTATCTTGAGTGCTTAATCATTCTATGACAGCCCATCTTTGGTTGTATTCAAAATTAACCTTCAATTTAACCTTCAAAACCTTCAAACTAATTATAATACAATTGTTTGTTCCAACTGAATACCTTGAATGCTTTGAAAAAAAACCTAAACACTGTAGACTTTTAACATTTTTTTTAATACAATGTAGCTGTAGGAAATTATATGCTAAACAATTGTAGTTTAAAATCCTTACAACTCATTAAAAAGTTTTTAGGGAAATGATAATTTCTTATTTGAAATTAAATTGTTGTCATTCAAAGACCCAGATACTGAAATTCTACTAATTAGCTTAAAGCATCATTTTTTTTTCTGTGGATTTTCTCTCTAAACTGGGAGGTGTGGAGTGCACAAATTTTAAGGCTAGCAGCAAGTGAACTAATTCTGGAATCATCAGCTCTATTTGTCTTGTACAGTTAATTGTACAGAAACATGGTTAATTAGCCTGGATGGAGAACCTTGCTAATAGAAGCACACTGTTGACACAGGTAAATAGCTCTCTTTCACATTGTGGAAAAATACTCCAGTTCAAGAGGGTTGCTCTGTGAATAAAAGAAACAGCACTGTATACTGTATGGCAGTTAGAAGCATAAAAATATTTGTAGGTAACTCAATAAATAGAGTTGAATCACAATGTAAAAATAAACTACATTAGTTGAACTTACAATACTGTTTGCATCTGAATTTTGCCTTCCTGATATTGCTGTTTCAATAGCATGTAAGATCTTTAGCTATTGCTTTTATTTCCTGATTCAGTTAACTTCAGTTAATAGATTTCATTTAGGCATTAGCTGAAATGCTCTCCTGAAACTTGGGTGAAGGTCTTTTTTTTTTTTTTTCCCTAGAAAGTTAATTAGTTTAGCAAAGCAATACATAAGAAACATGTTTCATCTGGTGATCAATGCCTTTTATCCATTTTTTTCCATGTACTTTATGCTTTTAAATGAAACATTAATTTGAACATTCTTATAAATTTTTACATTTAGAAGGTGAGGCTTAGGACTCACTATACATCTTAAACACCTTATATCTCACTTTGGCTCGTGATTAGAAAATTCTGGTCACTAAGTCATAGATTGGCTCTTTCCTTGAAGGCCAGGGATCATGTAGGACTGTATTTTCAACTTTCTGTTATCTGATTTTCTGTGAGAAACAATCAGTATCACAAATAGACTCTGAAAAGTTGCTCTTGAATACATCCGAAAGTGTCTGGATCTGGCTTTTCCTGGGGCACAGAAATCACATGCGACTTAAGAATTTATCTTAAATTTCAGATATATCTACTATTCATGAACTAGCAAATGTGATAAAAACTTTCTTTTTAATATACGAATATAGAAAAGAAGAGTAATACATTTTTGTGAGCCACTTGCTTTGGATTTGTTTTTAAAATTATTTTATGTAGAGTGTATTAAAACACAGAATCAGAATAAATTTGAATTTCCTAGGAACATAAATTTAAGGTGACTATGTTACTCTAATCTCATGTCCAAATAACAAATTGTCTATCCAGACTTGATAAATCAGATAAGTTCTTCTTTTCCATTGTTGAATGTGATTGAGTGCAATTTTATTTCAATGAATAATAATAGCAATAATAATAAATATATGTTTTATCTATTTTCATTAATACTACAAAAAAGCATAAAATAAACGAAACGTCATGTCACAAAAGGTCAAATTGTTCCAAAATAAAGATAACAAAAATTTCAATACACAAATGCAAGTTCTTTAAAATGTAAAATAAACTTTTTTTTTTTTCAAATGCACACTGAAATTTATCAAGACAAAAGAGATTAAATATATATGTATATATATATGATAAAGTCTTTGGAACTTTTATTTAAATTAGTTTCAGTTTTCATTAGAAAATGAAAACTGAATATGTATATATACTAATTGTCATTATTAAAATATTTCTGTGGAGGCATTAAATTGAAAATTAATACACATGGATATGAGTAAATATTATTTAAAATGTTTAAGCACTTACCTATACTATTATGGATTTAATTATTCAATTAAAATTGGATCACCCTCTTGAATAAAAATAGTTTGGACCCTTTTGTACATACAAAATTTGATGATAGGTAAAAAGATCAAATAAAGAATCATGATGAAAAGCCAAGCACTTAGTAGGCAGTAGTATTTGATATAATTTTAAGGCACTTGACATACAGAGCAATCTTTATATAAATAAATATGGCAAAAGGGCATACAAACTTTAAAGTTTAAGAAAAGGTTGGAACAATAAGTAACAAATGCTTGTGGTTTTAGTTTAAAATGAAAATGTATATTACCCTAACAAAATTATAAATTATAATGGTCTAATAGTTAAATATTTTAAACTTCTCTCAGGAAGCACAGAACACTTTGATACTTTCTGGAAGTGCAAAACCTTTCTCCCTCTTACTCCTCGCATACCACAGACAATGTATAACAAAATAGCAGGCTCATGTGCTCTCTAGTGCTACCCTACAGGTTGGTTTATTTTTGGTTTTGTTTTTTAACGTTTTATCATCCCAACACAGTTGGTAGGCACAAATGCACATGGGAAGATGTGACATAAACATGGTTCTCACATAGTAGCTCAATGAGCTGAGGAATGAAGTCTTGAACTAATGCTATGTAAATAGATTCTAGTGCTATGCAAACACTAATCTGTCAAAAAGTGTGTAAACTCAATATTTGAATAGCTTTTTGACCAAGACAGGCCAGAAAGTTAGGTGGAGAGGAATGTTATGAGGTTCAAAAAGAGCAAGTATAGAGTTCTACACCTGGGGATGAATAACCACATGCATCAGAACAGTTTAGGGGCTAGCATACTGGAAAGAACCTTTAAAGAGATGGACCTGAGTGTCCTGGTGGATAACAAATTGATTGTGAGCCATCAGTGTGCCCCTGTGGCCAAGAAAGCCAGTGGGATCCTGGGCATGTCCAGCAGGTTGAGGGAGTGATCCACCCACTCTACTCTGCCCTACTAGGGCTACATCTCAAGTACTGTGTCCAGTTCTAGGCATGTCAATTCAAAAAATACAAAGATCTTCTAGAAAGAGTCCAGAAGAGGGCCATAATGATTATAAGTGGTCTGGAGCATCTCCTGTATGCGGAAAGACTGAGAGACCTGGGTCTGCTCAACTTGGAGAAGAGAAGACTTAGAGGGGATCTTATCAACGCTTATAATTATCTAAAGGGCAAATGTCAAGTGGATGGGACCAGGCTCTTTCAGTGGTGTCCCGTGACAGAATAAGGGACAATGAGCACAAATTGGAACAGATTACGCTGCATATGAACATAAGGAAAAACTTCTTTACATTGAAGATAATGGAGTACAGGGACAAGCTGCCCAGACAAATTGTGGAGTCACCTTCTCTGGAAATGTTTAAAACTTGGATGCTTAGCTGTGTAACCTTCTGGAGGGAATCTGCTTTAGCAGGTGGGTTGGACTGAATGATCTCCAGAGATCCTTTCCAACCCCTACAATACTGCAATTCTGTGAAATAACACTGATCACTAATGTATTATTTTTCATTTAATTTATCTTCATATATTTTATTAATTTTCATTTAATCTATCTTCATATATTTTAGGAGAGAAACACATCATATACTTTTAATTCACATGATGGAACCAAGATTATTAAAAAAAATAAAAATAAAAATGAAGACATGGCATATCAATTTATTAAAGCAATATGCTTTGAAATGGAATTGAAGAGCAATGGATTGCTTTGCTAAATTCAGTAAAGTTATTATTACATATAATAATATAGTATAAATTTCTAAGCAGATCAGATTTTAGTATAAATTTCTTCCTGATAATTTGAGGCCTATATTTCTCTATACATGTATACACTTTTTTTTTTTTTTAAAATAACCATGCTGTTTTCATTTTCATTAGTAAAAGTGGAAATCTTCAATAAATTCAAATATATACTTTATATACATAAGAATATATATACTTATAAACTTATAAATTCAATTTATACTTTTCCAAATACATCTGTATTTTAAATTTTGTAATTATATTGATTTGTAAACCTGTTATCTGTGTATGTGATCATGTTTCCGCAGTTTTTTCTCAAAAAAATTGAGATTATTTCACATGAAGATGATAAAGAATTGTAAAGCTAGTATCACAAGCAGTTTCTCAGTTTGTATCATTTACGTTTGTTATTGAAGAGGAGATTCAGTATTTTGAACAACAGAATTAGAGTTCAGCTCCAGATGTGCAGTGTTGTGCATGATAAATGCTCTGTAAGCCAAGTATTCCCCTCACATTATGAAAGTTTTTGGTAGAAGTTGTAGGATGAGTACTTCATCCTTAATTCAACAATATTCTGAACATATGCCATTGAAGACAGAAGTTTCTTTGTGGTTAAAACATCTTATGCTTAACAAATAACAGCAGTGGAATTACATTTTAGATGCCAAATCCTCTTGTTCTATCTATTTTCTTTAAATATTTTTCCCTACAAAACACAACTTCAATATTTTCTTTCTGATCTTTTAATCAGAAAAGGAGTACTGAAACACAAAAAAAATATCTAAAGCATTACTGCTCCATACAACTGTTTTATTCTGTGAGGGAATGATCATTTTCTGTTATGGATGAAAGAATTTGATGTTTTGCAGTATTGCGCAAGACTTCCAATTCAAATTAGGAATAGAAGGCTATGAAAAAAAGAAAGAGGAGAGTTGGAAAGCCCACCTACTGATATTCCGAAAATATATAAACATGGAAAGAATGGAGAATGGATTGATAAACACTAGAGGAAGAGCAGTTAGTCCTGGAAATAATTAAAAGAAAATTCAGTTTGGATAGAAATTGTAAGCTAAATATATTTTAGAAGAAAATATAACAAAAATTTATTGAGGAATGTAAGAACTGCACCTATCTTAACTGAAGGATATCCTCAATTAAAGAAATTAAATCTTTCTATATTTAATCTAAATCTTTCCTTTGTCAGTACAAGATTTTGATTGAAAAAATATCCACAGAAAATGTATACACATTGTGATTTTTAGAGTAGGAAAAAAAAAAGTTGCTTTATAAACTGATTTCCAGTTTTGTTTGTTTCAAGTTCAAGGTTGTGAGATTGGGCACTGACAGTCTTTATTTAAAATATTCAGAATTCAATACACTTTTTAATAGAACAGAAACTAACAAAACGCATATTTGCTGTGCATCTCCTCCCTCATGCCTGATTTTTTTTTTAATTTTATTTTTTTAAAATGACTGAAATACTGACATGAAGAAGAGTAGCTTTTAGTACCCTTTTTTAGACCAGTACTTCTTTTCTGTCCATCTCCCTTTATCACCTGCTGTGAGAAAAAGAACACTGCATCATACTGTGGTCCCTCAGTGCCTTTTACTTTGCTTTCCAGGATGCTTGAAGAGCATGGATTTTATTTTTTAAAATTTTTATTCCATTATATTAGCAGCTGATTCCACAATGTGCAATGCAGACCCATACAAACAATCACACAAGTTCCAAGGTGTGATGTGAGGGCTTATTACCTTGAAAAAAAAATACTGGTATTGCAAAGAATACAGGTATTCCAGGTATTCCAGACTTTTTTTTTTTTTTTTTTTTTTTTAACATACTGTACTAAGACTTCATTTAGAGCTATCTTCTGTTATTGCACTGCATGATAGTTAAAACCTGTGACTGGCATCCATTTAGCATGAAATTAATTTACTAGAGGAAGTAATTGTAGATTACTATTACAACCACAGCAGATCTACAAATTTCTGATGGCTCTCCATAATCTCCAAATATATATATATACATATGTCAGAATTGAGATACAGAATTGAAAATCCACTCATATAGCTACCAAATCATGATGCCTAAATTTTATTCAGTACTCCCATTAGTAACAATATATTGCTGTTGTTTTTGCATTTAAAAAAAAAAAAAAAAGATTTACTAAGACACAGTAGAAGGTGATGTAGAAATATACAAAAAAAAAGTCGACATGAAGATGCTGATTGTATACTGAATCCTGCAAAAGAAGAATATAACACATACCTCAAGACAAATTCTACTTCACTACACCATGTTAAAGAAACATAAAATAATCTACAAATACTAGACAATAGTCAATATTAATGATAACTATCAAAAAAATCAGCACATGGGCAACATATTTTTCAAGAGCACTCACAACAATATTGTCTTCAAACAACTATTTCATCCATAAGATCAATATGCTCAGAACAACTTAGCGTCTGCTTACAAATGTTCATAAAGAAAAAAATTTCTGAGTGAATGCAGTCAAGGATTTAGTCTTGCAATTTATTAATTACCCTGTAGTTCAAATTATCTTGTTCAAATTAATTTGTAAAATGTCACATTTAAAATTTGAATCAGCAACTTTCCTTAGAAGGAATGAAGACATAGGATAGTGCATGAAGCAAAGAAATACTGATACCCAGAGGTTTATGTCTCATGACAGATCTTTCAATTATGGCAGATAATTCAGTAAAGTTTCTCACTAGAAAATAACAAAACACCACATGTGACTTCATTCATGCAGTCTACAATTTATCTGAAAAGAAAATTAAATCATTTTTCCTTTTTCAAAACTATATTATCACTTACTTTATGTGGCTCTGGCTGGATGAGTTCCATCTCTCTGAGAAATAAATGAAGAGAGAAGCTGAAGATGACCAATTCCAAAAGGACAGATGATCAAATTGTCCTGAAAATGATTCTTAATCAGTTAAAAAGTATGAGAAATCTCACACTAGTGGCCATTATTTAGTCTTTACTTCATTAAAACATATCCTATCTTTCAATAAATCTCATTTTGCTATAGTATCAGACAATGCTAGATTTATTGTCTAAAAGCTGCATTTGATAAATCCATTCCGTAGCATGAAATACTGCTGTAATTTATTAGTAGTTTAGTTATAGCTATATCTTGTTGACGAAAAAGAAACAAAACATAACATACAGTACTTCACAGGATCATATCTTATATTCCTCTTTCATTAAGTAGTGAATTTTAGTATTAAAAAACATTATGGAAAATCCATGCATGATATTCCTTATATTCTTTGTGTCCTTCATGTGCTGGTAAATGATTTTTTAGGATAATTTGTTCCAGGATACTCCGGGACTTACAGCTGACCAGCATGTAATTCCTTAAATGTCCCAATTTACTCTTCCTCAAGATGAATTTGGTGTTTGCCTTCTTCCCAGTCATTGGGAACTTTTCCCAGCCACCAAGATCATTTGATTGGAGATAATAAAGAATAATCCATCAATGACAACCTTTAGATCCCCCAAAACCCTGGGATATGTCCCATCTGGTCTCAGGGAAGTACATTCATTCTGTTAGTTTAAGTTCTCCCTTTTTATTTTTCTACTGGGGATATTGCTTCACTCCACCCTACTGCTTCACACAAACTCTATTAATGTGCTTGGTCTCCTGAGAGGCCTGAAGGTAAATCTCATCAGGAAAAACAGAGGCAAATAAAATTTGAGTATTTTTTTCCTTTTCTGTGTTCTTATCTGTAGCTCTTCTGCCGTTTCTCCCTCCTTCCCCTCCCTCCCTCCCACCCAAGCACGTTGGCTCAAATTTTTCTTAGAATGTTCTTTGAATTCTGCTGTTATAGAAGACTTTCATTCACCTTTCATATTCTACCTTTGTTTCAGTATCAGCTTTCCCACATCTATCACTGTAAACATAAGTGGTGAGTTCCCTGTCATAAGTTCCATGCGCATTCATGCTGACTGTGCGATGCTTCCTTGACTTTCCTTTCATGATGACAGTAATGAATTAAAATAGAATATTGTTTTGTTTGATAAGAAAAAAAAATAAAGACAATTGTTGTGCAACATTCTGCCAAAGTAGAGACTTTGAGCATGCACTTGATTTGTCATCTTGGAAATCAACAAGAGCAAATAAAATGATGGCTCTTTAAGCATCTATGACTATTTAAGCATCTTCAAATAAGTGATTAATTTCTACTTAAAAAGATAATGGGAGATGGAGTTGAAAGAATATACGCATACGACTGAAGATTTAGCTGTTCTGTTATTGAGAAATAAATACAGAGGAAGATTGGAACAAAAAAAACAGACGTTCAGTTTTAATCTGTTTTGCCTGTGTCCCAAAAGAGAGAGTTTCTGAATATTTGAGAGCATTACTGTCCATCTTACTTATACAAAAGGAAGATAAATATGGAAAAGATGATGAATAAACATGAATTTTGATTATCAAAGAATTTATATGATGAAAATAAATGATTTGTGTTCTTGGACTGTCTAAAATTGGAGGAAAAAGCCTGGCAGATATAAATTAAAAGAGCAATATTTTTTACCAGTGCAAATATCCACAGAAATTTTTTTCTATCTTTCTTATCACTTTCAAGGTGACTACCTAAAAATCAGTTTCAGATTCATCAAAAAGTATGAAGTCACAAATGTTGTGTTAAGTGCCATACTTCACATGGGACTCTACTTTTCATAAAGGGACAAGTTTTAAGTCATCTTTCTGTTTTGATAGATGGATTCGATATTCCAAAGGATGTGCATACAAACATCATCATGTTTAATATCATAACAACACCATTATGTCTTTATCATGAGAGAAAGTAGCATATGAAACAATAGGTCATGAAAGTAACATTCCTACTTCTTATCGATAACAGTGAATGTGCAAGTTCTTTGTTCATTTTGAATAATGAAGAGTAAAATTGCTTGTATTTACAACTTTAGCATTTTGGTAAATTTCAGTGTGCCTTTATAATTTAAAAAGGTCATATATACATGAGGAATCATCACGTTTTTCTTATTTTCTTGTTAAACTATTTTCTGGAGAAAAACCACCAACAACAAAAACTCTGGTAAGTCCATATTTCAATTGCAGTAACTTATTTCACTTTAGGTTAAGCTGATGTCTGTGTAAAATCTTAAGTGAAATGTGATTTTCTATATTTTTCCAAACATTTTCTTGATTACTTCTATTGATTAACATATTGTCAACTGCTGCAAGCCAAAGAGGCTTACAGTTAATTATATTGATTCCAATCCCTCCAAATTAAGACTGGGAATGTAACCAAGGTGTTGATCAAGCAAGAGTGTGCCTATATTTATTAAAAGATGGGTGTGTGAAAGAGAAAAAAGAAAAGAAAAAGAGAGAGAGAGATAGAGAGAGAGAGAGAAAAAAAAAAAGAAAAGGGAACAAAAGCAAGTTACCACTGCAGACTCTGTGATGTTCTGAGGGTCCATCCTCCTGCTGCTTCTTCAGGGGCGGTGCAGTTTGCGCTGCCAGCTGTAGTATTGGCAGTGCCTTTAATAACATGTGATAATATCTTCCAATTGGGCCAGGAGTTTTTGCCAGGTGGAGACAGTCCAGTATCTGCACTGTGTGTGCTGTACCTATCGTGCTTCTCCATTCGCATGGTGGTCACGATGTGTCATGGTTGTGGGGGGTGACTTGAAACCACCTTCAGCAAGTCTATCCCTTAACCAATCAGAAAGAGAAAGAGAATTCACAGCATTAGAGTTCTGTGTAGTGTTGTCGCAGAGTATGTGCCAGAAAGATACACATCACTTTATTGCCACATAAATCCTTTTTTGAATGCATAAGTGGACTTCATGGCACAACAAGGGGAATTTCTCCTGCCTGATCTGTAAAAGTTGATTTTATCAGACTGTAAGGCACAGTGATCTCCTTTCTCATCGCAATGGTTTGCTATGGAGTCATAGAATCATCTAGGTTGGGACAGACTTTCAAGATGATCAAGTCTAGCTTCAGCCTGATCTACAGAATTCCATTACAAAACTTTGCCCCTTAGTGCTACATCCACACATCTTTTAAATACTTCCAGGGATGAGGACTCCACCACTCTCCTGGGCAGTCTCTGTTTCCATCCTTGACAACATTTTCCATTAAGAAATTCTTCCTAATGTCCAATTTAAACCTCCCATGGTGCAGCTTGAAGTAATTTCCTCACATCCTATAACTAGTTGCCTAAGAAAACAGACTGACACCCTCCTTCCTGCAACCTCCTTTCTGGTAGTTGTAAGGAGCAATGATGTCTCTCCTTAGCCTCCTCTAGAATAAACAACTCCACTTCCTCCAACCTCTCCTCAGTTGCCGGCTCTGTATCTCCAGGTACATACATCAGTGAGGATGAGCATATCTTCCCACAAATATGCAAATAAGTGCATACAAATATGTGTAACTAAATATGTGTGTGCCTACATAAGCAAATGCAGCCAGAGGGCAGTACTTTCAACAGAATCCACATAAATATGGCCCAAACCTGTTCTTCCTCTCTGGCTGATCGAGGTCAAAGTCCGTGAGTGGACAGTACATCAACACATTAAAGTGTTCTATTGCTGAGCTTAAATACACAACACATTTTTGTTTTGGTCCCAGTTGATAGTCCTTGACTTGCTGTCTCCTAGACATACAGTGTGTTTGGGCTGACAGTCCTGTTTTAATGGCTGACACTCAGGCCACTGTTCCTAAATAAAAAGCTAGAGTAATTTACAGTTTGCTAGTATTCTGTCACCCACTCACTCATGAGTTAACTACTACCCAGTAGAAGTTTAAAAAAAAAAAAAAAAAAAAAAAAAAAAAGAAGATTTAATAAGGATATGAAGGATATGGGGTTAATAAGGATAAAAAACATACTAGTCTAGATAAGATTTTAGGCAAATAAGCATAATGATCAGCAGCGGGATAAGAAAATGATCTTTTCTATCCCCCTTTCTCTCTATTTTTCTACACTTTCTTCCCCTTGATCCACCTTGATCTCACTGATTCTTCCCCAAACTTTGAATAATAATTCTGAGAAAATTCCACAAGTCTCCTAGAGCATCTCATAAGTTTTATGTAGTCTTAAATTTCTCTTCTACTTATTTCTCATAAGAAGTTCCATAACATTTCAGGCAAAGATCCATGTTAGTTTGTGTGGTAGGTATAACACTTCTTTCATTAAGACACTTAATTGGGGTTCCAGTGTGACAATTTTATTAATACATTGTTTTACTTTGGTGTTCTTAGTAATAGTCATTCAGTGTGCTCCTTTCTGCTGGCTAAGTTACTGGGATTACTTCATTTAACATTGGTCCTTTTACTAGATCTTCCTTTCTGATACCAAATAATCTAAGAAAAATGCAAGACAAATTTTTGTTTTGTTTGTTTAAAATACGAATAAAGTCTCAGATATTAAAAATAAACAAAATTTAATGTGAAAGGTATTTGACAATCCATGAAGAGTACCTGAACAAAAGTGTATGGACTTTTACTGCATACATACTTAAATAAGTGACCTTATTTTCAGATGCATTCGCAGCCAAAATTTGGGGTACTTACGATTGTTGAAAATCAAACCACTTCTCCAAATTCATAAATGAAAGTACATGCAGATGATTTGCTTTCACACCATAACAATTTATTGAGTTTAAAACAGGAATGTTAAATAATTATTTTTTATGCTAGAAATGTTCATTTTTAAATACGTGTTAGCGTTGGCTGAAAGTCTCATGATCATTCCTTCAATGTCATCTATTTTTTGTTTCTTTATTACAAAAATCTTGACAAAGTACTAAGATTTTTGCACAATAAAGTTTTTGACTTTTTACTTGGGTTTATGTATATAGGAGAACCTAATCTGCTTGCAGTGTATCTGGTCTACCCAACAGTAATGCCTTTAATTTTATTATGTTGGCCAACACCACCAGATTTTAATGCTAGTGGTAAGGCTAGCAAATGAATATTTCAGGCAGTGTTTTGTTAAATTTTATTGCCATGGAACAGATGACAGAAGCATTATTTGACAAAATGGCATCTGACCTAGAATTGAGTATAAAGCAAAGGTGTACAATTGAATTAATGTGGAAAAAAATTTCACACACTGACACTCATTGATGGTCCTGAATACTTAGGAATGCGAACATGGTAAGGAGTTCAAGAAGTGTTGACAGTGATGTGAAAAACAACCCACATTACAGACAGAATCACAGAATCACATGCAATCACCAAGGTTGGAAAAGACCTACAAGATCATCCAGTCCAACCATCCACCTATCACCAACAGTACTCACTAAACCATGTCCCTCAACACAATGTCCAAACGTTCCTTGAACACCTCCAGTGTTGGTGACTCAACTACCTCCCTGGGCAGCCCATTCCAGTGCCTGACCACCCTTTCTGAAAAGTAGTATTTCTTAACATCCAGCCTAAATCTCCCCTGGTGCAGCTTGAAGCCATTTCCTCTAGTTCTATCACCAGTTACATGAGAGAAGAGGCCACCCCCCAACTCACTACAACCTCCCTTCAGGTAGTTATAGAGAGCAATAAGGTCCCCCCTGAGCCTCCTCTTCTCCAAACTGAACAATCCCAACTCCTTTAGCCGCTCCTCATAAGGCCTGTGCTCCAGACTCCTCACCAGCTTTGTCACCCTTCTTTAAACCCACTCCAGAGTCTCAATGTCTTTCTTGCAGTGAGGGGCTCAAAACTGGACACAGTACTTGAGGTGCAGCCTCACTAGTGCTGAATATAGGGGAACAATCACCTCTCTGCTCCTGCTTGCAACACTGTTTCTGATGCAAGCCAGGATGCCATTGACCTTCTTGGCCACCTGGGCACACTGCTGGCTCATGTTCAGCTGAGCATCAATCAATACCCCCAGGTCCATTTCCTCTACACAGTCTTCCAGCCATTCCACCCCAAGCCTGTAGTGTTGCCTGGGGTTGTTGTGGACAAAGTGCAGGACCCAACATTTGGCCTTATTGAAACTCATCCAGCCTGTCCAGATCCCTCTGTAGGGCCTCAGTATCACCAGGCAGATAGACACTTCCTGCCTACTTGGTGTCATCTGCAAACTTACTGAGGGTGCACTCAATGCCCTCATCTAGGTCGTCAGTAAAGATAATGAACAGGACAGGCCCCAGCACTGACCCCCGGGGAACACCACTCGTGACAGGTCATCAGCTGGATTTAGCTCCATTCACTACCACTCTCTGGGCCCAGCCTTCCAGCCAGTTCCTTATCCAGCCAAGAGTGTACCTGTCCAAACCACAGGCTGCCAGATTCTGCAGGAGAATGCTGTGGAAGACAGTGTCAAAGGCCTTGCTGAAGTCTAGGTAGACTACATAAACTTTTTTCCTTGTCTACCAGACAGGTCACTAGATCATAGGAGATCAGGTTGGTCAAGCAGGACCTGCCCTTTGTGAATCCATGCTGGCTAGGCCTGATCCCCCCGTTGTCCTGCACATGCCACCTGATCTCCCTCAAGACAATCTGCTTCATAACCTTCCCTGGCACCGAGGTCAAGCTAACAGGCCTGTAGTTCCCTGGGTCCTCCTTACAACTCTTCTTGTAGATGGGAGTCACATAGGCAAGCCTCCAGTCTTCTGGGACCTCACCAGTCAACAAGGAGCGCTGATAGATAATGGTGAGCGGCTCAGCTACCACCTCTGCCAGTTCCCTCAGCTGGGTGAATCCCATCTGGCCCCATGGACTTATGACAGTCCAGCTGGAGTAGTAGGTCTCTGACTGCATCCTCCCAAATCACAGGGGGTTCTGTCCATATCCTAGTCGAGACTACCAGGTTAGAGAGTGGAGTTCCCTGAAGATAACTGGTGTGACCTTTAAAGGCAGACGTAAAGAAAGCATTCAGAACCTCTGCCTTTTCCTTATCCTCAGTGGTCACATTCCCAGCCTCATCCAGTAAAGAATGAAGATTCTCCTTAGTCCTCCTCTTACTGTTGATGTATTTGTAAAAGAGTTTCTTGTTCCTTTACCGCTCCCCCAGGCACATTTCTAGCGGTCCTGGTTTTATCCCTTTCCTCCTTTGTATCTAGTTTAAAGTCCTCTCTACAAGTCCCACCAACTCCCGGACAAGGATCCGTTTCCCCCTTTGGGATAGGTGATACCCATCGGTAGCCCTCATACCTGGTGCTGAGTAGACCACCCTGTGATCAAAGAACCCAAATTTTTTGCATTTACACCAGCCTCTCAGCCATGTGTTTACAAGGTTGGCTTTCCTGCTCCTTTCAGTGTCCTTCCCCACCACCGTAGGAAAGCAAGCAAATACTACTTGTATGCCTGCTCCATCAACTAACCTCCCCAGTCCCCTAAAATCATTTTTTATAGTCCTCAGGCTTCTGTCAGTGACCTCATCACTGCCAGCCTGGAGTATCAATTAGAGAGGCAGATCAGACTAGGAAGTTTTCTAGAAATATTCCTGATCCAGGTCCCAGGGAGGCAGCACACTTCTCTACAGGTAGGGGAAGGCCAATATATTGGGCCCTCAGTTCCATTTAGAATGGAGTCACGTATGAATATTATCCTCCTTTCTTTACTGGAGGAGGCAGTCTTCAAGCATGGAGCCAATCACCTCTCCTTAGAAAAGCTTGGAGGCAGTTCTTCCACCTCATTCACAGCCACCTCATCCTCCAGTTTCAGAGCTTCAAACCTACTAAATAGAGGCACCTGGGGAGCCGAGGTAGGTCAGGATGGGTGTTGCCTGCATCTCCAAACAGGGACCTGCTGCCAATCCTCCTCCCTTCTTAAGTTGGCTCTCTCAGTTTGACCATGACAAGGGAGAGGATCCACTACAGTTTGGGGGTTAGATTCTCTGCTTCATTCTTGCAGAGATTCACACCACCAGTTTCTCTACCTCTCATAACCTCTGATGGCTCTTAATCTCTCTACCTCCTCCCTAAGCTGCACCACCAGACTGAGCAGCTCATCCGCCTGCTCATACCTCATGCAGGTGGCATCCTTCCTATCCTCCCCCAGCAGCAGGCTTAGGCATTTCTTGCAGCTAGAGACCTGAACCGCCACATTTCTGGGCAGGTCCTCTGTTTGGGTCACCACAGTCTTCTTGGGGCAAGCCTGCTATCTTGTAGAGACCATATTTGAACCTGTGGTTTCCAGGTCTGTCAGTAGGAGAGTGGTCTCCTGAGCAAAGACAAAAGCCATGACATGTCCTGCCACAAGACCCACCTTCCACATCAACTACTATAGTAATGGGCAGTGTGGGCTGTGCTCACATTCTGACTTCCCTCCCTGTTATCAGTAGGCAGTAACACCTTTTCTCACTTTTTCTCACTTTTTCTCACCTGGTATGTTAGGTGGGCAGAAGCTAGATTTCTCCTTCCTTCCTAAAAGCAAGGCTGCTTTTAGCCTTGCAGAAAAGGGCCAAGGTCAAGGTCAGAGATAAGAGTGGGCAGTGCAAGCTCCACCCCTGCTGGCTCAGTAGCCTGCCCACAAGTTGCCAGCTGCTGCTAGCTCCTTGGCACCAGCATAGTGCTTTTGCTGGCTTCAAAAAAAAAAAAAAAAAAAAAGCCCTAAAAAGAGCTTTTTGGTTGGTCTCTTTCACTTTAGGTTCCTTACCCTGTGCAGTCTTACTTGCCCTAAAGCTGGTTTCCACAGCAAATGAGTGATAAAGATTTTTATAAGCATGACACGTAGGCTCTTATTCATTGCTGGAGGAAGTGTATAGTTACTTGTAGTGGCTGTGTTGAACAATAGTGGTCTGTAGGTGAGAATTTGCTTTATCAAGTAATGTTATCAAGCTCTTTGTATCTGTTGTGTTTTCTGGAATTAAATATTAAAATAAATTTAATAAATAATTAAATAAATTTAAATAAAACATTACTGTTAGAGCAATATACGTATGTCTATTTCCAGAAATTTAGAAGAGGTGCATATCTGGAACATATTTTAAAAGGTCAAACCTTCAGTCAATTATATGCAGAATACTATTGTTACTCAGTAGCAGTAACAGTTACCTACTGTGACAAAAGTGTTTTCAAAACATCTTTAAAACAGCTCAGTAAAATATCTAAGACTTCGTCAAAAACTCATATAAAGCATACAAATAGAAATAGAAATGTCTGAAATCTATTTAATTCTTGCTTGATTTTACACGGGAGACAATTATTTTTTCATGTGTTCTGAGTAGAGAAGACCAAGATATAATCTGTATTGCACTGTTCTGCATGTATCTTCAAGAAGAAAGAAAAAAAATAAAAAAATAAAAAAAAAATAAAGAAAGAAAAGAAAGAAAAACAGAACAAATCTGAGTTGTTTTGTTTTAATATCTATCTATGTCCACTTAGCAAAATTTCCACACTTGTGCTTTTTGGAACATGTGAGCTTAGCTGACTATTCATATGAAAAATCATATAATATGGTTTAGTCAAAAGTGTTTCATTAGGTATACTGTTATTCACTTTTTATTTGGAAAAATTAGTAGTTTTCCTTTGACTAAGGTCTTTTAGATTACAAGCTGATAAACAGGTTTAGTGTTTAGGTGGACATGGAAGACATAATCTAATAAGCTACTTTTGAACAAGTAACATTCCTTGACTCAAACTGTAGGTGGTGAAGTTGTTTTTTAAAGATGATTCATTGTACTGTAAATTATTTAACGGTTAGTTTTGCTTTGCTCTGTTGAGTCCTTCAAACTTGCAGCGGACAAAGCAGCTAGACAAAGAAAAGCAAGTCAGGCTCTGTCCCTAGGACTTCCATGTAATGAAAAATTGATAATTCATCTATTTCATTTTATTTAAAGGTTAGTGTATAAGTAATCTAAATGCATTCAATTTAAAATTTAACCAGTGATTTCGGGATGTATCATAAAAGTCTGCAATAACAGAATGCAATACAATCTGTTCAGAGATGTTCTTCATTAGTCCTTTTTCCAGTCAGTACACATCTCTGGGCTTGTCCTAACTCAACTGCAAAACCTTGCACTTGGTCTTGTTGAACCTCATTAGGTTCTAGTCAAAAAGGTAGATCCTGACTCTGTGTATATGTTTATTATCTATGGCAATAACCACATGGAGAAAAATCAGTGTCTTTCCCATGGATGCCCCTATGTTTCCATCTGCAAAGATGGAGATAGAATCAAAATCAGGCAGTCTATATACAAGGTAGAAGGAATAGAGTTTTGAGAGTAATTCCTGCCAGAGATCACTAACAGAACTAATTAGGAGGGAAAAACTCATAGCATCTTTTTGAGGGAGGCCATCATTTTCAAAAGTACAGATGATACTCATCAGGTATCATTATTAGTATAATGATTAAATTTTAGTTGAATTGGGTACCATTGTTTCAATCTAGAATCAATTTTGTGCTCATTCTGATCTTATAAAACTTACATTTACAGTGATAATAATGAATTTAGTCATATTTTTCTGAATGAGAAAGTATCTTTCTGGTAATATTCCAAACTAAATGATAAATCTCACAAGGGCATTAAGAACAAACAAATGGCTTTGCAGTAAATTCCTAAATTATGTAAGGTATTTTATTATCATATTATATAAAAGATAAAAACTTGATAAGACCTTAGTTAAGTGACACTCCTGTAAATCTATTTGCAACACTCAAAACTTTACAGAGCTACTCTTATTTGCTTGTAGTATTTTGTTTTTCTCTTTTGTTGTTGGTTGCTGATTACTTTTTCATACAGGTACTAGAAATTTAGGAATTCAGATTCTATTAAATTAGCATTAACTCTGAAAATTTGAAGTGGTAGAATCTGTCTTCTGACAACATTCTCTAAGACTTTCTATCCTCCCTTCCTCCCTCCCTCGTTATCACTGTCAAGTGAGTGATAAATGCTGGGCTTCTGTTAACGACCAGGCAACGGGGCAAAGGCAGAGCCAGCACTACCTGCATCAGGGTGGGGCTGATCAGTCACACCCCATTAAGGCTATCAAGTAGTTTTCTATTTCATCCAAGTGTTGTAAAGAAACTGAGGTTGCAGTCAGTGCATAATGATATTATTTGTCACTCCTTTATGATCACTCTCTGCTCCTACTCCAGTGGGGAGGTTTTTCCCACAGGATGCCATCCTTCCTGAACTGAAACATCATGCATATTTCACAACCTGCAGTTCTTTAGAAACTGCTTTAATACTGCTCCATGTCAGAGTCCATCCTCCAGGAGCAGACTGTTTTTAGCATGAGTCTCCATGAGGCTTCCCATCTGGCTCCTGTGTCAATAGTTTTACGGGCTGGTTTTGCTTCGTTCCATGGCTAGCAGGGCAGGAGGATCCACAAATCCACACCCCAGGAAAGGGAAGAGGGGGGAAAAGGGGAAAGAGAGGGAGATGGGCCTAAAAACAAAACAGCTGCAATGAGCTGGGGGGAAACAAACTAGTTTACTAAGAAAGATACTGGAATACAAGATAACACACTATAACACCATGTAATTAAGTTAATAAATCAAATAAAATGAGAGTGAGAGTGTCTGAAAAACCAAAGGTCTTACTCTAAGTAAGCTGAGGCGATATGGCACCTGCAGTAGAGACAAGCTGGACAGTCAAATGAAGGGTCTTATGATCTGTGAACAATTGCTATCTTTCCCTTTGAGCGCATGTGGTAACTGAACAGCAAACAGTACTCTGGGGGGGGGTGTAGTTGTTCTTTTCTGGGACAGGTATCCAGAACTGGAGCACTAACTCTTTAACTCCCAGTGCACTTCATGATGTTGTGATGTGGAATACTGATAACAAAAAAACATAAAACCATGACCATGATCTTCTGCAGGATTTTCTCATCTCTTTATTTTTCTTTTCTTAAACACTCTCTCAAAGAGATAAAACCAGCATCACTCTTTGTAACAGCTTTGGTGAACTATGAGCCAGCTGGAACTGGCAGTAATATGACATGGGGCAGCTTTTGGAATCTTTCCACAGAAGTCACCCCTACAGCACTCTCTACTATCAAAGTCTTGCTACGTAAACCCAATACAGATCTGCTTTGAGTAATTTCAAACAATAGAATACCTAGCAAAAACAAAGGTTGAGCAATTTGTCAAATAGCATATACTTTTGAAAATATGCTTTTTTTCCCACTTTCTTTACATAAGGCAGGAGCTGCTGGAGCAGCATTCAGACACAAAAATGTTTCAGATTCACTCTGAAACATTTTCAGCAAGAAGCTAAACTACTATACTTGTATAAAAAGATTTTCCCAAAGTGAGTATGCTACAGCAGTAAATGAAAATAAAGAAAATGAAACAGTCATTATTTCAGCTGCAGACCCCTAGGGATAACAACTAGAATTTTTGAACTAAGAAGCTTCCCGATTGATGTTTAGGAAGACCAAAAAGATGTCCAGTGTGAGCAAGTTTAATTATTTTCAAATAAGCTTCTGACAAGGTTAGAGATGTAGATATGAACATTTTAAGTCCCATAGGAAAGAAAAACAAAACAAAACAAAAAAGAATATTTCTACTTACGTAACATATTTTCAATCTCCATGGAAACTATGGTCTGAAGTAATGGAAGCTGATGATACTGCCTTCTACCAGGATACAAACATGCTCACAGAGTTATTTGTTAGTATATAGTTCAGAAGATCATAGAATCACAAGGTTAGAAACTACCTGTAAGATCATCTAGTCCATCTTCTCATTACCACTGCCACCACAAGCTACTAAACCATATCTCGCAGCTCCTCATCCAGACCCCTCTTGAACACTGTCAGGGACAGCAACTCCACCACCTCCCTGGGCAGGCCATTCCAGTGCCTGACCACTCTTCAAGAAAAAAGTTTTTCCTCATGTCTAAAGATGATACAGGTATAAGTGGTTTACCCTTTCCAAAGGTCAGTGAAGCCTCCAAAAGGGGCACTCTCGAAATAGAGATCCTGCTCTCTCTGTTGCAAACCCTTAAATAAGTGTGAGAAGTCATCCAGGTGCCTTACTTGCACCTCTATACCCTGGGTTACCCATGTCTTCTCACCTGATAGTCAATCACTGGTTCAAGCCATGACCTAGCAATTCTTATACATGCAGTATCTACAGGAACTTCCAGTGCAATCAAATCTTGACTGAGAGAGCCAATACAGACAGATCTGAGTTCCTGTATTCCTAGAAAATCTAAAGACAGTCTTTACACCTGAGTTTAGTTTTACTCCCACCTGATTACATACAACATTGCTTTGAGACAATGCTTTGTAAGAAAATCAACCTGATAATATTCTAAGGAAGAATTTCATTACTAATCTGTTAATTGTTTCATTCTACATCTATTCCTTTGTATTTTTAAATATAGACTGTCACATGTAATAATTAATTATGGCATAAATACAACAGAAAATTGTCTCTCATAAACTCCACAAGCCATTCAGAAATAGCAGAATGCTTTATTCAACAAAGATGTAATTAGCACAGTGAACAAACAAAAAATCCTAGTATGCAGGAATTACCTAGAATGTAATCAAAAAACAACCAGTATAGAAACTACCTACTAACATTATTTTCTTCCACTTGCTATGTAATGCTTTCAGTAATCATGTAATAAATTCCGAGTACAAAAATTAGTAGAAAATTCTGTCAGTCAAAAGACTTCTATCAGAGGGTATTAATATTCACAGTACATGCACTTTTCTAAGTCTTACATTTTATTATCAGAGTATATATTCTTTTACATTTTATTATCAGAATATTTTGTTAGTGGAATATTTTACTATCAGGATTTTGTTCACATATTTAAATACTTGCAGAGGAAGTATGAAGACAGATTCTTTTCAGTGGTACCTCCTGCCAGAACAAGAGGAAATGGGCACAAATTTGAAAAATATTTAAAAAATACCTGCCATCATTATGTCCCTTGCTTTTTTCTTTCTGAGAGCATGAATCTTGGGACATACATCTACTTGGGCTAAAAATAATAACAAAAAAAGAGCGCTTTCTAAAAATCAAACCTGCAGTTTGATAGTTTGTGTGCTGTTGTGGTATCAACTGTAAAATTGAATGCCTTGAGCTAAATAGGGCTTTTATATCAAACATCTGGAAAGTACACTGTAATCAGTTCTACTTACTCTGAAGGTGGGCAGTATTCACCCACTTGGTGGGGGGGAAGGGGAGGAATAGAGAAGGAAACACGAAAGAGAATGTGTGCTGACAGGATAAGAATCCAGGCTATGAATCATATGTGTATAGTGGTTTTTCTTTGAATCTTTGACTGAGATAACCAAGTTCTTTAGAACTCTGAAGTTTCTCTGTGAACCAATAATGTTTGTAACTCTGGGATTCATACTGTAGAATCTGGTGAGATTTTTAAGACTTTTTGTCATCTTTTCTAAAAAGTGTTTCAAACTGAACAAATTAATGAATATATATATATATTTCTCTCATAGGGAGAATATTTAATTCTAACATACATCATTTGAAGTAAGTGTTCTAGTTACTGTATTTCTACAGGATAAAATGGGAACATAAATCCATACCTGTGCTTATAGATGAAAGGTTTGTATTTTCCGGGAAGAAACGAGCTAATTTTCTTATGCTTTCAAAAGACATAATTAACTAGATTTGAAGGGTTTAAAACTAGTTAGCCTCAACGGCTTTAAAATAAGCTTACTAACTTCTGTCAATTCCTTTTCTAGATCACTGAATCCCTAGAGAGGGTTTATAGAAAATCTGCATATTTAAAAAGAAGAACAGGCTGAGTCACCAAGCAGTAGCTGGGTCCACATCTCTCTTTTCTGAATTTCAGTGTCTTTCATTATGCTCAAATTTCAGATTGGCTTATTGTCTATATGTGGTATAACACACTTTCTCTTTGAACAAGAGAAAATATGTGAGTTGTTGATGTAGATTACAACATTAATCCATTAAAACTCATCCAACAGTTTATTTTTTTTGTAAATTTTTATCTTGATTATGACTAGCTGAGTAAATGTGTCAGTATCCTAGGCTGTATCAAAAGAGGGTTGGCCAGCAGGGAGAACGAGGTGATTGTCACCCTCTACTTTGCCCTCATGAGGTTTTGTCTGGAATATTGTGGCCCACAGTACACGAATAATGTGAAGCAGTTGGAATGTTTTAGAGGAGGTGATCAGGGAGCTTGAACACCTCTCCTATGAAGACAGGCTGAGTGAGCTGGGCTTGTTCAGTCTGGAGAAGATAAGGCTGTGGGGAGACCTCATTGTGGCCTTTCAGTACTTGAAGAGGGCATAGAAACAGGAGGGAGATCTACTTTTTTATGGTCTAATAGTGATAGGATGAGGGGGAATGGTTTTAAACTAAAAGAAGGGAGAATTAGATTAGATATTGTGGTGAAATGTTTCACTCTGATGTGTGTATTCTTCCCTCATAGAACAAATAATTCCAGTCTATGACAGTTGTTTGGATAACCTGATTGAATTCCACTCTGTGGATACTTCACCTCAGTTCACCCATCACGAGGGAAACTTCACTGTTCTTGACCAGGCAAGTAATTTCTGATAAGCAAAGTTTTCTCAAAGAATTTTTACAGTTTAAATAAATTGAGCAAAATTAAGTGTATATTTTGTGAACTAACATGCTTTTTCACTCCACTATGATGTTCTTTTCACAGTACAGCTAGAAACTGTCAGGAGAATACCTGTTATATTTAAGCTTTAGATTGTATGATATCGATGTGGAAGGTTAATACTGTAGCTTTTGCCTTTGACCTACTTAGGAAGACTGATCAGGATAAGGACTGCAAGTGTTTATCTCTCCTACAAATATCAGGTTTTTATTGAAATTTTCTTTTTTCCTGGAGATTTTTTCTTAGTGATACTAGGATCTCAATTAGCATACTAGTCATTTTCTTGGCTTGAGACATTTAAACTCAGTATGCTTTGACCTTTCATAACTTGTTATGGATGATAATTCCTTTAGTTCTATTTTAAACTTTTCACCGCATAATCAGAATTTATACAATCACAGATTTGCAGCTAAACTAAACCAATTTCTATTAAAAACATTTTACATTATCTTTAGTAAATCATTAGGATTTAATAAAACAACAACCTGTCTGAATATTTTTGAAATATTTGTAACTAATCATGCTTGTACTGAATATGAAGCTAAAACTACTCACATCAAGGGGCTTACTCTTATATACACAGCAGGAGACTAGACTCAGTTACTCGTAAAATTATTTCATCCCTATGTTACCACAATAGAAGCAGAAATCTGCAGGAAGAATGATAACGCCAGGGTAGTAAGGCTTGAAAAGTCTGAAAGCTAAGAGATCCATATGAAAGATATTTTGAGAATTACAACTAGTAAAAATAAAGCTGTAGTTTCTAAATTAAGTCTGGGTTTGTTATAAGCATTGATGACTACAAGTACACCTCATACAGATTTGCATTTTATAATTACCTTAGTGTAAGATTATATTGGTGATTTGAAGCCTTTTCTAACATGAAAAAGTCAAGAATTTTAATTAGTTTTATTTACAGCATTCAGCTGATATAATGGGTGACATCACCAAGTATGAGACATGAAAATCATTGTAAGGTCTTTACTGCAGTATGAACACATTTAATCAGTGCAGAACAACTGGAAATAAGTTGAAATGAGCTATCAGTGTAACTAACTCAAGCTTCTATTTTGCATGTAATGTTTTCCTCCTTCCTAACAACAGCAGCAGCTGCACTACTCCAATTTCCCAGAATTATTGTTATTATTATTATTTTAATCCTTTCCCTGAACATTAAGATGTTACAATTCTATGTAGGTCACTCTGCCTTCTTTTTATTTCCATGGAAACTACAACAGATAAAAAGAGCACAATAACACTATTCAGTAGACCAAATTATCACCTACAAAATGCTATTTTTTCTACATAGTCATCACCATTATCTATGCATTTTCATCAAAGATGAACTAGAGGCTGTTTGCCGCACTTGTAAAATCTGCACCAGCAGAGGTCAGCAACCCACTGTCAGTGTTGCTATCACTGAAGGGCACCATCCACCATCTCACTGTGCTCACATCCACTATTTGGTCTCCATAAACACTCAGCAGCCATCGATGAATGTCATTGGTTGCAATTTTTTTGAATGGAGGAATTCAATTCCACATCTATGCTTGATACACACTTCTATGTCATGCACCGTTTTGTCAAACTGCCCAACTGTTGCTATCTGTTGCACAGTAACAAAATTTAATGGAATATTGGTGGGAAGGTTCAGCCTCCACTGCCATACCACCAACATCAACATTTCATGTTGCGAGTCAACACAATAAAATAGGAAGCATTACTTTTGGAGCAGCCCTTAACATTTAGATTTGGCATCTGCACAGTTTACACACTTTTATGATTGCCTACACATCATCAGACTCAGAGCAAAAGATTGGTGATAAGCAAAATTACACAGCTAAATTTAAACATTCTAATTGCAGAGTGATTCAGAACACTGCAACTGGGCATCTTACTCAAATCAGGACTTTCCTTCCTATTTATAGGGAGCTATCATACTCCTGAAAACTAAAGTTGTATGGAATCATAGAACGAGAAAAGTTGGAAAAGACCTCTAACATCATCTAGTTTGACTGTCCACCTACCACCAACAGACTAAAAAAACAAAAAGACCTGGGGGTACTGGTGGATGGAAAGCTGGACATGAGCCAGCAATGTGCGCTCACAGCCCAGAGAGCCAGCCATATCCTGGCCAGCAGTGTGTCCAGCAGATTGAGGGAGGTGATTCTGCCCCTCTTCTCTGCACTGGTGAGGCCTCCCCCTGAGTACTGCATCTAGATGTGGAGTCCTCAGTATAGGAGAGACATGGACCTGTTAGTGTCTGTCCAGAGGAGGGCCACAAAAATGATCCATGGAAAGAAACACCTCTTCTGCAAGGACAGGCTGAGAGAGCTGGGGATGTTCAGCCTAGAGAAACCTGTCCAGATCCCTCTGCAGGACCTTCCTACCCCCAGGCAGATTGATACTTCTTGCCAATGTGGTGTCATCTGTAAACTTACTGAGGGTACACTCAATGCTCTCATCTAAGCCATCAATAGAGATATTAAACAGAACAGGCCCCAGTACCAATCACTGGGGAACACCACTTGTGAAGGTGAGTGGTGGGAGGTCCAGGACACACTAAATGTATTAAATTTCCACACTGTACTGTTCATATACTGGAGTCAGCCTAGAAGGAAAACTTTCAAAATGAGAATTGCGTGGACATTCTGCTCTTAGCATCGTTCACTTTACACAGTCTATTTCATTTCCCTTTTCAAGTCCATCCGTAATCCATCATATTGTATTCTCTGATCAGTTGTAGTTTGTTTGTTTGTTTTTTGTTTTGTTTTTACAAAATAATTTGTGTGCACTGGACATATTGGAGAACAGATCCCTCTTACCAAAGAAAGACCTGAATACTGGAGTTAATTTTGTTTACATGTTTTCTCTCTGCATAACATTGGAATACGAAGATTATTATTTGAATCCAGTTAACACAGATTCAAAACAAACTGTATTTTTCCAAGTAGGTTTTATTTTAATTTCTAATATTTTCAGGCACCACTATTTACCACTACATATTTTCTTGGAGTCTTTATTTGTACTCAAAACAGACAAACTTCCTCCATCACAGCAAATCTCAAAATACTTTTTACAGAATGTGTTAAATTCAGAATTCTTGAATATCACACACTTTCTTTGAATAATGGCTTTAACAAAATGCAGCATCACTATCTATCATAAAACTGGCATTAAAAAGATATTGCTTTTCTTTAGAGAGAGATCATGGTTTTTAAAGGCTGACTAGAAATGGTATCTATATAAATCTCACTACATTTTTTACCATGGTATGGCTGAATCCTGCCAAATGTCATGTATATTTTTAATGCAGCAGTTCTTCTAATATGACAACCATCCTCTCATTACAGAATGTCTTGTTTCAAAGATTTCATTGTTATTTTGTCATACTAACATTGATTATGAGAAATGCTTGAATTCCATGCATAGTACTTGATCCATCCACTGAGAGATTTGGAGAGGGAAGTCTTCTTTATTCCTGTCTGCAGTCTCTACATTTCCACAGCATTTTGTCATTCATATGCTGTATAGTTGTTCTGAAAGAATGATAGCCAGTCTTTAAAGACAAAAGGTATAACCTAGTCAGTATTTCACATGCAGTTGATACAAGCAAGTATTGATCTCAGAGCCATCTAATAGATGCTATACTAATGTAATGCAAGTAATAAGGGATAAAATAGAGAAAAAAAAAAAAAGCTTTTTTTTTTTTTTTTTTTTTTTTAAATGTAATAACATCTATAAGTCTTTCCTGTAATTTGTCTCTTATTGAATAAAAGTGTGACTACGGCATTTTTATCTGTTTTTTCCTCATCAACTTGAAATGTATTCAATGTATCTACATGCAGTAAGAAAACACTCTTAACTCCTTAATGACAAATAAAAGAAAAACAAGAACAAAATATATATTTTTATTACGGTGGCAGAAATCTCATAAAAATCACATATTGCTACTTTGTTCCTCACATCTATTCCTTTGGATGCTTTACTAAGTAAGTGGAGAGAAATGTATCTCTTTAAAAGTTTAAGATTCATGTGATTTGAATAGAAACACAAGACAATTGTGTAAAGGCCCTACCCAGCCTGGCCTTGAACACTTCCAGGGACAGGGCATCTACAACCTCTCTGGGCAGCCTGTTCCAGCACCCCTCTCTGTGAAAAATTTCACCATAACTTCTAATTAAATCTCCCCTCCTTCGATTTAAATCTATTCCCCATTGTCCAGTCACTATCCACCTATGTAAAAAGTCAGCCTCCCTCCTACTGATAAGAACCTTTTAATACTGGAATGTCGTAATAAGGACTCCCCCGAGCTTTCTCTTCTCCAGAATGAGCAAGCTCAGATCTTTTATATATCAGTATATGGTCAGCTAACAAGTGAGAATAATACATTGACTGGAGATGGTTTATTTGGAGATAAACCATTAAGGAGACATTTTGATATACCAAAATAGCAGTAATATTAAATTTTAAATACTGAGGTTCATAAATAGATGCTTTATGCAGCTTAATATTTCTCATAATCCAAGGTGAGACTGAGAACAGAGATTCAATGTTAAGAAACTCAAAATATGAAGAGAAGCAGAAACAAATAGAAAACAAAATAATGAATGTTTGTTCAACCGTCTTACTACTTCAGGGCTAGCCAAAAATTTAAGTGTAATACTGGGCATTATCCAAAATCTTGAACACTGTAAGGCATGGGGCATTAGCCATCACACCAACCAAGTGTTTTGCCATTTTTACAGTAAAGAGACTTCTTAATACCTTGTCTGAATGTCCCATGGTGTGGCTTTCTGCTGTTTCCAAGTGTCCTCCCATCGCTCACAGAAGTAAATTACATGAATCAAAATGTTTGAATCATTTTGGATTTTTTTTCCTCTCTAGATTTTATATATATATATATATATATATATATATATATAAACAAAGGTTACAATTTTCCTCTGTAAGAGAGAACCTAACAAGTCATAAATACTGCATCATTGGCATATTGGATTTTTTGTTTTAGGGTTGCTGTGCTGTTTAGGAATGTCTATAAAAATGTTATACACTCTTGAAGATGTATGTTACAATATCTTGAAGAATGCTTTCATCACAGGTTATTGATCTGTTTAAATAAACTAATTAAAATATCAAGATTCAACAAATTATGTGTAGATTTTATTCTTATTATTAATATTATTTTAATTCAACACAGTACCAGTGCAAAGATTCCATCTGAAACTGTTCTGAATAAAGAATTAGTATCTCAAATGGAAAAATCAGCTGCAACCACTGACAGTCTTAACACTGAATAATTTTTCTTTTTGTTTGTTTGTTTGTTTGCTTTGTTTCTATTTAGTTTTTATTTCTGAAAGGTACTGTAGCTATTATACAGTCCATGGGCCCAAGTCCCATTAACTTTTTTTTTTTTTTTTTTTTTTTTTTTGTATCACCAGAACAGATAATGCAAACTGTTCATGTTGGCTGGACGATCTTGAGTCATTCTGGCATTGTATCTCAACTTTAATGCACCCTGAAGAATTCTGAAACTGAAAAGGTATATAACTTTCCAGACTTTGGCTGGAGCTTGTCTCTGAATTGGCAGAAACATTTAGGACTACATTTTTAAATCTGAATATATATGTCTATTTTTGAGGCACTTGTCTTTAGAACTGGTAGCTTATTTTCAAAGTAAGATTGAGGCAAATATGTTCTGAGCTGCTGTCAACAGTATGAATTACTTTTAACGTTCATGTGAACAGCTATGAATAAACTTTAACGACAAAAAAACCATAGCTGTAGCACTGGAATAAAAATAATTTAAAAAGAAAAAATAGAGAAAAAAGTGTTTCTTGAAAGAGATTTCTAAAATCCTTCTTGGTAAATTTTAATTCAAAGGAAGAAGGACCTATTGCCAACATGATATCAGGTTGACTGTGGCTTTGTCTTCATGAATCTCAGAAAATTCTGTAAGTGTAGAATTCTTAACTGTCCAGGAAAATTTCTTTGTTACTCTGCCTTTAAAGCATCAATTATTTTCTTAACATTCAACATGAACCTCTCAAGCCACAGCTTGTAGTCATTGCCCTTTGCTGCATCATCTGACAATATGGGAAGGAATTAGCCTTTTTCTACTTTGTGATTTTCCTTCAAGTAATTGAAGGCTGCTATGAAATTACCCCTTAGCCTATTCTTCACCAGACTAAGCAAACCCAGCTTTCTCATTCTGTCCCATATAGGACATATAATCTATATGACTGTATGTTGGAGAATATTCTTATTCCAATACCACAGCAGGCAAAAACCTTGACTCCCTTCATAACAGTGCTACTACTCCGGAATTTATACAAGAAAGAAGAAACTGAATTCAATATTTACTTTTTTTTTTTTGGTGGAAAAGAAAAAAAAAAAGAATGTAGAAAATATAATTTATTCAGTAATAGCTCAGTAACAATTTCTAAAACCTTGAATCTTCTTCACACAAAACTATTCTTTTTACAGTTATATCTCATAAAGTGAGAATAAGCATACATCAAATATTTTACAAAGCAAAAGTGTACATGACTTAAGATACATGACTTAAGAGCTTAAAAATGAAATGAAGGGAGCAAGAACAGACAGGTTAGAGATATACACTTTTAATGTATTTTAATGTATTAAAGATTAATATATTTTAAGATTAATGTATTTTAGCATTTTTCTGAAAAACAGTTTCCAGTAAGAGATTACTTTTAAGAATTCCTTTCTTGATTCCATTTCCTAGGCAGAAAAAGCTGTAAAAGTTCAGTTAAGAATTATTTTCATTTTTTAAAGCATCTGAGGTAATTAACTAACGTTATTTGTCTCATTAATAGCTAAAACAATCTGAAGTGTTTGATTTCTAAGTGGCCTCATGTTTAAATACTCAATTATGTTTTTCTTTGTTGTCTTTTTTTTTTCAGTTTCACTTTTGAATTAATAACTTCATAACATTAGTATTAAATGATTTGTGCATTTATTTATTTATAAAAAGGTTTTATGTATGGTATCAATTTTTGTACATCCAACTAATTAGAGACTGTCAGATCTACTTGCATGAGAATGTAGCCTCAAAACTGTGGACAGGACACTGAAAGTCTCTAAATTCTATTTTTAGTACCAAAATCAGATAGTGGGTTTTGTTGTTTGTTTTTTCATTTTTCCTCCTTCTCTTTAGAATTTTATAGTTTTCCAGCTTTGTTTATTAACTTTCTTTAGATAACATGCATTGGAAAAGTCCGTGTAAACGAATACAGTTTGATCTAAATATTTTAATAATGCAATTCCTCAGCTAACTCCACACATACTTGCCTGATATGGTATGTGTTAGTGTTCCTTCAGTTAGTACTGTCCCAAACACCAAAATTTTTTAGATCCACAAGGCTCTAATGAACTTAGACAATCTAAATAATTTCTTTGTTAAAAGATCATTAATGGTTTGAAATAGTAAAACCTGTTTCCTCAATGAATTGTCACAAATCCAAGTGATAAAAAAAAAAATTAAAATATTGTTCACTATAGCATGAAAAATGTATAGTAGACAAAGAAAATAGAAGCTGATAAAAACATTTTAAACTGTCAGACTGTGATGCATCCATTTTTGAGACATTAAAGAATGAAAATTACAGTGATTATGAGTTCAATGTTTCAAGTGGGAATAATACTCTGAAGCATGAACCCTTTGCAAAAAATCAGAATTCATAATTCAGGTGTATATTTCAAGCTTGTTTTAAATTAGAGAAATCATAAAATCATAGAATGGCTTGGGTTGGAAGGACCTTTAAGATAATCTAATTCCAACTCCCTTGCTATACGCAGAGACACATCTCACTAGATCAAATTGTTCAGAGCCCTATCCAGCCTGGCTTTGAATGTCTCCAATGAGGGAGCACTTCATGAGGTTCATTTGGATGGCATCCATTCACTCTAGTGTCAACTACACCACCTAGCTTAGTGTCATCTGCAAAATTGCTGAAGGTACACTGAGTCCCACTGATGATGTCATCTACAAAGGTATTAAATAGCATCAGTCCCATATGGGATGATGGATGTCTGTGTCATGAATCACTATACTTTGTTTTGGAATATTCTAAAAGTACAATATTATCTCAATTTTCTAAATTTAAAATTATACATTTTTCTCAAGTAAAGTAATTTAAATGTTTGGTTCTTTTTATATTGATCTCTGTGTTATATGTTTGGTTACTGAAAACCTAAATCCATAGCAGCATTCTACAAATAATTTTGTTATTATTCACATAATGCCAAATGAAATGGATTAAAGGATTCAGAAGGGATTAGAATCTGGTTTTATTCTTTTCCATAAGAAAGGAAAAATTATAAATAAAACATTTTCTTAATGAATGTAAGGTGTGAAATTTCATCAATAGAATGCTGATTTCACAGAATCACATAGAATCACAGAGTTGCAAGTGTTGGAAGGGACCTCGAAAGATCATCAAGTCTAACTCCCCTGCTACAGCAGGTTCTCTACAATAGGTCACACAGGTAGCTGGTTCAGGCATGTCCTGAATATTGTCATAGAAGGAGACTCCACTTTTTCAGGATTTTGAATATTCCTTTTCAGAAAATAATACCTTCAGCTCCTGTTGACATGAACAAGTTCTAGTCTCCTTCTGCTCTACACAACCTCTTTGTTAATCTGTGCAGACCTTGAGGATGGAGACCAGGTTCACCCAAACAATATTTTAAAAACCACGAAAAAAAGCTACACGCAGCAAAACAACAGTAATGAGTTTCATTACAAATTTTTCATCTGGAATTCCAACTAATAAGTCAATTGGCATGAGCAACTCAAGCTCTTCCTGTATGTTTTCTAAACTTTGCATGCTGCCACAGTGTCAAAATCCTATTGTAGTAGATCCTGCCTCTTACATATCTGGAGAATATGGTCATCTGAAGCACAGAAAAGGACGTGCTGTTACAGTCTATGTAAGTTATATATTTCACTTACATTTCCCAATAAAGAACACCAGAAAATTAGTTTTGTTTAATAGATCTGTACCTGACCCCTCACCATTGATCTAGTTATATGTAGAGTTCAGTGTCACAAGTAGGAAGAATACACTTATCTTAAAGATAACCTGATTTTTCACGATATGTTTCATTTGCTATATTGAATTATAGGATTCAACAGGCAGGTATCTTTTGTGTCACTGTTGTGGTTTGGTGATTTTTTGTTGTCACTATTCCACATCAGAACATCACTCGGACCAGTGGGAGTTCTAAATCCTAACAACATAAAGCTGCTAGGTATATCTTATCAACCTAGGCCATGACATGACATTTTTATCACAATTCTGGACTTTATACACACACACAGATATATTGAAATGTCAAAATTTTAATGTACATTTTTCTTTTTTTCATTTCTATTCCATACATTTGGGAAGGTATGGTCAGCTTTAGCTAGAGATTAAAGCAATGGACTAATAAGATCCCAATGGAGTGATCAAAAGAGATAGCTAAGCAACTTTATTCCACAGTTGGAATTAGATGATATATATTTTTGTCCACAGAATACATCCCAACAAACCATAAAAATTGTCTTTAATTTGCATTATTCTTAAGTTATTCTATATTACTAGCAGGTTTTCAATTTCTTTTGAGTAATTTTCCCTAAATTCATTTTAACATTTCTTTACCCAGTTTTCTTAAATAAATGTCCCCAAACTAATCTACATACATACACATTAATATATGACAGACTAGGAAACAATTTCCCAAGTACAAAAAGCAGAATGGTAATTTAAAATACAGAAAATATACACATTCAGTGACTAATTGTGATGGTTTCCTCATACGATTAAATGATGTAACATCACTGATAGAAAATCCCTCAATGACTTCCTAGGAAAAAAAAAAAAAAAAAAAAGTTTAACAGAAAAAAAGCTTTACTTAACTGAGCTGCAAACATCATTCTTTCCAGGTGAGATTTATTTATTTATGAGGTAAGTTAAATTTCTGTTCTCTTAGAATGAAGGGAAATATAATGAAAAAGAATTTTGCAAATGATGAAATATAGCCTCCCAGAGAAAAGCTTTTTTCTTGTTTGCTTATTTTATAAAATACTGTGGATCTCCACTTTAAGCTCATTATTTTCAGAACGTCATTCAAAAAAGGTAAATAGAACATTAGTGCTTTAGATGGCTCTGGTATCCTTCATGATGCTCTTTAGATTGGCTCTGGTATCTTTCATTACATCTTACTAAGTTCAAAGGACTCAAATTAAATAAGTAGGTTAATAATTTTGCCAAAAGTCTTCCTAATACTGTGGAAATGAAACCGCAGAATGTGAAGAAATAATTGTTGAGAACTGTTCACAGAATCACAGAATCACAGAATTGTAGGGGTTGGAAGGGACCTCCAGAGATCATCGAGTCCAACCCCCCTGCCAAAGCAGGTTCCCTACAGTAGGTCGCACAGGTAGGCATCCAGGCAGGTCTTGAACATATCCAGAGAAGGAGACTCCACCACCTCCCTGGGCAGCCTGTTCCAGTGCTCCGTCACCCTCACTGTAAAGAAGTTCTTGCGCACATTTGTGCGGAACTTCCTATGCTGCAGTTTCCAGCCGTTTCCCCTTGTCCTGTCTCCACTCACCACTGAAAAGAGTCTGGCCTCGCCATTCTGCCCCCCACACCTTAGATATTTATAGACCTGGATCAGGTCCCCTCTCAGTCTCCTTTTCTCAAGGCTGAACAGACCCAGTTCACTCAGCCTTTCTTCATAGGAGAGATGCTCCAGGCCCTTCACCATCTTTGTGGCCCTCCGCTGGACTCTTTCCAAGAGATCCTTGTCTTTTTTGTACTGGGGAGCCCAGAACTAGACACAGTACTCCAGATGAGGTCTTACCAGGGCAGAGTAGAGGGGGAGGATCACCTCCTTCGACCTGCTGGACACGCTCTTTTTAATGCACCCTAGTAAGCCATTGGCCTTTTTGGCCACAAGGGCACACTGCTGGCTCATGGCCAACCTGTCGTCCACCAGGACACCCAGGTCCCTCTCCGCAGAGCTCCCCTCCAGCAGCTCATCCCCCAACCTGTACCGGTGCATGGAATTATTCCTCCCCAGATGCAAGACTCTACACTTGCTTTTGTTAAACCTCATCCGGTTTTTTTCTGCCCAGCTCTCCAGCCTATCCAGGTCTTGCTGAATGGCAACACAGCCTTCAGGCGTGTCAGCCAATCCTCCCAACTTCGTATCATCAGCAAACTTGCTGAGGGTGGCCATTATCCCCTCATCAAGGTCATTGATGAAGATGTTGAACAAGATCGGACCCAGTACAGACCCCTGAGGAACACCACTGATAGTTCTGATAGTGCCATGATTAGGCTCATGTTATTTCCGCAGACAAAAACTACAAATTACTTGAAAAATAGAAGAAAAAAAAAAAAACCAAAAAAAAAAAAAAAAAACAAACCAGCCTGGAACAAATCACAAATGGAAGCAGTTGAGAACAGATTAGATGATGTTACCATTATGTCCCAATCTACCTATGACATAAAGCGAGTATGATACCACTTGACAGCATGAGATAACATCTGGAAAAAGGCTCAAAATCTGGGCATCAAGTAGTGCTTGGTAAAAGTGTTCTCCTTGCAGAACTTCTCTGTAAAGGAACTTGCAATACTGATCTCACCCAGACTGTTATAAATCAGATTTCATAAAATACATAGTTACATTAATAATGTATTTTAGTTACAGAATTTACACTATAACATTAACATTCTAATTTACAGTAGAAATGTCATGAATTACAAGAATGATATGATTGCTATTGTTTTTCATATTACCCACAAATACTTTAAAAAACACTATTGCAAACTCTCTTAGTAAAGATATTACTGATTTTCTTCTTATAGCTTTGAGTTAGCATATCTTTTTTACATATATATTTCCATCTTTAAACTTGATAAGTCATTACGTTATATCACCTCACAGTTCATTTCACTCGCCAAGTCACATAAGTGATGTAGTGAAATGTAACATGATTTAGAGTTCTACTATATAATACTGCAAGATTTTAAGGCAGAAAGCATTTAAATAATGCCTACATTGAACTACATATTGGAAAACTCACCAACATGAGAATTCTTCCTTACGTCTAACCTAACCCTCCTCTGGTACAACTTGTGGCCTTTTCCCCAGGTCCTGTTTGTTGCCTGGGAGAAGAGGTCAAATTCCTCCTCATCACAACCTCTCTTCAGGAAGTTGTAGAGTGCAATAAGGTTTCCCCTGAGCCTCCTCCAGACTAAACAATCCCAGGTCCCTCAGCCACTCCTCGTAAGACTTGTCCTCCAGACCCCTCACCAGTTTTGTTGCCCTTCTCTGGATAAGTTCCAGGGCCTTCTTTTGTAGTGAGGGGCCCAAAACTGAACACAATACTTGAGGTGCGGCCTCACCAGTGCTGAGTACAGAGGGATGATTACCTCCCTACTCCTGCTGTCCACACTATTTGTAATGCAGGACAGGATGCCCTCTTGGCCACCTGGGCACACCATCAGCTCATGTTCAGCCGAGCAACAACCAACACCCCCAGGCCCCTTTCCTCTTCACAATCATCCAGCCACTCATCCCCAGGGCTATAGCACTGCATGGGGTTATTGTGGCCAAAGTTCAGGACCTGACACTTGGCCTTGTTGAACCTCATCCCATTCCCCTCAGCCCAGCAATCCAGCTTATCTAGATCCCTCTGAAGGGCCTCCCTACCCTCGGGCAGATCAACACCACCTCCCAACTTGGTGTCATCTGCAAACTTACTGAGGGTGCACTCAATCCTTTCATCTAGGTCATCAATCAAGATATTAAACAAGATGGGCCCCAGTACCAACCCGTAGTCTAGGTAGACTATATCAACAGCCTTTCCCCTGTCTACCAGTCTGATCACCCAGTCATAGAAGGAGATGAGGTTGGTCAAGCACGACCTACCTTTCACGAACCCATGCTGGCTGAGCCCTGGATGCCACACACATGCTGCGTGATTTCACCTAAGATGGTTTATTCCGTAAGTTTCCCTGGTACTGATGTCAGGCTGACAGGCCTGTAGTTCCCCAGGTCCTCCTTATGGCCCCTCTTACAGATGGGAGTCACATAGGCAAGTCTCCAGCCCTCTGGGACCTCTCCAGATAACCAGGAGCACTGGTGGATGGTTTTGAGTGGCTCACAGCAATCACCCCCACCAGCTCTCTCAGCACCCCAGGATGAAGCTGTCTGGTCCCATGGAGTTGTGACAGTCCAGATGGAGAAGTTCTCCAACCATCTCCACCTGCATCACCAAGGGTGTATTCCGCGTAGCATTCCAGGCTTCCAGATCAAGGCATAAGGCGCCCAGAGGATAACTGATCTGCCTATTAAAAGCAGATGTAAAAAAGGCGCTGAGGACCTCAGCCTTCTCCTCATCCTCAGTGGTGACATTCCCTGCTGCATCAAGTAAAGGATAGAAATTCTCCCTGGTTCTTCTCTTACCGTTGATATACGTTATTTTTTATTCTCTTTTACTGCAGTGGCCAATCTGAGTTCAGGTTGGGCTTTTGCCTTCCTAACTTCCTCCCTGCATACCTTAGCTACTTCCTTGTAATCTTCTCAAGTAGCCTGTCACTTCTTCCAGAGGACACAGACTCTGTTTTTCTTCTGGAGCCTCAACAATATCCACACATATCATCCACACTGGTCTTCTTCCCCTACAACTCACCTTATGGCAATCAGGGACAGCCTATTCTTGTGCCTTTAAGACTCCCATTCTGAAGAACATCCAGACTTCCTGGACCCCTTTACCCTTAAGGAGCAACTCCCAATGGACGTGTGCAACAAGCATCCTGAACAGGTCAAAGTCCATCCTCTTGAAGTTCAAGATAGCAGTTTTGCTAGTCACCCTTCTGACATCTCCAAGAATAGAGAATTCTACAGTTTCGTGGTCCCTATGCCCAAGACTGTCCCCAACCTTCACATCTCCCACCAGTCCTTCTCTGTTAGTGAAGAACAGGTCTAACAGTGCATCACCCCTGGTAGGCTCACCTACCAGCTGCCTAAGGAAGCTACCTTCCTCTTCCACTCACTCTGGAAACCTCTTGGACTGCTTCCTCTGTGCTGTATTGTATTTCCAACGTATATCAGGGAAGTTGAAGTCACCCATGAGAACAAGTGCTGGTGATTGAGTGACTTGCAAAAGCTGCTCATAGGGTGCCTCATAAATCTCTTCACTCTGATTAGGCAGTGTACAATCAATGAATGTACAGATGTTATACTTATGAGGTATACCAGAGAGCTTAGCTACGTAGTTATTACACCAAAGCAGAAAAGATAGGACGCCTACCTGTATCCTGGGCTCGCTTTATGAAATTCCAGCAGAGTGGATCTCCAGAGGAAATCCTTCCCACTGTTAGTCAGCTCTTAAATGAATCTAGGAGAGGTGGAGCCAGGCTCCACCCCTTTCAGCAGCATAGGTGAATTGCCTTCACCTGTGCTCCCATGGATGACTCACTGTTCGCCTCAGGTGATCAATCAGATGTTCAAGCCATGATTCAGAAGTTCCCATACAGGCAGTCTATAACAGACCCCCACCAAGATGTCACCCCTACAGGCCTTCCCCCAGTCCTTACCCACAGACACTCAACTTTATCATTCCCAACCTCAAGTTCTTCAATATCAAAACAGTCTTTAATATAAAGGGCCACACCACCATCCTTCCTTCCTTGTCTATCCCTTCTGAAGAGCTTGTAGCCATCTACCACAGGACTCCAGTCATGGGAGCAGTCCCACCATGTTTCGGTAATGGCAACTAGATCATAGTTAGCCTGCTGCACAATTGCTTCTAACTCCTCCTACTTGTTGCCCACGGTGCGTGCATTGGTGCAGATGCACTTCAGCCAAGTCATCTGTATCACCCCCAGCTGAAGCATCATTCCCCTGGGCTCATCTCCTGTGAGGCCTGTTTTGTCCCCTTCCCTTGTCATAGCTAGTTTAAAGCTCTTTCAATAAGACCCTCTAGCTCCCGTGCTGGGATTCATCGCCCCCTTTGAGATAGGTGGGTTCCACAGAGGGACAACAGGCCAGGTGCTGAGAAAACTGCCCCATGATCAATGAACCCAAAGTTTCTGGCCCAACACCAGCCTCTGAGCCAATTATTCATTGCTCGTGCTTTCCAAGCCTGCTGTGTCCCTCACTGCCCCTGAAGGTACAAAATCACTTGAGCTCCCGCTCCTTGAACTAAACACCCTAAACCCCTGAAATCTCTTTTCATAGTTCACCGAGCAATTTAATCACTGCTCACCTGAAATATGAGCAAAAGAAAATAATCAGTGGACCTAACCAGCTTAGGGAGTTTCCTGGTTATGTCCCTGACCTGGGTCCCAGAAAGGCAGGACACTTCCTGACAGTTCAGGTCCGGTGTGCATATGGGGCCCTCTGTTTCTGTAAGAAGAGAATCACCCGCTGCAACCACCTTTCTTTCTTTCCGGATAAAGGCAGTTTCAAAGCATGGGAGTGACCACCTCACCTTAGGCTCCCTATTAGGCTGATCCTCTATCGCCTCCCCACTTGTCTCCCCTTCAATTTCCAGCATCTGAAACCTACTGCTTAGAGGGACCTGGGGAAGCAAGGTAGGCAGACGGGGGGGCTCCCATGACACCGAGTCATGACTCTCTTCCAATCCACCTCATCAGTCACGTCTGTCCAATTGTGACAGGGCAGGGGATCCACCTCTTTTCTGTGGGTGTCCACCTAGCACCCTTTCCTCCAAAATGCCAGTGAGTAACTGCACCACTCAATCTCTCACTCACACTTCCTGATGGCCCTTAGTCTCTGGACTTCCTCTTTGAGCTCCACCACCTGGTTGAGCAGCTCATCCACCTGCTCATATCTCACACAGGTGGAATCCCTGCAACCCTCCCCAGGCAGCAGCAGGCCCAAGCACTATCAGCAGCCAGAGACCTAACACCCACATTTCTGGGCAGGCCCTCCGGCTTGACACAGTCTTCTTAGAATAAGCCCACTGTCTGCTGGAGAGCATGTTTAGACATGCAGACTCAGAGACTATCAAGAGGAAAGCCAGTCTCCTGAGCAAGGAGGAGGAAAGCTTACTGTCCTCGGCACTTGACCTACTTCCCACACCTGCAGCACCATATGGGCAGCATAGGCTGTACTCACTAAGCCTCCCCATTCTCAGGGGGCAACAACAATGGTTACTCACCTGGTGTACACTGTGGGTGGAAGATAGCTTCTGCCCTCTTGGAAGATATTTAAAGCTTATTATCAGGTGTGAACATTAGGGGCAGGTGTTTAAATTGTGCTGCTAATGTACCAGCTCTGCCCCTGCTGACTCAGGAGCCCACCCGCAAACTACCAGCTCCCCAGCACAAGTGCAGCATTATTAAGTGCAGCTTCAAAGTCTTAAAAAGAGTTTTTTGGTTGGCTTTTTTTACTTCAGATCCCTCTCCCAGAGCAGTCTTACCTGCTCTAAAGCTAGTCTCCGCAGCAATGATGTTAATATATATTATTATTTGCATCTGTATTGGATTTCTATTGTAAGGTTTTTAGCAGTAAGAGAAGGGGTTGTCCGGGTTCTGTGAGAAGAGCACAGAAACTACCCAATGTCTGATCAGAGCCAGTTCCAAGCAGATCTAAAAGGGATCTGCCACCAGCCAAAGCTGAGCCAGTAGGAGATGCTCATTGCATCTCTTTAAGAACTGGTTAATAAGTGAAAGACTGCTGTTCCATAGCAGATGGGAGAGAGGAGTGGGAAATATGAAAGAAGAACCCTGCAGCCACTGAGGTCAGCACAGAAGAAGAGCAGGAGGTGCTCCAGGCACAAAGCAGAAGCTCCCTCCAGCCTGAAAGTGGCCCATGGAGGAGCAGGCTGTCCCCCCTGCAGACCATGTGCAGAGCAGATCTCCCTGTTCAGCCGTGGAGGAGCCCATGGGGCATCAATGGATGGGGCCTGAAGGAGGCATAGCCCATGGGATCCGCACAGGAGCAGCCTGGGCCAGAGCTGCAGCCCATGGAGAACAGCTCGTGAGGCAGCAGCGATGGGGGAGCTGCCACCTCTTGGGACCTGTGTGGAGCAGTGCCTGAAGTAGAGCAGCCTGTGGAACAGACCCCCATTGAAGCAGTTCTTTAAGAGTACCTCTGACAAACATATATATTGGATCAATTTGTGATTGTGAAGGACTGCACAGCATGGGAGCAAACCCATGGTGGAGTAGGGAAAGAAAGTAAGGGTGGAGTTATAGCAGAATCAAAGCATTATGGACTGACTGTTATTCCCATTTCACCATTCTCATATGTGGTGTGTGGGAGAAACGTGTTTATATTTTTTCTTTAGTTTTCATGTTCTAGTCTGTTATTCATAGACAATAAATTAAATTCATCTCCCTATGCTGAGTCTGCTTTGCCAGTCCTAGAGTCCTCCAATTACTTAGGACATAAATTTGTTCAAGTAAAACTGTATTTGCTTGCACTGATACACTTAGTGTACACATTAAGTTGCTTGAATGCAGCTGGAAATAAACAGGACATTAATCTAGACTCAAATATTCAAAACAATTTCTCATAATAGACATGAGATCAATTGCTTAACTAGAAATCTTCTTTTGAAATTCTTGAATTTTATATTTGTGAAATGTACTGTAGGACACACTACCACCCTGAAAAGAGCCCAGGTGCTGACTCATATAGGTTTATAACTCAAATTGACCAGCTTAAATTGGAGACTTAAGAAAATTTACTCTCAGCATTTCCTAACATTAACAAAAGCTAACTATGGTTTGTCACAAGTACACTCACTCACTGTTTAACAAGAGCAGAACATGAATATTATCACTTGAAAAGATCTTGTGGCTTTTTATCAAGGGCTGGATGTTAGCTATAGAAAGACATTTTCAAAGCTTTCTTCATCATATTTTATTTTATATATGGAAGATTTTTATTATTCTTATTCTGTATTGTAGTAAGTATGGACTATATCTTAGCTTGATGTCTATTCACTACACTTTCCTGCTGCTCAACAAAATATCTAAGATAGAGTTTGTCACTAAAGAATATAAATTCAAAGTTCAAGAGAAAAAATAAATAATACATTCCTTTGTGCTTTAAAAATACAGAGTATTTACATAATATTTACACATCTGTTGCTTGCCTGCTTGCCTAGAACAAACTTTTATTCAATGTTTTTTGTTTCATCTTGTGTGCTAGCTCTTCACTGGGCAAAAAGTGAAAAAAAGCCATGGAACTGTGCAAAGCTGACCCAAAGTGTATGATACAGGTATATGGCTCCATATTCTTAACGGAACCAGAAAACTGTTAAGGAAACATGGCAATGAACTGAACCTTTGTAACGTTTGTTAAATACATATATTGTTTCACAAACTATCTTATTCTGCAGCACTTAATTCATTGGCATATAGTCACTTTTTTATTGCCACCTGCCACTGGAACTGAATTAATACATTACCATTAATAATACAAAATCATTAATACCTGTGATTTCATTGCTTATGCATTATTTTCTATAGTCACACTTTCTACAAATTCACTGAAAAAAAAAAAAAAAGTTGGGCTTAATATTGCTATTCAACCAAAGTCCCAGTTTAATATTCATTATGCATGGTTCAGCGTTAATCCAAGGTTATTAAGATTTTGTTGAGTTTATACACATTTCATGAGGTAAATATAAATTTTGACTATAAAATTAAGCTAACATTTTCCTGTGAAAAAGAGGATGGTGTAGTTGCAAATAACATACAAGAAAAGGGGGATTATATGATGATTATTATGACTATTATTATGCAGAAAGAATAAAATCACATCAATACTCAGATAGGATTAAAAAAAAAAAAAATGAAACAATCCTACTTTCATTTTAATTGCAGTTAGTAAAGAGGAAAAGAAAAAAGGCAAGGGAAAGGATATAGAAAGGGTGCAATGAGAGAGTGAGAAGTTTTTGTATTTTCCCTGATAGTTTACAGCATGATGCAGAAAAGTGTCCCTGCAGTAACTGGCAGAATCTGTAAAAAGCGGGTGAATGAAGCCTTCTTGCAGGGATAATTGTATCACACAAAGAGGGATAAATTAAGAAGTTATACATGTGATACACCATCTGTGTCTGTTTTTGTTATTTTCTCCCTATACATCTGCTTCTATTCAGCTCTAGGGCCACACTCCATCATATTATGCAGACCAGAATAACACAAAGTTCAGATTTGTTGACAAAAAAAGAAGCTTCTATTCCTAAATATGTGGGAACCAGTAGAGTTTTTTTTGATCAATAATAATTGAAAATCAAAACAAGAGCATTGATCCAAATATAAATACCAAATGTAAAATTCAAATATAACTCTGGATTAAGATCTCTGGAGTTTAGAGGTAAGTAGCACAATGTTTTGATGACTTACTGAGCCTGGCATGCTGTTGCATTCTAGAATAAGGCTTTTTTTTTTTTTTTTTTTTTTAAAGTGCACATGTAATAGACCCCTAGACTAAGAGAAAGAATTGCTTTTGAGGTGCATACATTGTCTGAATCATAGGATTGAACTTCTCTGAATGAACACATTCATAACATTGTTTTTAAGCAAAATTAGTACACTAGCCAAGATTTCCAGTGAAATTCAACTACTTTACTTGACAAGTTAATTGGTAAATATTTTTACAATTCAATTTTGTGGTAACAAATCTCAATCTGCTTTTCTGCAAATTATATTGATTACCTATTGTCCTGCTCTCAGAAGATATGGAAATCAATCCATCACTTTCTTATTTTTATAGTCTCCTCTGTATTGGAATATTGTTCTGTTTTCTCTCAGTTGTTTTCTAGACTAAAAACAAAAACAAAACAGTTAATCTCTTTCTTACAGGTAATATTTTTAAAGTCATTACCAACTTCATTACTCTCCTCTGTGCAAAACTTATCAATTTATTTTATTGCTCATTTGTGGTTTGAAACAGACCATTCCCTGAAATAATATTTTCCAACTAATGATTAAGTATATTATTATTTTTCTTTTTCATAATTTATTTCCTAAGAATGTTCCATTGTACATAATAGAATGTCCACCTACTCATCTGTACTACAATTTATTAAGATCATTTTCAATGTCAGACTTGTCTTGTATCATTAAAATTGTTTCTCAGTGGGAAACAGTACTCTAATTGTTTGTCATTATCTAAAGTATTAGTATTAAATTCCATCATATTCAGCAGAAAATCAAGAACTATCATCCATAATATGCCTCCCCAATTTTTATACAAGTTATAAGTAAGAACTGTTAGAGTGTGTTTTCTTCAGTGTTGTACTCACGTAACAGAAAGGCATGACAAACTGTATCTTACAGCCTTTAATTAGATAAAGTCAAAGCAAACACAAAGTATCATCTGAATTCAAAGAGTGACAAAGGGAAGAGTGGCAGAAAATTTAGGATCAGTTTTCTGAAATTTGATGAAAAAGTAACTTGCAGATCCTTGCATTTACTCATTTCGAGCACAGTTACCATCAAAACAAATGAGCACAATAGCTTCCATTCAGGATAGTACAATTAGAAAACTAAGAAGAAAATAATATTCAAGATTATTCTACAAAATGGTAAGAATTTATTATGAATTGAGAAGATACACAAGATATTTAGGACTTCCTTTTATTCTGAAAAAAACAAGTTTTAATTATGTACTATATATTCCTTTACTTTTTCTAAGCACTGATCTAAAAGAAACTCAGCAAAGCCAGTTAATCTACCTCTATTTCCAAGGAAAGCCAGCAGGAGGTAACCATATATGCATGGTAATTGTTGAGTCACAGCCTGTACCACTGATTGAGTACCTGGGGAAAGGACCTTATCAGCCCTGGAAGCACAGATGAAGGCAATTCACCTGTGCAACTGGAAGGGGTGGAGCTTGGCTGCATCTCTCTTAGTGCTCATTTAAGGGCTGACTACCACAGGAGAAGGGTCTCTTTCTGGAGATCCTTTCTTAAACAAAGCTTTCCCTGGGAAACCTACAGTCTTCTGATACAGGTGAGTAATCTTTTTCCTTCCTTTATGGTCCTTTTCTGTTGTGTCAGACCTTCTGTCATCATGCCTTTACTGTAAGGCCTTTCCCATCATACTGATCTATCTAATTGCTACACAGGTAAGAAAAACAGAAAGGACTAATTAAAAGGAGAATCTAGCAGTGTTGGGTGCAGCACAACAGAAAGCAGAAGAGCAAGAAGAAGAGTTGCGTAGTCTAAAGGGAGCAATATCAGAGGCTGGATGAATCAGTCATACCAAATAATCAGAATCTGCTTAAATTGGGCTTTATTTTTTTGGATAACTTAATTTGGAGCTATAAGATGAGGTTTTTTTCTCAAGGAAAGTGAGAGTTATTACAGTACATTTTTCTAGGGAAAACATCATATTTTGTTTAGAAACTGGATATTGGAAGTTGCTCTATTTCTTTTCATTGTCAATGTATTTTTTTCTCCTTTTTATTAAGAAGTGTTCTATAGATCAATAAAACTGATACTTGTGAGCGTGAAAAATCAGTTCACTGAATATCGGGACTTTCCCACTTTTTTTTGTGGGAGTTTATTGTGCCAAAACCTTTCCTTCTGCCAGTCTAGTTTTGGAAGAATTGCTGCATAATACTCCATAGAACTTAAATTCCAGAAGGAGAAAAAAATAACCATTTTCAGTAAGTTTCCTAACTTTATCTTTCTTCTGGTATACAGCAGTACAGTTCTGATTAACAATCTTCCTTGGTTGAGCTCAGCGTTGCATGACATCTTCCACTGAATGACATACTATATAAGTAAGTTAAACTTTTCCAGTTATGAAAATCTAGCTGTTAGTGAAGATAATCAAGAGTGTCTCCACGATATTGCAACTGCAATAATATTGGTTAAAAATAAATAAATAAAAGTAACACAGGCAGACTCGGAGCATCCCAGGCCAATCACAAAACCCCATTCTCTGATTCACTTTTCTTTTTGAAGGGATTTAAATATAATCTCAGAAGTCTGGAAAAACTAAATTATAAGGAAACTAGATGGAAGTTGAAGAGGACAGAATTAAGTCTCTTCTGTTAACATTTTCTGACTTTATGAGTTTTAGAAAATCTGTAAAGTGGAACTCTAAACAAAATTGCTTACAGCTTCAATCATTAAGCATGCATGAAGTAGTGTATCAGATTATCAGATTGCGTTCAACCCAGGATTTGTTCCCTGATAGTGTAATGCCACAGTTCAACACTGCAATTTATCAATATTAAAAAAAAAAAAACAAACAACAACAAAAAAAACACTGGCACTAAATAATTAATTTACCACTGGTACTTTAGCAGTTCTCAGATAATGTTGATAGAAATAAATTCAGTTTGTCCTTCAAGAATGGCTTAGATGAGGCAGCATGTTATCAAGACATGGAATTAATCTTGGGGAGTACAGAGTCAGTGTATGTATTCAGTACCATCTGAAACTGACAGCAGCCAAGTCCCACTGCTTCCTCGGGTGTTAACTTTTTCATGTATTGAAAATGAACTAGATCATTCATTGTACAAATATAGGCAGAAACAGTCCATTTCCCTTTTCTAAAAGCTCATTTGGTTAGCTTTGATATTAAACTATGAGAGTATTTGACAGAATTATGGTCTCATACGTAGTTTAGACTTCTGATTGCAGTATCAAAGAATAGTTGAAGTTAGAGCGGGCCTGACAGTAGTCTGTATTAGCAAGTAATCTGTGAAGTTTATCTTTTTTACAGATACAGTTCTCTAAATCATCTTGCAACTTACATTGTTAATCTAAGAACTATAAAAAAAAAAAAACTTCAAGCACTTAATATCACTTAATATTTTAGTTTTTTCCAACTCAAAATTCCTCCAAGTGTCTTGCTTCTAACTGATTCTCAAGATACACTTTTTTGTCCTTTAGTAATAGACTTTGCTGTAGGAAGTGATGCTTCCCCCCTACTAATTCCTTTTTCTCGCTGTGAGAATTCAGACTTTGTTTTTACCAGCACAGCTCAAATTGTTTCCTACTTATATGTATATACAGTAGAGTCTTCTCCATTGCAATGCTAATATGTTGCATAACTAGTCATATAAAGTGTAGGAATATTTTAGCATGGTGTACTTACTGTCTACAAAAGAGAGAACCCTAGCCACAACACAACTGTTAACAAAGTTGAATTAACATCAGTGAGTATAAGTTTGCCCATGTATTAATCCAGATGAGAGAATATTTTTTAGTGTTAGTTACCAAAAAAGATCAAGTTCATCAACACTCAATACTACAAATACTGTAACATGAACACACATTAACAGCTTATCCTTAATGCAAGTCTGAAGCAAAAGTGAGTTTGCTGACATGTACAGTTATTTAATACATGTAGGAAGACATTTTACTACCTTAATGAGAACTTCCCTTTAAAAAAAAAAAAAAAAAAAAAAAAAAAGGCAGTGGAGCAGAGGTGGGTAAAGTCTTTGATTGTTTAGTAACTGAAACTATCTTGACCAGATCTAGAAGAGTGGAAATCAGAAAGGCTGTTCATTGTCTATATTCAATAGACGCTTCCTGCAACTCCTTTCTTTTATTGAAGGAAAATGCAATTTTTTTAAGAGCTATAATTGTATGTGAACCTGGACAACGAAGTTGTGTTCTCATCACCTCTTTTCTGTTCTTTAAGGGTTTTCCTTCCATTCTCTTAGTTTATTTCTCAGGCTGAAGTTAAAGCAAATTCCTACGCTTCTTTTATATGAGCTAGGAACAAAGGTGAACTCTGAGTCTCTATTGAAAAAGCTTTCTCTTTTGAAGCAGCGTGCATCCGAAGAAATGTCAAGAATGGATTCTTTCCATCCTTTAGTACTTTTTTTTTTTTTAAATAACTCTGTGGTAGAAGAGTTTCAATGTACAAGGCAAATCTTTATAAAACTTAACTGAGTCTGACAGTGTATATATGTGTTAGAGGAATGAGTGACAGATTTGATTATACATATACATCATTTATAGAGAAATCACAAAGTACAGATAATGACTTGTTTTTCAGGCTTACTGAATTTATTTCTATACTGTCTGTTATTCTGCTTTCCAGAAGTTTCCCTAAGGAAAAAAATATAAATATACATATGAAACAGATGTTGCAAATTTTTTTTCACTACTCCTTCCCTCCCTAAGTATTTTTTAATTTTCTGGTTTGATAATGGATGACTTAATTCATAAAATGAAAGTGTAAATTTCTACTGAGCCTTTGTTAACTTTGTGGAGAATGTTTTAAGCCATTACAGTACCTGCGGGGGGGTGGGGGGGACACAACACAAACCCAGCACCACAAGAACAAATCACATGATTTAGCAAATTCATATAAAGAATGTTTGAAACTCGGTTATCAGATTCATCAAGGCAAAAAAAAAAAAAAAAAAAAAAAAAAGCTAAATGGTACAGTAACTTGAAATGTAGTTGGCACCATCCCTTTCTTCTACAAAAAAAAAAAAGTAATATCGATCCATTATGCATATATCCTTTCAGAAATGTCATATAACTTTATCCCAGCAGTAATTAGATATAGAATGTTCTAGTATTTTTCTGTAGGTAAACTAACATTTATAGGACTTCTTGTTGCTTAAAACTAATACACAGCAAACCATACAACTGCTGTCTCAGTCATCCTCCCCAAAAGAACAGATGCAGAGAACATGATATTGAGGAAAACTTTTGGGTTTGTCATAAAAGGCCATGGGGAGACCTCATAGTGACCTTCCAGTATTTAAAGGGAGTTCATAGGAAAGGAAAACAAACTTTTGCATGGATGGCTAGTGATAGAACAAGGGGAAATGATTTTAAACTAGGGGAAACTTAGATTAGATGCTGTTTTCACTGCACACACAGCTTGGCACCCTCCTCAAGCTTGCTGAGGGTGAACTCAATCCCGATGATGATGTTGATGACATTAAAGAGCATCAGTACATGTACAGATTCCTGAAGGACACCACATATCACTAATCTTGAGCTGTATGTGTGGCCACTGTCAACCACTCTCTGAGTACAGTCTCTCAACCAGTTCCTCATCTATTAAACAGTCCACCCATCAAATCCATATTCTCCTATATTTTAGAGAGGAGGATGTTATAGGAGAGAGTACCAGAGGCCTTACTGACATTCAGATAGATAACAGTACTGGCTCTTCCCTTGTCCACTGATGCACTTATGCCATAATGGATGGTCACAAGGTTGGTCAGGCAGGGCTTGCCTGACATGCAGGTTGTTTCATGTCATCTCATGTCTTCCATCCGCCTCAGCATATCTTCCAGGAGGATCCATTTCTGGATCTTCCTTGTCATAGCAGTGAGGATGACAGGTTGGTAGTTCCCATGGCCACCCTGTCTACCCTTCTTAAAGGTGGCTGTAACATCTTTCAACCCCCCCTCCTCCAATCATACAGAAAAAGTCTTCTGACTACCAAGTCTTTCTAAACATTATCCTTAAGATTGTCTTGGGAACTATATAAGCCAATTCCCTCGTGATGATCCTTTGGGATGCATCTCATTGGGACCCAGAGACATATGAAGTTCTGGTTCCTCAGGTGGTTGCAAACCTTACCTTCATCTAGTCCCCACCATTCAACTTTTCTGCTCAAAGGATGTGACAAGAGCAGTTACCAGTAAAGACTGAATAAAAAATACTATTGAGTACCTCAGACTTCCCCTTGTCCTTTGTTACCAGCCTGCCTATATTGTTCCCTTAGAAGGGTATGCCCTCTCAGACTTTTCTCTTTGATGTACTTATAGAAATCTTCCTTGTTCTTTGCACTCTTTGTGATGTCTAGTTCTTTACAAGGAGACTGGTTAGGCCCTGGAAGAGGCTGCCCAGGGAGGTTGTGGATGCCCCGTCCTTGGACGTGTTTAAGGCCAGGTTGGATGGGGTCCTGGGCAACCTGATCTGAATGTGTGTGTTTGGTGGCCCTGCTAGGCAGGGGGGTTGGAACTACATGATCCTTGAGGTCCCTTCCAACCCGGGTGATTCTGTGATCTGTGATCCCATCCTGACACGGCTTAGCAGCATCCCTATACTCCTCCCCAGTTACCTGTCCCTATTTCCTCTGCCTTCCATTTTTCTTCTTGCTCTCCAATTTGACAAGTAGGTCCTGGTTCAACCACATCTGACTCTTGCCTTCCATCTCTGAATTTCTCTGCCTGGGAATGGAGAGTTCTTCAGCCCTAAGGAAAACTTATTTAAGATATGTATCTTTGCTCTGAGCCCTGGTCCTTAGGGGCAGTTTCCCAGTGTCTTGCTCCAATTTATAGGAGGGAGATGAGGTTCTTTTAATATCTGTATACCCAGCGTGAGATTAAGAAACAATGGTTCAAATATTGGTCCAACCAGTTTACTATAAATCCTAATCAGGGAGACAGGGAAGGGAAGGAGGGCAATAGAAAAAATAAGAAATGAGCTAGAACTGCATAAAGTGGGGATAGTCACCACCAGGATCCAGCAGCAGTCCTGTTGATGATGTTTCGAAGGTCCGAGGCAGAAACAGCGGGGGGGGCCGGGGCGCCGCAACAGCGTGGCCGGCCTTGGGCAGCAAGCAGGTAGCAGGAGGCAGTTGCGGAGCCAGTCTGGGAGGAAGCAGCAGAACTCAGGTAGCAGGCCCGGGAGAGTCCGTCAGCATGCAGGAATTCCGTAGTGAGGAATCTGATGGCAGACACCTTTGTTCTTCTTCATGAGGAATCTGTTGCCAGAAAACCTAAACCTCATGGTTTTCTATTCCTCTTTTATCCTACTTTTTCTCCTGCCTACATGACATCCCTGGGTGCTTGAGCAAGAATCATGTGAGTACTCCCTGAGATAGCCATTTTCCTCAAGATAAGTCCACACAGAACACTGCTTCACAGGTATTAAGCTGCAACACATCTCTCTCGTTACCCCTGGACTTGTCCACCTGTGTCCTTCAGACACAGGATTTCAGAAACCTTGCCCAAGACTTGTTCATCAAAGTTCTCAGAGAAAGGGTTTCTCAACCCCTGCCCAGGACTTGTCTGGACTTGATCATCTGTGTCCCCAGCAAGCTTTGAGACAATGATGTAACAGAATAATACCTTACACCCAGGAAGTTTTGTTGCCAACTCCCTGAAGTGCTGCAACGTGGCTTTCCTAAAGTTTAGTGCCCTGAAAAAAAGAATTATAGTGAAATAAATAATCTTTCTCCACCAGCTTTTATTGCAGAGATATCTATCATATGTTATTAAATATGTCTCTCCAGTCAGCCCTCTCAGTTCTGTACCCTCTCTCCCCTGCTTCTTGTGCACCTCTAGCCTCATTGACGGTAAGTCCTATGAGAAACAGAGAAGTCCTTGATTCTGTGCAGCAACACCTAAAACATCAATTTGAGGTCAATATTATTTTTATCTCAAATCCAAAACACAGCACTGTAACATCTATTATGAGGATGATATCTCAATCAAAACAAGGATGATGCCTCTAACATGACATAAAGGACAATGACAACGTAGCAACAAGATGCCAGGCTGCAGCATGTGAAGAATCACTCAGAAATAATAGAAGAAGGCATAAAAATAAGGAGAAGAAGTTGCTTACCTTCAGAATGCCTTAGGTATGCAGGAATTTCCAGAGAGATATACCCACTTCCACTGCCAATGCTTAAATGAGATCTGGGAAGGGATGAATCCTGGCTCCACCCTTTCCAGTTACTCAAGTGGATTGCATGCAACTTAACACCCCTGGGTTGGCCCTGCCTTTCTACCAGATGCTCAATCACTTTTTCAAGTAATGACTTAGCATTTCCACTGCAATACCTCTGTGCCATTTCAGTATTTCTATGTATCATTTCTCTTTTCCCACTTCCCTCCAAATTTGATTATCCAGTGAACTGATTCTGCTAATAGCTGCCATGCTGCCTTGTTGTTCTTCTTCAGTGTGAAAAAATCCAGTGAATTTAATAATTCTTCCTTATCAAAACATTTAAAGTGAATTGAATGTTTTTGGGTGTTTTTTTTTTTTTTTTTTTTTTTTTCCCTATAACTTATAGTATTCTCTTTATTTACTTTATTAGATACAAAATGGATACAAGGTTGAATATAGGAAGTGTCCATATTTACTTAACATGCGAACATATCAAATTCCCCATTAATCGTTTTAAAAGAGTGTCAGTTATACAGGTATGCTAAGAGTAATGTAATGGAAGTAATGTAAACCTGAATGCTTTTAATAGAGTGGCTCCTTTAATTCTTACCCTATTTTTTTCCACACAATGATTCCTCTCAGCTTCTTCTTGATGCCTGCCTTCCCCTGCCTTTGTCTCCTCCACCTAACACCACAACTAAGTAAGTTTCCTTTCAGTTTTCAATGTGAACTGGACATCCTCCCCTGAAAACTCAGGAAATGGGTGTCCCCTCTGTTGAGCCATGGGGCTGTGGGGAGCAATATTAGGAGCAAGGGTTGATTTACTGAATCGAGTTCTTGGCACCTGCCATTTCTCCTTTGTCCTTTGTGTTTATAGAAATAAACCTTTAATTGCATAATCTGACACCAACAGATATAAATAGTTACTATTTTTTATTTGCTTAAGTTTTGTGAAAAGCTGTCAGAAGCAACAGTATTATAAGGTTTTTATTAATCAAATTAAATATGATGATATCCTATTTAAGTTACCTTACCTTACTTACATGTCTCCTTCAGTTCTTTTCTTGTCAAACAGATAATAATCTCTTTGATGAGAACAGAGAACAGTATTAAATTTGTGCTTGATTATGAGATAAAGAAGCTGAGTATATCAGTATATGATAAATGTGTATATTATAGCTTTTAGAAATACAGTTTCAAGAGACAAAAATACATATTGTTTTTGAAATCTAAAAGGCTGTTTGCAGCTTATACAATTGTAATTGTAAAAGAAGACTTGTTGCAAGGGTTTGAAATTTATTCTAGTTCAACATAATTCTCAAAACTGAGAGAAAAATCTCTAAGAGAAATTTAATTTTTTTTCCTGAAACAATTAAATGATTCTTTTCCAGCCCAATGAAATTAAGCCCACATTATTGTTGTGCTAAATCATCTGAATAAACATCAAGATAAAGCACATAGTGAGGTATAACCATAGCCTTACACTCAGGCATCAGATACTCTTACTACACAAGCAGTTGTCATTAAAATGAACAACACATATTCCTTGTTTGTGACATTCAGTCACTAATGCCAAGTTTCTGATAACAGACTATTTCCAGGCAGTGGCTTCCAGCTGTGTTGCTTCATTTCTATGCATGGGCTGAAGACATGAAGTCAGACTAAGCACAGGAGCTGATGTATCTATACTCTGTGCTTCTCTTACTTTAGGTTTACCCTGCCAAGTCTCATTTCTGACACAGAAACGTTCCAAGTTTTCTTCTTTTATTTTCCTTTTCTTTTTCTTTTTTACTTCCATTCTGTGCTTATATTAGACATATTTAATCAGTGAATGAAATACCATTATTTTTTGAGATAAAATATATTAATATGAATATATTTATTGAATTATAAAAATAAAATATACATAGAAATATAGAAATACTTATATAAACCATGATTTTTTTTCTGTTTATGTAAGAAATCCTGAAGAAAAATAAACCATGATTTTTTTCTGTTTGTGTAAGAAATCCTAAGGAAAAAAAAAAAAAAAAAGAAAAGAAAAATCTACAACAAATATGAAATGCAGATTTACAAAATAATAATAAAAGAACTCTCACTACCAACCAGTTTGCTAATACTGATAGCAGGTGTGCAAGTTTATATATATATGTATATATATATGTATGTATGTATGTATACTGCTATAGAGTCATAGAGCCTTCATCTTCAATTATTGACATATTCAATTTTGTTGACATTCTCAATTGACAGTTTTTTCTTATGAGACCTGATTCTCTATATTTTTGTATATATGTTGTTCAGTTGCTCAAAAAAAAGCATATTTCACAGTAAAAACAAACAAACGAAAACCCCATGATGTGTAAATTGAATGGAAGAAATAGATTTATTTTCAAACTTACCACTTCCAACATTTTAAATAAAAAGTCAGGTGAACTTCTAATTACATTCAAATAAATGCAATAAAGTCCATTTTTAGAGCAAAATAGAAAATAAAAAATAAAAACAGGATTGGAAAAATTCCTGTGTTCAAAATTAATGATGGCATCTGGCTGTAAGAGGGAAATTCACATTCATGAGCAATACAAACTACTCACTGAATTTCACTGGTATTAGTGTCTAATGGAAAGTAAATGGACAGTTATGGAAACCAAACAGTGGATGTGAACACAGTGGAGTGGTGGATGGTGCATTTCAGCAGTGGTGACAATAATATGAAAGACAGGCCATGTTCCAGGCAGGCCACGAAGATTTTTATAAGCACAGCAGGCCCTTGTTCATCATAGAATCATAGAATGGCCTAGGTTGAAAAGGACCACAAATGATAATCTAGTTTCAACCTCCCTGCTGTGGGTAGAGTCACCAACCACCAGACTAGGCTGCCCAGAGCCACATCCAGCCTGGCCTTGAAATGCTTCAAGGGATGGGGCATCCACAACCTCCTTAGGCAACCTGTTCCAGTGTGTCACCACCCTTTGAGTGAAAAACTTTCTCCTAATATTTTACTCTCCTGTCTTAGTTTAAAACCATTCCCCCTTTTCCTATCACTATCGACCAATATAAACAGTCATTCCTGTTTTCACACACCCTTCAAGTACTGGGAAGTCCACAATGAGGTCTCCCCTGGAGCCTTCCTTTCTCCAAGCTAAACAATCCTAGTTCCCTCAACCTTTCTTCATAGGAGAGGTGTTTCAGCCCTCTGATTGTATCCAGTGTCCTTTCTCTGGACCCCTTCCAAGAGCTCTGTGTCTTTCTTGTGCTGGGCACCCCAGGCCTGGACTCACTGATGTGCTTGTAAAAATCTGCAGGGCTGTATTTTGAACTTTTTCTTTGATGGGGAATTCACATATTGCTGCTCCATAGACTCAGAGTGGTGACATCACATCTAGTTCCCAGTAATGATGGAGTCCAGGAAACCTTCAGCCTTATATTTGTTCAATAAGTTGTGACAAATTTTTATATTCTTTTTTGTTCGTTAGCACTCATGGGACCCACCTGGCACAAATACTGTGATACTCCAAACTTGCCACCATAGTTTTGAACTCATTAAAGCTGATACTCAGCTCTGAACGCAGTTTCCCAACATTGAAATCCACTGATTTGTGCAGATGACATCACTGAGACTCTCTTCATTTCATGGTGTGATGTCTAAAATATGGCTTGTCTTTCACATCACTGTCACCACTGCTGAGATGCACCACCCATGGCCTCACTGCACTCACATCCACTGTTTGGTCTCCATAAGTGCTCAGCAAGCATCAAGAAATGTCAGTGAGTGCAGTTTTTTTTTCCACATGGAAATTACATACCTGTATTTCATACACACTCCCATGTCAGGCACAATTTTTTTAGATTGCCCCCCTGCTGCCAGCTGGGTCACATAACAATAAAATGTTATGGAATATTGGTGAGAAGGTTCAGAGTCTAATGTCATACCACAACCATCTGCCTCTGATGTCAAGGGACAATGTAATAACAAGGAAGCATTACTTTTGGAACAACCCTTATATCAGGAGAACTGAAAAGAACTTTTGTATTATAAATGTAGTAAAAAATAAATAAATAAATAATCAAGGTGTATTTGACTTCTCAGAAAATCTGCCTTTCAGAATTACAGGTAATTAAAAACAATTCTTTGAAACTTCAACTGCTGCCCCATTGAAGCAAGTGGAGACATCATCTTCTGCTCCAGCTGAAATTACAGAAATGTACATCAGTTTCAGGAATGTTTGGATTTTGTGTTGAGGGACATGGTTTAGTGAGTACTATTGGTGATAGGTGGATGGTTGGACTGGACGATCTTGAAGGTCTTTTCCAGGCTTGACGATTCTGTGATTCTGTGATTCAGTTCGTTATTATAATTTCATGTCTTACTGTAGTAGCAATGATGATTTATATAGCAATAATAGCTAGAAATAAGGTTGGGGGAAAAAAAAAAAAAAAAAAAAAAAAAAAAAAAAGAGCCAGAGAGAGGGATGTACTTGGACTGGATAAAGAGAAAAGGAAGGAAGACTAGTTAGAGAAGCCTTGAAAAAGATACTGCATGGTTTTATTTCTAAAAAGCATGTGCAGTTTATTGTAGTATTTATTGAAGTATAGTAAAAATGCTACATAGTTTTTATTCTGTACAGACAGTATAAATCCATAAATTATTTTAGAAAAAGGTACTTTTAATTGAACTATATGATCTTAAACATATTGGCTATTTAGATCACTTTAAACCTTGACGTTTCTGTGAGTGAACTATACCCATTAATCATCAAATTTTAATCTGAAGGTGTTTAAGAAATATACAGACATCTTATTGTCAGTTTCCAGATCATCAGTGGTCCATAGAGCCTAGTTTTAGATGTAATAACCCAAATCCTTATTAATACATTATGTATCTATGTGATATTGCAGTAGAATGTGTAAGATACAGGTCTCAGAATGGATTTACTGTCATTTTGAAGTCTGTTTAGTAAATCTAGCAGCAAATATTATCTTTTCTTTTTTTTTCAGATTTGGTGGTTGTTTTTTTTTTTAACTGTGCAATCACTATAGATTTTGTCATGTCATATACATTAGTTGCTCTGAAAGTAATGCCTCCTATTTACTTGCATGGAAGCTGCAATAGATACAAACAGCACAATAACTATACTATTTGGTAGAGGAAATTCTCATCCACAAAACAGTATTGTTCAATGTAGTCATTACCATCAGTTTTGCATTTTCACCAATTAAATGAAAACCAATTCTGCAATGAATGAGATTCAGCATGCCTCCTTGATAAAAATCTACACAGGACAGGTGACCAACTGTTGATACTGCCATTGCTGAAATGCACCATTCGCCACTTCACTGCGCTCATATCCACTGTGTAGTCCCCATAAGCAGGTGTTGATGAATTACAGTGGATGCAATTTTTTTCCACATGTAAAAATTCATACTTCCATGTCAGATGTTGTTTTGTCAGACTGCCTCCCTGCTACCATCTGTTGCACAGTAACAAAATGTAATGGAATATGGGGAAGATTCAGCCTCTAATTCCATGCTGCCAACATCCATTTCTGATGCTGTGGCAACATAATAAAATAGGAGGCATTACTTCCAGAGCAGCCCTACTGAATATTGACAATGAAATTATTTTTAAAATATATGTGTATATAAATATTGCAATAAAATCTGAAGCTGACTGAAACATCCTCAAAATTGTTTATCACATTTTGGAATTATCTTGGTTTACATATTATAAAATGAAAAGTGAATATTAGGAAATTGTGGGGATACTTTATTTCATCAATATGCTTCAACCTTGAACATACCACTGAGTAGTTTTAGAATATACTACTATGATAACAAATGTTTGGTATGTACTTAGATATAGGACAAAAATTACATACAATTACATAGAATGTACATATAACTGATTCATTCAAAAATATTCAAGATGATTCAGAATGTGATATCACCAAGATAATATTTAAGCCATTCTATGATTCAGTGAATTGTTCTCCCCAAGTTCTATTCCTTACATGGAGATTTTAGCAATCCTTATAACTAAGCTCTAATCTACTCTGGGGAACCTGCTTTAGCAGAGGGTTTGGACTAAATAATCTCCAGTGGTCCCTCTGAAAATCTGATTCTGTGATTCTGTGAAAGAAAAACTGCTTAATTTGATAAAGCTATATACTGAACTCTAAAATCTTCCAGAAAATATACTTATATGGCTCTGACATGCAAAAATATTATGTAATCAGTAGCTCATAGTGAAAACTAGTATATAATCATGAACTTTGAATAAGAATAGATTTTTTTTTTATTGCAAGAAAAGGAAAAATTTCAGAGGACATAAAAAATATTGGCCTGTGTGTTCACAACATTTTCTATTATTCCTTCCATACAGTTTCATCTACATTTTGTTTCTATTATTAGTCAAACACAATTTGAGACTATTTTGTTATCAAAACAATTTTTCACTTTTAAAGTAAAGAGAATACAGTAATATTTAGTAGAATTAATGCTGGAAAACTTTTTTTTTTTTTTTTTTTTTTTTTTTAAACACTCATGACCTGATTTATCAGCCAAGATTGGTTAGCCAATGGTATGGAAACATAAAAGAGTTCCACCATAACAAGGCAATAATTTTTTTCTGCAGTAAGATAAACACAGAAAATATATTACAATTTTAGGTATTATTATTTGATTAAAATATTGAATCATCTTGTAATTAAAAATCAGTTTTAATTCTCAGAAGGAAATGAAAATGAAAGTTTATTTTTAATTCATGTTCTGGTAATCATAGAACTTTTGGTAAATATAAGAATTTAATTTAATCCTAAAACCTAGGAAAAAAACCTAGCCTGGCAAATACCTAGATTGCTTTTTAAATAAATTTTTATCCTTACCGAGGGCCTTAATATCACTTACTTTTGTTGTTGCTTAGTATGATTTTTATTAATTAACTTTTTAATAGTTTATGGATTTTATCTAAAAGTAACCCCTCTGCTTTACATACAACAGAAGACTAGCAAGATTTTTTCTTCCTTTTGTGACTAGCTGTTCCCTATGAAAGAGTGAGGAGAGATTCTCATGTTGAGTTATCTGATGAATAACTTACTGGAACTTGTGGGATTTAGATTTCTACATTTTTTCCTTTGTAGCCAATAATACTGTGTAAGGTAGGAAAATGAAAAGTCACAGAAATTTGCTAGCCCAAGGCTAAAATCTATCAGTTATTCTTTACTATAGAAGCAGAGGATAATTCAAGAAAACAAAATCAGTACAAAACCAAAACAAAACTTTACCTAAGGGCAGTATAGGGGCAATACCAAGCTTTGTGTAGCACTGCCTCTTAGGTTACAAGAAAACTTTCTTTTCCTCCTGCATTTATCAAGACAATTGTGTTGTTTGAGGTGAATGTAGTGAACATTGAGATTCTTTCTTGAAGGAAAGGATTCATTATTTAGCTAAAATAATGTATAAGCATAACACATACAAAAATCATTACAAGACCAAATCAATTATTTACTATATATCTACACACATTATATGAATATATACTGTTAAATGAAATAAATCTACAAGGATAAAAAGTAAAGCATAATTTAGAGAATGAATTTACCAAAATAAAATCATTAAAATAAGGGGAAAAAAAGATGTAACAAGGGATGGTTGAGCTGTTCCTTAGGATACTGCTCAGGATCTTAGAACATCTGAATTTTAACTTTTCTGTGAGCGTCTATCTATCAATTGTCTCTTGATAAGAACTTCAAGGCTAGACTTAATATAATGTTTGTGATCAGGTCTTTTAGAAAAAGATTTTATTTTAGGCAATATGAGATCAATATAGGCAATACGAGATCAATATAGGACAGCAGTTCTATGCACTAAGTACAACTTGAATGAAGCTTGAATATTGTCATGGTTTTATGATTTTTGGTTATCAGCATTCCACACCATAACATCATGTAATGCACTGGGGATTTGACTGTTGATGCTCAAGTTCCGAGTCCCTGTCCAGAGGAGAAGAACTACATTTCCCCAGGAGGCTTTGTGGTCAGCGAGGAGATACAACTCCTGGCAAGGTCACCTGATGCTCTCTTCTTTGCCTGCTCTTCTTTGCCTGTGCTTCTCCATCTGCTCTTCGCCATCTGCTTTTCTTCATCTGCTCAACTGGACTGCACTTCTCACCTTAGCATTGTGGCGAGGCCTATCCACCTTTCAGACACACTCTCTCTCTCATTATATTTTGCTGATACTGTATTTAGTAAATTAGTTTGTTCCACCTCAGATTGTTGTCACTGTTTTCAATTATTTTGGGGTCCTGTTTCCCTTTTCCGAAGGTGTGGATCTCTCTGCCCCGCTGGTAACGGAACCGGGCCAAACCAGCCTGGAAACTGTTGACAAATATATAAAACCAAGAAATCAAACTTGAAGAGTCTGATTGTAAAGCATCCAGGCACATGAATCATCTTTATCTGTCTATAGATGCTGAATAGAACAAGCTTGCAACCAACACTGACTAGCTTTTATATATACTGAGTAGTCAGCCCCTTCTGTAGGATAGGTTGCCAAGGATCCAATGAATATGTTTGAGAGAAAAATCTGAAAAGTTAAAATACTGCATTTTCAGTTAGGTTCTTTTTGCATAAGCTCAATAGCCTGGAGGTCATATTTATAGAATTATTGGTGTTTTTTTTTACTCCCCTTCAACTCACAGAAAGATAAGGAAATCTTAAACAATTCTATTTCAAGGAAATGGCTATAACTCATCCATGTGAAGCTTTTATCTTTCTATTTGGAGTAAGACTCAAAACCCTAAAAATAGTTTTCTGAAAGAATTTCTTTGTGAGTTAAGCTTAAATTAGTATTTCAACAAAAGAAATCTAGTTCTTGATTCATTGCCTGAGGAAAAAAAAAAAATGAAAGGTTTTAAAAATCGAACTGTTTAAGCATTTCAGAAAGAAGAAATAAAGCAAAATTAAATTCATAAAGAGACAGCAACAATCTTGTCTCATTTAATCTGAAATATTTAAGATCTTGAATAATTAATTTCAGAGTAGTAGCATTACTTATCTACTGCCTATGGAATGCATATGATTTATGGAAGTTATATGCAGATGACTAGTGAAACTAGTCTAGAAGAGATGATAGTATTCAAAATTCCCCCATCTCCAAGATTTTCCATTAGTTGACTTAAGCTTGACAGTTACTGTGGTGATGCTCAGAAACTGTGTAATTCTTAAATTTAATGTAAGAAAAAGCTTGCAGAATGACCCATTTCCACAGCACTGATTGCCAGGAAATGCAGGCTAAATAATTTTATGTTGTTATCAAATTCTGATTTTGCCCCTTTTTTGTCCTTTTTTTTTTTTTTTTTTTTTTAAATAATGTTTGAAGCATATATAATATATTACAGAAAAAGAAAAACTACTTACTCTTTGTTTTGATCTGGAAAAGCATGTGAAATGGTATAAGCTGATCAACCTTGGATCTTTTTTAAACCAACTGAGAGAAAAAAGGTCTTCAAGGTCATGATTTATATCATCTTAAAGTATGTTTCTAAAGGATGTTAGGTCACCCATGACCTTCACTGACTGCAGAGAGATCCATGAGGAAATAGCAAAGCTCTCCGTAGCTGATAAATAATTCTCTCCTTCAACTCAGTGACACATCTATTTCATTCAGATCAGAAAATATTTAAGATACTTCTTTCATCCCTCTCTTTTGCACTTTCTGATTTTGCTTAAGAGGAACAGGAATATAAAAATAGCTGCTTGATCTATTTGCTTGCCTTTCTAATTTTACAGTGTAGGTAACATTCTTATAACTTATGAACACTCTGAGGAAAGGAATCTTACATACTACTGCAAGAGTTCATGGGGCAATGTACAGATTACCTTGCATGTCAAACTTTTGTCAAAAAAGATTTCTAAACTCTCCTTCCTGACACAGAGAACTATTAAGACCTAATAATTTTTCATTATTACTTCTGTCACTATTATTTCAGATTTCTTCTTTGTTTGAAAAATAGATTGTATTCACATTCAAAATTGTGTATTTATTTATTCTAAGCAAACTGGACATATGTAAGATTGTAGGCCATAACAGAATATATCCAGAAGAGCTAAGGAAGCTAGTTGATATCATCAAGGCTCTTGGGAGAGAACTGTGGTTTTCCAGCACTTGAGGAGAGCTTATAAACAGGAGGAAGACTGACTTTTTAATTGGTCTGATAGCGATAGGACAAGGGGAAATGGCTTTAAACTAAAAGAGATTAGATTTAGATTAGATGTTAGGAAGAAAATATTTATTTGAAGAGTGGTAAGGCACTGGAACAGATTATCCAGAGAAGCAGAGGATGCTCCCCATTGCTGGAGGTGTTCAAGGCCAGGTTGGATGGTTTCTTGGGCAGCCTGATCTAGTGGATATCAACCATGCCAACAGCAGAGGGTTGCAACTAGATAGTCTTTATGGTCTCTCACAACCTCAGATATTCTCTTATTCTTTGATTCTGTAAATTCAACAGGGAACTAGCAGATCTGGTAGGGATGGATTTAACTTTTCCCACAGCAGCCCATATACTGCAGTGGTCTGCACTTTTAGCTACAGCAGCATTGATATCTGTAATGATTTACCTGGGATTTTCTTCACAGAAATCTGGATGATGAACTGTTTGTGGTTTTGATGAAAACAGAGGCAATAGCATCCTGTTTTAGTTGTTGCCCAGCAGTGCTTACACAGATCCAAGCACTTTTCATCTTCTTGTGCACTGCCAGGGAGGAGTCTGGGGATGCTCAAGAAGCTGGGGGGGGGGGGGGAGAAGCTATTTTCAAACTAAGAAGCATTTAAACATATATTGTTGTCACTACTGATCAGATAACCAGTAACTTACCCTTTAAGTGGAGGCACTAATCTACATAGCTCATGCTAATTTTTTCACTAGCTTTTATGTAAAAAAAAAAAAAAAAAAAGAAAAAAAAAAAATTTGTACAGGCAGAATTGAGCTAATGAATCAATTAATTTATGAGTGCAGTAACTATAATGCAACTGTCAAGTAAAACAAGTTCCAATTATGAATTCCTTCAAAATGCAGCTGCAAGCATTTTCATTTAAAGCATGACAGCATGACACCTGTATACACATTAATTTTGAAGTTAAACTAATGGCTATATAAACTTGAGCAGACTATTCATGCCAGATGCTTTTTCTCTCTCTATTATAAAGTTTCTGGAATTGGGTTAAAAGGGGAAGGGCTTTGTCAGTATACAGAGACTAAGGCATGATTAAAAGGGCACACATTTCTATGCTTTGTTTGTTCATTTTTCTTATACCCAATTATGTTTGTGGATTTTTGTTTGTTTTATTTAAATGTCATACTCAACTTTTTTTTTTTTTTTTTCTAAAATCACATACATCGTTTTTCAAAGATCTTTTTTTAGAATCTTACTTTAATTGCTGTCTCAGCAGATACTGCCTCACCATATGGCAGCAGGCTTTTAACTAATAAGTTGGCACTTAGAAAAGAAAGGGATGAATATTGTTTATGGTTAACTTTAAATCACAGGTGCAGCTCCAGATAAAAGTAATGTGTGGAAGTGCAAGGCACAGTACACTTAATTACATTACTTGTCATCTCAGTGAAACTAACAAGGACTGATTATTCAGTTTTGACACATTTTAAAATGTTATTTTTCCTTGTGTCCATGAAAATTCTTTAGTATCAAAATGATAAAAGCTTTTTGGACGTCACTAAAAATGGAAACGATTTATCATGATACATCAGGGTTTAGGTGTTCCAAGGAAAGGTATTTTATCAAAGCATTTAGGTGTAACTGGCTTTGAAAAGCTAGTTTGCATGAAACTAACCTATTGTTTGCTTCTGTTGGTAATTCTACTTGTGTCTGGGAAGTGCGAGAATTGCTTTGTAGATGTGATTAGTAATTCTAATATCACAACAAAGTAAAAAGGCACAGAGAGTCAGCCTAAGAGGAAGAAACTCTGAGCCAATTCCATTTCCTGAAATTATTACCTGAAACTCTACATTAATTGTTACCGTTGATCTGTGAAAACCAAATAAGTTAAACAAAGTAGAACATCCTCTGTGGGTTACCTTGGATACAAGTACATAAATAATATATTTCTAAACACATAAGAATGGATGAAATTTGGAAAAAGTTAGAATTATTTTGCAAAAAGAAAGGGTGGAATTCAGTTCTAGATTGTATGTCCTAAAGTGTCTAAAAGTGGAGTCTCCTTGTTTTTTATGAATTTCATCTGCTAAAGTACTATCAGTAAAGCAAAACCACAATTATTTGGTATTATCATGAAACTCACGACATTTGAACCACATTAAGGTAGACCATTTGACTATAAGCTGGAGATCTGGAAGACACTTAGCCTCCCCTAAGATCTGTGTCAGACTTATCAGCTTTGTGGAAATGCTTCAGATAGCTAGGCACTAGACACAATTTTAACCACATTCAATATGCTTGATGAGATCTGGAGAGATAAATATTTAAAAAAATTTTTATAGTAAGGTGTCTGCACAGACAGTGTTTGTGACATGTTCTGTGTTCTTTTCAATGCAGTGCAACAAATTTCAGACTTCCAGCATCTGAATATATGTAATGGATGTGCTCTTCTTTCCTTCTTTCCTTCTTTCCTTCTTTCCTTCTTTCCTTTTTTCTTTTTTTTAATGTTAGATACAAGAAATCATATTTTAATCAATACCTTAGAGCATTAGAGTGCCTTTCTTATTCTGGTCATAAAACATCCTTAGCAGGTGCATAGTCAAATTTAGACACTGGTAAACAATGTAATAGAATGTTGACATTTAACATCTTACCAACCAAAATTTTGGATATTTACATTTGCTTCTAAATCCATACATTTTGGCAATCAATACTCATTTGCAAGGTAAATATGTGGGAAAATATTCATGGATGGGAAAGAATGGAACTTAAAATAATAAAATATGTTTTGCTTTGTTTTGTTTTGAAACACTTTTGAGAAATAGCTCAATGGCTTCACATCCTGACATCAACTATTATCTGAATAGTAATTGGTACTGAATAGCTTTTAAGTTTCTTTATCTGTATATATATTTTTATTATGAGAAAAACGGTAATTTATTTGCTCCCATACTGATTTATCTGTCTGTATGTTAGTGTGCAGAGAGTTACAAGATCATAACCTTGAGAACAGTGTAATATTGTGAGATATACACTTGTCTTTTAAACTGGAAAGAAGTATCCTTATAGACTGAACATCAAAACAGAACATTCCCTATTTGTTGTTTGGGAGATTGGCTGTTTATACTGCAGAATTGTTCAAATCATGGCCAGTAACAGCTTTGGACTTTGTCAGAAAGTATTCTCCCAAACTTATGTATGGTATGTACAAATAGCTGCAACGAGAAGTGGGATGGAATCATTCAGTTCTGAAGCCAAAAAGAGTTGAATGGAGTGCATACAATTGGCTTTACTACCACAAAACTGTCCAGCATCAGGTATAGCATAGTTATAGGATGGTACACTTCCAAACTTGAGAAGCTTAAGATCATGCCATCCTTTTCCATCACAAACACTTTTGTTTTAGCATACAATGTAAAGAATTGCAAATTGGTAAGTCTATAGAAGATACAAGCATTTTCTTATATATATATATATATATATATATATATATATATAAAAGTCATTTATTATATATATATATATATATAAATCATTTATTATTAGTCATTTCATGTATGGTCACTCTTGCGAATCATGAATATGATACTTCCCATACTTACTATTATCATAGGAACAAACATTTGTAAGCTATGTGTGGGTATTTTCAATAATCAAAGTATTTAATGAAGTTTATGTTTATGTAATCCATA
>NW_024885532.1:3671108-3721563 GCF_019232065.1 Centrocercus urophasianus
CAAAGGAATTGAGTGGCATATTGCATGATGAACTCTCATTATAAATAATTGGCTGTATTTATCAATCTCACTGAAACAAATGATTTTCTAATAGGAATGTTGTATTGAAATTAATAATGAGATACATGGTTATGAATTGGTTATGGTTATGGTTTTTCTTTGAGTAAGACCTTAAAAACAGAAACTAGTAGAAACCTAACTTTGTGGGAAAATGAAAAAAAAAGGTTTAGATTTTGTAGATTTTTGTATAAGGTATCAGGAAAACCAACAGCTGGCTTGCACATGCTACAGTAGTTCAGCTTCTGGATGAAATCATGCCATATGTCACATTTGAGACCTGTGGCAGAGACATTAAAATATGAGGTCTCTCTTCATAAAGACATAAAGCTGTAATGATTTCTCTCCCATTTAGTAAATTTGAAGTTTCAGTTTCTGAGAATAGTAGTATTTATATACTTCAATAACAGTTTCAATTTTTTAGGTAAGGCATTTAAAATGAAATTTTAACCTTTTTACACTGTAACTGCATGCAAAAAAAACAAGAACAAAACTCCTGAATTATAATTATATAGCTTATTACTATGTAAAAGGGGTAGTAGTCAAAATTTAATCTGAATTCACTAATGACAAAGTCTCAGATGATAATGTATCAACATCTGTCTCTCCTACTTTACTTAGCTCTATCTATAATGAAATAAATATTTTCTATAATATTTAGTGAAATGAATAAATTGTATATAATCAGAGGTTAGTAAAAGGGATTGCAATAATTTCAAAGGTTATATCTCAAAAGCTATTACAAAATATTTTAATGATAAGAAAATAATTTGACCAAAGAGTTATTGGCCATGATTTGAACAGTTCTGCAGTATAAACAGACAATCTCCTTTACAACCAATAGAGAATGTTCCGTTTTAATTTTTACTCTATAAGGATATCTCCTTCCAGATTAAAAGACAAGTGTGTATCTCACAGTATTACTCTGTTCCCAAGGTTATGATCTTGTAATTTTCTGCACACTAGAAAGGGATTATTCAAACCTTGCTCTAAAGAATTTTTAAGTAAATTTATCATGCATAATATTTCAATTTTGTATTAAAGATACCTGCACTGATGCTTTCCTTCTAGTTAACTCAGAAAATAGGTGCTGTAGACAGTGAGACATCTGATATAATTTAGAGTGTACTCAAAATTTAAAGGTAAAAGATGCCCTGAAAGTACCTAATTGTTTTTTTCTGAATCTAGATAAAGACTAGATACTCATCTGAAATGCAGATGCACACATTATAGACATTTGGCTTTAACAATCAGTCCCTCTCTAGTCTCTAGATGCACGAAAGGTTTTTGAGAACCTCATCTCCCCAGCCACTTATTTAGGATTATATTTCTTCAGCAGTCTGTTAAAAGTAGGTTTTTGCTTGTTTTGTTGGTTTATTTTTTATTTGGTAGTTTTCTTTTTCATTATTATTCTCACTTTCAGCTACACTAAATTGAAGTAATTTATTTATATTAGCCATGAATTTTGCTAAAAAAAATGACTTTGAAGTATTGTGGTTATTCAGTTTCCTATTTTGGCACAATCTTTTTCTGCAAAATGATATAAATATACATTACAGTATATATCACACTATTTAAATAGATTCTAAGATTTACATACACATTTATCTGAAGATCCAATTTCTTAGAAGTTATTCCTTTGCCCAGTTTGGTGCACTAAGGTTATAGAATTCTTTATATATAAAGAAAATAAAGAGGAAAGAAAAAAAAAGAAAGAATGGGCAAAGAAATCTTTTTTTTTTTTTTACTTCTGATAGTTAGAATGGGCCCTATTCACCACTGCAAACTTTCAGTACGATTCTATGATACATGATCTAATAGATGCCAGTGTTCAAATCTCTGAGTAACAGTTAAATACCAGAATTGGTCATGATGTGCATTGCACGTGTCTTTAATAAAATTATTTCTATGTTCAAATCCATAAAAAATAAATATTCTGTTGCCTTGGGTGTAACATGAGTTGAATTAATTTTTTTAAAAAATGGAGGGATAGGTAATTATTTCTTCAGGCTGCAAATAAATATCTAATATTTATTCTGGTTATTAAGACATATTGCCTTTTTTGAATCATTGTCAGCATGTACGAAGGCTCAGATAATCAAGGAAATAGAAAGAAGACAGAGGTTTCAAAATCTGAACAATTCCAATGACTTTCATTTCAAATGAAGGCTGAATACACGATCTCTCAGAAGTACAAAGAAGCTGAAAAACTTTGAAAACATTTTGATGTTTGAAATGTTCAGATTTAAAAATGATTACACTACAGAACACTTTCAAACATTAATGAAGGGAGAATATTAAGTATCTTAAAAATTTATGTTAATAGTTCAAACTATTCTGATTTCAGTCAGACTTTTTCTCTACTTGTTGCAGTCATGAAGAGAAATTGAAGAATTTATTTGAAAAATCTTACTAAATTTAATACTGAATAGAGCAATTAAAAAACGATTTTAGCTGTCAAAAGTTTTTTTTTCTTTTTTAATGTGGAAAAGATAAAATAAACAAATAAACTAGGTTATGTATGATTTATTTGTGGGCTAGGAAATTACTCATGTTTATTATAGCCTTCCCCCCAGGAACAATCTAGTGGAAGTTCATAAAACTTACATGTTGTTCAGCATTGACTTCATAAAATAATTACTCATGAGTAGAAAATAAACTATGAAAAGGATAAAAATCACTATTTTGCATGTATGTCTTTGCTCTGCAGTATAAGGAACAAAGCAAAGTTCTGAAAACCAAATGCATAAAAAGACTTTTTTTTTCACCAGTGTTATTGTGAGATGGAGACAGAACTTTTAATAATAGCAAGAACAAAAATCTTGAAATATGTACGCAGACCCTTTCTTGGAAAACAGAAGTTATTTTAATGAGCATTTCACATACATCAGCACAGACGTAGCTGTGGTCAAACATACTGTTAACAAAGTACTTAAAACAACTGATCAGCTTTGACTTGGTGCTGTGGGAATGCACTCAAACGGGCTGTGTTCTGTGTGTGGTGGTGGGGATGGATTAGGGAGTCTGGCTTTCAATAAAAATGGAGAACCTGATCATGGCATATAGTACAATTATATAGGTATCCAAGTGCATGTAAGATTGCCTAAACATCTGTAATTATAATACCTGTGGGTACTTTTTAGTTACTGTTGTGTAAATATCTATTAAATGAAAATATTTCAAATTGTATTTAAGGAATATGGCAATAACATGAAATAAAATGCAATGACCCATTTATGCTATAGTTGAAAGGAAGGGAAAAAAATCTCCCTAATAATTGTGAAATGAATGGATAAATTCTTCTTGGTCTAACTACAATAGAAGTATGAATATCAATTGCATGTGAAAAAATGTAGGTTATAACTTGCAGGAATCCAATTCATCAAGCAAGTCTAAAGTCCACTTCACCATTCAGTAGCTATTAAACTGAGGGCAAAGAATGATTCTCAGTTTAAAGAGCATGAAGAAAAACTGCATATTCCCCACAGAACAGCTATTTAGGATGTCAAATATATGAACAATTAAAATAACTTCAAAATAACTTGGATTCACAGGCTCATATCAAAACCTGAAATGCAGAAATATAAAAATAATTAAAAACCCTCAAAGCACTGAATGAAAAGTTAATAATTATCATGCTGAATTGGTTGAACGATGCTGATAAATAAGTGAGTTTTGTCAGCAGAGACTTTCCTGTACTTTTATAGATGTACAGATGGCTAGAAGTTAACATCCAGAACCTGCTTTCTGATATTTACACTTCTACCATACATGGTTATTCTTTGTAAATGGACACAGAAGTGTAAGTGATAGTTCTTCTTCTTGAGAAAAGAAGACTGAGAGGGGACCTGATCCAGGTCTATAAATATCTAAGGTGTGGGGGGCAGAGTGGCGAGGCCGGACTCTTTTCAGTGGTGAGTGGAGACAGGACAAGGGGAAACGGCTGGAAACTGCAGCATAGGAAGTTCTGCACAAATGTGCACAAGAACTTCTTTACAGTGAGGTGACGGAGCACTGGAATAGGCTGCCCAGGGAGGTGGTGGAGTCTCCTTCTCTGGATATGTTCAAGACCTGCCCAGATGCCTACCTGTGTGACCTGGTGTAGGGAACCTGCTTTGGCAGGGGGGTTGGACTCGATGATCTTTGGAGGTCCCTTCCAACCCCTACAATTCTGTGATTCTGTGATTCAAATGTTGACATTAATATTGCAACTGAATAAATATGTCATCTTGAAATTTCTAGCAGACAAACAGCAGGGTTTTAGATGTCTTTCTTTTTCTCCCAAGAAAACAGACATTTGTATTAAATATGCATCCAATTATAACTGAATAGACTAACGTAAGAATTAAAACTATACCAGGTCCTTTTCCTGCTTATGAGTCCTCTCTTTATATCCCCCTTAGAATGATCCCTGTGGTTTTTTAAAAACATTTTCCAGCATCACCATATTTAACAAAACATAAACTTTTAGTATCTGGTGGTATAAATTCGTATTCCTTGTTAAGAATCACAAGGATCTATCCTTATGAATTTTAAAAACAAAGTGCCATTTTTTTTCAGCTACTTAAGGAGTGAAAAAATGCTATAAGAATACCAATACTTCTGAAGAATCATGCCGAAAGTCCCATAAATTATGTTAAGCATTTTACGCAGGTCTTGCATGTCTTGGTTAAATATTTTTGTACTTCTACATCATGCAGCACTGTAATGTGTATTTACTTAATGTCTTTCCTGTTTCTGAGTCTTATAAAATTAAGTCCAATGGGCCTTTGGAAAAAAACAACCAGCTGAAAAACTTCCAAAATATCACATTTACTTATAGTACTTGTAGTACTGCACACAGGAAAGAAAGAAAGGGAAAAAAAAAAAAAAAGAAGTGAAGAAATAAGGTCTTAGTCTCTTAGACCCTGGTTTACATATAACTAGCTATATTTAATTTACATAAACTAGCTTTCCCTATTTTTATTACATTCTCCTGAGATCCTTCTGTTGCTCAATATGAAATTAGAAATCACTATGGTAATTTATCTCAATTAGTGTTAAAGAACAAACAAGTAGGTAAGACATTTTAAAAAGCTACAAATTTCTGGTATATTATCTTTTTTCTATCATGTATCACTGCTTTCTAATCCTGCAAATCCCATCATGCCATCTTTACAGCCTCATATTTTGAAAATGATTTACAGAGACATCAGCTCTGCTAACCAAGTTTGAAAGAAGTTTAGGTATTCAAACGGCCTTTCTCACCTGACACCTGTAGATCATATCCCTCCAATTAGCAAGCCTCTGACACAGTAGGGAGGGACCAGGATCAGCAGGGCCACACCCCACAGATTGAAAGTTGTCCACCAGGGAGCGCAGTGACCCAGGAACAAAGTGAACAGGATGGGCAAACAGGGTGTGGCACATCAGAAGCACACGGTGCAGCACTTTGCATGGGCAGTTTAAGCAGGGCAGGTGTGCAGAGCGCAATGCTCTTCTTATCTGGGACTAGAAGAGGAGAGCTCTGTTAACACTAACGTGGTGACTTTCCAGAGCGTGGCAGACAGGCAGAGGCAGATATGCAAACAGGAGGCTCACAACTTCTCTGGGCTGACATGCACTCAGAGCTTCAGAGGAGTAAGAGCAGCCCATACCTTCAGCTGTGGGGAGCTCTGGAACCTGGAAGCCTCTCCATGGCTTGAGGAAGGAGGAGAAGGAAAGGGGTGTAATGGGTGCAGGTGTGTCCTGCTCAGACAACTTCTTGAGCAGATGGCTAGGCTGCAGGAAGAAATCACCAGACTGTAAGGCATCTGGGAATCAGAGAGGGAGGCAGATAGGAGGAGGTCTGCACGTGCTCATAGGCAGTCCCTTTCTAATTCACTGCTTGGGCAAGAAGCTGAAACAACTTCCCACCTGGAGGATAAAGAACATAATAGCACCCAACATCAAGGGGGATATCTCTGCTTGGAGGAAAACGAGGTGTCCTCTATTTACCCCAACAGATAGAAGGCTCTGGGGCTGAAAACAGAAGTGTCTGAATGCAAGTCAGAGCTCAGGCAGCAGCAAGCATATGGAGCAGGGTCAAGTGAGGTGTCATATCATAACTAGCACTACCAAAAAAGGGTGAAGTCCCTTGTTCATTTACTTTTTTGTGTTTCACAGGAGACTGGGGTTTTTCTTAAGTTCATGTCTTGTGGAATTGGAAGACACCCAAACTTTCTCACCTTCATCAATGCAATCCTAAATGAAATACATTTTTATATGTATGCTTGTACAGAGATGCTATCGAAACTGGCTTTTCTCTTCTTGGGTACAATTTATTTTCTCCCATTCCTTGAAGCTTCCAACAATGTTTCAGACTGTCCAATGTGGTAGTGTGCTGTGTACTAATTATTGTCGTTTCTGTTATTCATTTTGCTACCAAAGGCATCGGCTTCCCTGTAACATACCAAAATACCAGGTCTGGTCAAAAAACAGTAGAACAATCTTGTTTTATTATTGTTATTATTTATTTAAAACTAAATTTATATTTTTTTCCTAGAAACTAAAAAATCTATACCAGATCAGAATTTTTTTTTTCTATTAATTTGTTGTGAGTAATTAATAGCTTATCTCTACTCAAACATGACTAGAAATGTGAGACTAAAGCATTACGCTTTTTAAAATCTTCTAATGGAAAGCATTTTCCAAAAAGATAAGTATTATATTAAATACTTATATTAATACTTATATTAAACTATTTTGAAATAATCTTAAGAAGGCCAGCTGCTGCTGAATAAAGTTTATGAAATCTAGATGGTGTTAAAATCTTTTGACGTTAAGGAGATGCATGAAAGGCTGCGTCAGGTTATCATGGGAAGTAAGCATGGCTTTACTTTGGAGCTTTCTGTAATTATTTCTAAAGGGAAGTTCTACTTTCACTACACAATTTAAACAACAGAATATAAACAGATATGTTTGTTTTCCTGTTTCTAAGTGAACAACACTTCTAATGTGTAATTTATTTTAAATGAAATCAATTCACCTATGTCTATATGCATGTGTATTATACCCCTGAAAATAAGGAAAACAAATGGCAATACTAAGAATACTGCAAATAGATAATTACTAAATGATTACTATAATGTCATAACCCTAAGCAATTAGCAGCTTACAGAATAGGAACTATGCTCAAGAAAGTTTAATTTCTGGGACATTTAGAGCATGTATTTCATTAAGAATAAATGTGTTTTGCACTCAGGTGTCATTTTTCAGGTAAGGGTGGGCAATACCATGCATATTTATTTGTTGATGAATTCCGAAGATACTAAGGGAGAATATTTTCATGCATACATACCTTTAATGAATTCAAATTAATATTAAAGGATGCAAGTAGGATGAAACACTTTATATGCATCTGCATATATATAAAGAATCTAAATACTAAATGCAGAATTCTGCTGTAAATTCTTCCTATTTTTTATTCTAAACATAAAATAAGAGTGAAATTTAGGTGCTTACATCTTGATGCCTGTTACCATTTTATGTGATCAATTTTTTTTTCTGCTTGATCTCAACCTAATGCTACAGGATGACATGATTATTTCATAGGTACAACATTTGTGAGCCCAGATAGGGATCCCACATGGCAGAAGATAACGCAAGTTAGTACAAATAAATGATATGGAATAAAGAGCTGGTCTTGTAACCATGTGATATGTATAGGTCCATATCTATATCTTCAAGAGGCATCCCCAGAAACTTCCAGAGGAACCTTGACAAACTCAAAGGGTGGGCCCATGTGAACCTAATGAGGTTCAACATAGAAAAGTACAAAGTTTTTCACTTGGGTGGTAAGGCTCCATCTGGAGTATCGCCTCCATGTCTGGGGCGCCCAGTATAGGGAGGATGTGGAGCTGTTGGGGAGAGTTCAGAGAAGAGCCATGAAGATGATCAGAGATCTGAAACACTTCCCTTATCAAGAGCTAAGGAAATTGGGCTTGTTCAGCCTGAAGAAGAGGTTGCAAGAAGATCTCATTGCAAACTTCTATTCTTTAAAAAGGGTTTATAAACAGGAGAGGAATCAACTTTTTACAAGGATAGACAGTGATAGGACAAGGAGGAATAGTTTTAAGCTCAAGAAGGGAAGGTTTAGATTAGATGTCAGGGGAAAGTTCCTTACAGAGACAATGGAAAGGTGCTGGAACAGGCTACCCAGAGAGGCTGTGGATGCTCTGTCCCTGAAGGTGTTCAAGACCAGGTTGAATAGAGCTCAGGGCAATCTGGTTCTAGTAAAAGATCTGGAGGTTTGTGGTCCTGCCTGTGGCAAGGGATTGGAACTTTATGATTCTTGGGGTCCCTTCAAACCAAATCTATCCTATGATTCTATAGGAGCTTAGGCAATTTTTTTTTTTTTCTTTTACATCAAATATGAATGCCATGAAATAAACAAACAAGCAAGCAAACAACAACAACAAAAGCAAGTCTAAAACAAGTCTTAAGTCAGTGACTTCAAATCAACATGATTATTTCTAAACAATATTAGATACGTTTATTATAACTTAACCTGATAAAGTGATATAGGTTCTTCAGGGTGTCATTTGGTTTCATTTGGCTGTTTTTATTTTGTTTTAATTCATTTTATTTTATTGTTTTTATTTCATTTCATTTTTATTTCATTATTTAAATATGTTGTAAAGCTTGGCAAAGGAACTCATTTGAATGACATAGCTTTGTCAGGAGACCCTGAAAGTCCATATAGCAGAGCTAAGAGGGTCTATTTTATCAATGACAAGATATTACCTCAAAAAGTAGACAGTTCTTCCCCTCCCCTCTATAATATTGTAAGATTCTATTCAATTTTTATTGTTGTACCTCTATTCAGGTAAGAAATTTTCATGAGATCGAATATGATAGGTACTATTCTGTTTTGGAAAAAAAACCAGCGTAAATGCAAATGTGAATCAAATGTTATAATGCGGAAATTATTAACTTATAAAGGCAATATGGCAATATCAGTGATGTAGAATTGTTTGTTTTAAGGAAAATCCTTATATAATGGTGGATGGCAAAATTAATTGGAAATATTTGTTCCTTAACTTTTCCCTGCAAGAAAGCAAGAAGTTATTAGTGATCTTTCTTTTTTTTTTAAAAAATAAACTTTTAATATGTGTATTTTTTTAAAAAAAAAAGCATTGAAAGTATTCATCTGATCAAATATACATTATAGCTGACTAAATGATCCCAGACTTCCTGTTCTAGTAGAGTGAAATATAAACTATTGTAATGAGATTTGTGTCATCCTAATATAGAATTATAAAAGAATGAAATAAAAATTGTTCTTAAAGCATCCATTTTTGTTTTAATATGCATCTAACTTAGGTAAGTAAATCAGTTGAAAGAAATCCCCAACCCTGAATGTTTATGATCCAGCCAGATCCACTGCTTTTGTAAATCAATATTTAATGCATATGTCAATTAAAAACCCATATAGTTATTTATAACTCATATAAGCAACATTTCTATTTTTCTTTGGGCAGGTAGAGAGACAATAACAACACTGAAAACACATGTCTGAATAGAGTCTTTGAGCAGGAAATATGGATTCTCTCATTCTTTTCAAAGGACCAGTTTAATTTTACCACTCACTCCAAGCAGTAGTCATTCGTGACAGTGCTTTCCAACCATTTTGTTGAAGTTTGACCACTCTCAAGACCAGACTCAAGAGAGCAGTTAGAAAAAAGTATAAATTATTCCAGTGCTGAGCAAACTTAATCTGGAAGAAATCATGCCACTAAAAACAGAAATATATGGATTGTGACTCATCTCTATATTGTCTTTTTATTTTATTTATTTATTTTGTAAAGCCATGAACTTTAAAATTTCTTTTCCCCCCCATACATAGTCTAAGTTTAATTTTGAATCTAGTGTGTTTTGTTCAAGCATTTTTGATTACTATGACTACTGTGTTGCCGCACAGCAATAAGCAAAACAATAAGATGGCTTCATTTATGCTTCTATAATCTCTCTATATTTTTCCACATTATCAAGATCAAAGGAAAGAGAGGATCAGAATAGAATGCAGGAATAATAGCTAATATGATACTTTTATTCTTGTCCATTTTCATCTCTAAAGACAAACACAATGAATGTGTGCTTAAATGTTGTTATTCAGAAATGAGAATTATGGACATTTTTTATCCTGTATACTTTCACTTCTTACTGTTCTGATGCTTTCTAACTAGTATGAGGTAATATGTCAAGTGATAATCAAAGAGAAACAACAGCAGAAGATTATTCAGAAGGTTCATTTTAGAAAAGATGCACTGGAGAATGAAAGAATGTATTCAAGTTTTGAATTTCTCACAATAGAAAAACATGTTATGGTGTCAATATGAGTAGTTTTTCAAGGCAAAGAATACTCATCTACTTTATTTGTGTTGTTAAAAAATGTCTGGTACAGAACCAACAAGCTTAAAATCTTATGAAAGATAATAACCTATTCGATTGGAGACTGTTAAAAAGAAAACCAGATTGAGCATTTCATAGAATCGTAGAGTCACAGAAAGGCTTAGGTTGGAGGGGATGTTAAAGATCATATAGCTCCAAATCCCCTGCCATTGGCAGGGTTGACAACCACTAGATCAGGTTGCCTGACCCCATCCCATCTCTAGGAAAAAATAGTATTTGAGAACAAGGCTTCAGATTTTAGCACATTGCTATTTACAACTTCCCTGATTAAATTATGTCATATCATTCTGTATATCACATAGACTGTGTATAGCTCGTGTATGCTTTTTTCTCACTAATTTTTGCATTTATAGATAAAAACTTTTATAGATCTATGTGATGTGTTACTGTTTATGCTCCTGCCAATTTGAAATATAAATAAAAATTCAGCTAGTCCAAATTTGAAAATATGATAAATAAAAAGGTAGAAAATAATGCCCATTAGGAAATCCAGTCTGATTGAAAGTGTGCAAAACACTATCCTCAGCTGAATAAACAAAGACATTTGTTTACTGATTATTATTATTATTATATATCCCATATTGTTTATTAAAGTTAAATTATTTTAATTTTAATTAAATTATTTTAATTTATTAAAGTTAAATATCTAATTAATATCTTTTAGGTTTCTTTTTTACTTTTCATCACACTTCTTAATCAAAAGAGAATCAAAGTTGAATTTGAAGAGAATTCAAGTTAAACTTTGAGTGTATATCTCAGTATTGTTATTTGGTCTGTATTTCAATAGCTGTGTAAAGTTTTTCTATAGTTTTGATTCTGCATTGCAAATTAATTGTCATGTAACATGAGGGGAGGGAAATGGAATAGAAAAATTTGCCTGTACTAGAGAGTAGGCAGATATCTTACTGAAAGGAACATTTATATATTCTTTATATACAGTATTCCATGAATAGATATAATCTCTCTATATAAATTTTGGGGTATGGAGCTTTGTGAAAAAGAATTCTTTGTAAGTGCAAAAAAATTTGTTGTTTAAAAAGAATCATTATCATGAGATTGGGATTCCACACACTTTAAACCAATGTTGGTAATTTCATTTCTTATCACTGTTAGGTTGTTCAGCCCTTCTCTTTGTGCTATGGCAAGTCAGGTATGTGAATTATGTACCATAATCATACTATGCAGCCTGATATTTTTCTCTAAGCTATAACATGTCACTGTTAATTTAGTAATGAATACAGAGCTAATATAAAAAAGAAACTCAGTGCTGTATTTCATAGATGATAAATTGCGCACAATCTACTTGTATGAATTTAACCTTTTACCAGTTATACTCATTGTAAGTAGTGGAAGAACGCTAGCACTTTATTTATTCTAATTTATTCCACTTTTTTATTCCAGGAGTACCAGGTACTCTTCACATGACAAATAATATCTTAGTATCCCTGTTTATACACATTTTTAAATTAAATAGTTGTAGTTACTTTTTCTATAGAAAAAAAAAAAAAAACTCTTAAGGATAATTTTAAGTGCAATTTATAGAAAATATGTATTTTGTGATTACTTGATTTTATTTGCATCTGCAGAATTTCACTAATTGTGTTTATTTCTACATATACTACAGTATAGTGAGATGAAAATGTAATCTGAAGTCCTTGATATTGTCACATTACTTTATTCTTGAATATTCTTGATACAGCTGAGGATTGTCTTACTCAGTGATGTTGTTTTTTTCAGTTAGAATACATCTTTATCTGAAAAACAATCAGATCAACTATATGGAGTAATTAATATTTGTTTTATGTTAGTTAAATTAGTATTATGTACTGATGTCCTTTAAAACTCAGTTTCTATCAACTTCCAACAGTTTTCAGGAAGACCTTTTTGAAAAAAAAAAAAAATGTTGCTGTGACATAATTATTGAAGAATCATAGAATGACAAAATAATTCTGTTTGGAAAAGACCTCTAAAGTCATCACATCCAAACTGTTAACCTAGCACTGCCTAGTCTACCAATAAAGCATGTCCCTAAGCAACACATCTACATATGTTTTTAATACTTCCAGAGATGGTGGCTTGGCTTGACAGCTTCTCTGGGGAGCCTGTTCCACTGCTTCATAACTACTAGAGTGAAGAAATTTTTCCCGATATCAAACCTCAACCTCTGTTGTTGCAGCTTGAAGTCATTTCCTCTTATCCTGTCACATGTTCTTAGGAGAAGAACCAATACCTACCTTGCTACAACCTCCTTTTACTGCATTTAAATTGAAGTTATTTATCTTTAATTATGAAGTTTTCAGAAAAAAAATATGAGAATCATTTTTAATAGTGTGGATTTAGTTTAGTATGGTTCAAGAAGGTGTTATGTATGTTGTATGTATAAGCTATTCTCTTAGCATTCATTTGCTATTTATCTCTTAAATAAATGTTGCTGACAAGTCCCTCAAATATTTTAAGCATTGTTTTGAGGGAATCAATTTGAGGTTCTCTCTAAAACAGCAAAAGTTGTCTCCAAAAGTTATTTTGTTAACACAACTCAGGAATTACTTTCCCTAATATGACTGTCACTAAGAAAAAAGGAAATACAGAGAGTCTCATAAATATATATATATATATATATGGTTAAAAACAGAGGAAATAAAAATCACAAAATATAACAACCACTGTATCACCGTCACCTTAAGAGTTTATAGAAAGAACCTACCTGTTTAGGATATCATGATTCTATTTTACGTACAGTATACTGTCTGTTTCTGGACAGCAGTAGTAAGTGTAACAGATGTGTTTATTGAACACATGAGTGTAAAAACATTTAATTACCTTCTGGGTTAAACATGGAGAACTTTTTCTTCGTTCTTCTACAATTAAAAAAAAAAAAAAAAGTTAAAAGTCTGTGGTAAAACTACTTTTAACAGTTAAAACAATCAAAATTTCATTATCTAAAATTATGACAGTGTATTTACAAAATAATGTAAAAGTTGAAGATATTCTCATTGATTAAAAATCAACAGGAAACTTTCAAAAGAGAGAAAATAAAGAAGAAAGATGAGGTGTCAAATGTCACAGGCTAAGACTTTAGTTTATGCTTCAGATTTGCAGCTTTCTGTTCAGAGAATTGTGAGTCCTTGGTATTCCTATCTTAGAATCTTACACTTAGATTGGTGCTCACTGACAAAATAAATCAGAGAAAATGTGCAGTGGGGACAGGTTGTCTTCTACGCTGAAGTCCACCCATCCTTTACCCTAGTTTAAATAGTGACCAACTGCCAATACCTCTTAGTCCCCTCCCCTCCCCTTCCCTCTCTTTTCCTTCCTTTCCCTTCCCTATTCATTTTACCTGGAATCACCTCACCCTTTTTTAGAATGGATATTATATATGGAGGAAAGGTACTAAAATCCAGATGTTATGGCAATTTAAGAATCCAAATGAAATCTAAGTTCAGAATACAGAAGTCACCATTTTCAGACAGGGAGAGTGAATGTTGCAGGGAATGCATAAAATTACAAGATGATAGGAGACAATAAATACAGAAATAATGGTGCAAGTAACAGTGGAAAGGCAGAACAGAATAGAACATGTGAAAGGTGAACAGCAGCCTAAATCTGTGCTCATTTACCAGGATAGGGAAAGGGTAGTAAGAGTAAGTGAAAACAATACGAGCTGAAAGGTCAGTTAAATGACTTGAAAGAAATCAGACTGAACAAACAAAATCTAAAAAATCATAAAAGCATAGACAGAAAAGAAGAGGCGAGAATATTTAAAAAAACTTAAGTTGCTCTGAAAGCTATGCCTCCTATTTGCTTACTAACTCTAATATGGTAACTCTAATATGAGGGATGCTCTGAAAGTAATGTCTCCTATTTTATTATATATGCCCACAACATCAGAGGCAGATGTTGGGGGTATGGCAGTATGAGTTGAACTTTCTGCCAATTTTCTGTTATATTTTGTTGTCTTGACACAGATGGCTGCAGAGGGGCAGTCTGACAAAATGGCATCTGACTTGGAAGTGCATATGAAGTAAAGGAGTGTAATTCCATTCCTCTGTGTGGAAAAAACTACACCAATTGATATTCATCTTCTTGCCAAAGAGACCAAACACTGAATGTGAGCACAGTGAGCCAGTGGATGGTGCATTTCAAAAGTGGCAAAAGTGTTGAGAAAGACAAGTCATGTTCTGGATGGCCATGAAGAATTTTATGAGTGCAGCACGCAGCCTCTTGTTCATCACTTGTAAAAATGACTAATTGATTTTCTTTATCAAGTAATATTATGCTATTTGTATCTAGTTTGATTAGAGATAAATAGGAAACATTACTTTTGGAGCAACCTTTGTAAAACAGAGAGCATTTATTTTGGGGCAGCCCATGTATTATAACAAATTGGTATCAGTAAACATATATAAAAGCATATGCAGGAAGAGACTGAGAAAATTCTATAGTAAACTTCTGAATGATTTATGCTTTGGGCACATTTTGTTTTCACCATAAATTTGATGATGTAGCACATTAATACATTGTCACGGTGACAACACTATAGTGATATACTATACTAATACATCTTCAAAATGACTATGATAAGAACTGCCACTTTGGTGATGCATTAGTCTGATCCATCATTAAAAGAATGTGTTATTTCAGAGAGATGGAGTATAGATTGAAAACAGTGTGTGTCATTCCTTCTTCATTCACTTGGTTTCATAAAATCACACAATCACAGAATTGTAAGGGTTGGAAGAGACACCTGGAGGTCATCTAGTCTAATCTTTCTGCTAAAGCAGATTCCCTGGATTATCTGACATGGGAAAGCATCTAGGCAGGTTTTGAATATCTTCAGAGAAGGAGAATTCACTACCTCTCTGGACAGCCTGTTCCAGTGCTTTGTAACCCTCAGAGAAAACAAGTTTTCTCTCTTGTTCATTTGGAACTTCCTCTATTTCTGTCTGTGCCTGTTGCTTCGTGTCCTGTTAATAGTCATTGCCAAAAAGAACCTGTCCCCATCCACTAGACACCCACCCTGCAGATATTTATAAGCACTGAAGACTCCTCTCTGTTCTCAAGTCTGAACAGTCCCAGATCTATTGGCTTTTTCTCATAAGAGGGAAGTTTCAGTCTCCTAATCATCCATACAGCCCTCCACTGGATTCTCTTAAGTAGTTCCTTTTCTTTCTTCAACTGGGGAGCCCAGAGCTGGACATGGTACTCCAGGTCTCACCAGGCTGTCAATCTCATTTCACAGATTTTGGAAATGTGCCCAACCTAAAGAACAGATATAATTTACTACTGAATAGGCAAGTCTGAATATTTCCAAAGAAGCTATGACATTCAAGATTTTTTCTTATCTAACTAAGGACAGTGAAAAATGATGAAGGGATAGAGTGCACTGTCAGCAATTTTGCTGATGGTATATGGCTGAGAGGAGTTGTGGACATATCTGGAGGCTGTGCTGTCATTCATCAAGTCCTGGATAGGCTGGAGAGTTGGTTGGAGAGGAATCTGATAAGATTCAACAGTGGCAAGCATAGAGTCCTATACTCAGTGAAGAATAACCATGTGTATTGGTAGAAGTCAGGGACTGACCTGCTGGAAAGCAGCTCTGTAGAGAAAGACCTATGTCTCCAGGCAGACAACTGTCTATGAGCCAGCAGTGTGAGATGTGATTCTGCAAAGTGTTGGAATAATCTTTTTCTCCTATATTTGAATCTATTTCATCATATTCAGAATATGCCCATATCCAAATAATGACAAAGATTGAAATAGGTGCAATGAACTTGACTAAAAATCAAAATCCATTGCTAGAGATTTTGGAAACGTGCCCATCCTAAAGAACAGATATGATTTACTACTGAGTAGGCAAGTCTGAGTATTTCAGAAGAAACTATGACGTGTAAGATTTTTTCTCATCTAACTACATCCTTGGGGATTTCATCATAATTTCAGAGTTTGCATACTAGACACTTCATACTTGTTTTTCACCCTGGTTTCTTCAGGATTTTATGGTGTGATAACCTGCAGATGTTACTGCTATAAACATACAGCTTCGTGTATTCAATTATGCTTGCAAAATGTCAGATTAGGTTTGCGTACAAAATCACTGAGGTGAACTGAACTATAACAGTGGATACTCAATAATTTCTTTATCATAATCAATTGTACAGAGAATACATCTTTTTCAGAAAGTTAGTAAAAATATTTTCAATTATTTAAGATTGAAACACTAGTGTAGTTTCATGGAGATCTTTACATAATCAGTAGGTTTCATCATTCATTGCAACTAGGAAATATGCATTTAACTTAAATATACCTGATAGTTAGCTATGCATGCCAAGTTAATAATATTTTAACATTCAATATAAATAGTTTATGTTCTTTGGATCCTGAAGAAATTCTGTCTGAGACAAAACACTGAAAGGCCTCTTGCAAAGGTCTCAGACTTCTTACACTTCCAGTGGAAAGACCAGAGTTCAATAAGGCTTAGCTAGAGGCTATTCAGAGATATACAGATAATTCAAAACATTTTCTGTCGCACACTTCCCTATAGATTTGAAGATGGAGAAACTTGGGAAACCTGAGATAAGCCTGTCTGCTTGAAGTGTGGATAAATGGACTCATTTTTGAAAGTATATTTGAAAGAATAGGGTATTGAATTTGTATAGCAGAATAAACCTATATTTTTTTCTATAAAGTAGAACGCATAATTTCTTTTTAAATTCAAACTCACACTAGTTTCTGTTCCCCAGTAATTTCTATTTAATTAAAATAAAACCCTTTCCCCCCTAAAGTTCAAAAACATTATACACATACTCCCCTTAAATCTTGCCAGAAATTTTCTTACAGATTCAGAATTCTTTTTTCTTTTTTTCCACAGCTCAACTTCTTATGTGATTATTGTATTTCTAGATGTAATAGTTGATAGTTGTTCACAAAACTGGATTCTCACTGTATGAAATTTTATATGTAAATTTTGAATTTAAGCAGTAGATTTCTGAGTAGGAACATACGTGAGAAACACCATAATCAATTTATTTGCACAAATTAGGGAATTGCACAGAATGTGGAATATGCTTATACTGCTGATTTAATCTCCTTTTCCTCTTATCTCTGGATATTTCTGATTAAGTTAAGATCTACAGGCCAATTTTTAATTGAGGTGTTTACACTTCTACCTTTTTTGTTTATTTTTCATAAATTTCAGTTTGGGTACTGTAAGGATTTATGGGGAAGATAAAATAACTTGGAAATCAGATTTCTTAGTTCACCTCTGATTTTATTCTTGAGTTTAAGTGTCTAAACAACACCCATTTTTTTCACTTCTTCAGTTTCTGATAGAATTACATGGGGTCAGGTATGCACTGCATTAATCTGTATACATACAATGGTTCTAGAAAATGAGAATGCACTTCGGTCTCTCCTGCAAACTCTGCTACAGTCCCAGTTTTGGGAAATGACTGAGATATCTGGTTTCACTGAAAGATGACAGTGAATTTTTATAGTATACGTATTACATTGCTACCTTTAACACCTCTCAAAGGCAAAAGATTTTCATTCTTTCCTGGGAAAGTTTTTATGGTTTTCATTTCTCAATGTTTTCACTAAACTGCAGGGAACTGTGTTCCAGACTTCTAGATAAAACTGTCCTGTGCTTTTGGGAATGTAAGGATGATGAAACAAAAATGTACCTGCTTAGCGGACTGAGTAGATTGGAGAAGAACATCTGATCCCTTTTTTCAAATGGTGGTTTTCTGCTGAAGAAATAGTAGAACTCAACTATTCTCTAGACAGTCAACAAAGAAAAGGCAGTGATGCTAATTTTCTATGAAGCCTAAAAGATTCTTAATAATAAAACAGGAAAAACTTACAGTGATTATTTTTAGTGACAATATCTAATTCTATTTTTATACATGTTCAATTTTTGCTTCAGTAATCAAATACTGAATGTTTCTGAAGTTAGTATGTACATTACTTGGTACTTTCATCAGAATTAATTAAAAACTCAATTCCTTTTTTTCCAATTTGAAAAAAACAACTTTTTAATCTGAGACACCTTTTGTAAGTGCTCAAATTTTTAGTGGGGTATGAAGCATAATTGATGTATAACTAATCAGAAATACTTAAATACTTTAACATTTCTTTTAGATTATTTCAATTTATTTTGCACGTAGTTTTCATATGTCTCTGTGCAGTTAAAATCTGAGTATTTTTTACATACTTCATTTGTACCCCATTTTTTAAAAATAGTATGTTTTATTATTATTGCTGAAATTTTATTTTTCATTTTAAAAAATTGTAAAAAGGAAGTGATGTACCAATGATGTTTACTAAAATTGCTAAGAAGGTTAATTTTTAGTCTTAGAGAGCTTTGAATATTTTATTCCCATTCTTACCAACAAGCTGTAAAAACAAATAGTTTTTCTTTTATTCTCTGTTCACCAGTAGGGTTCCTTAGAGGCATTTATGGTAATAAAATTTACTCAGGCTTTACAGAATATTTATAGGGTGGCTTCTGTTGGGGATTTCCTGGCACTATAGCGTACTTTAATTTCTAGGTTAGGTAATATGACACACAATTCACCAGCAATTCGCATTGCTGAAGCAGCTCACAAAGGTCATTTATAAAACCTGGAGAAAGACAGAGGAATGCTTATGTAATGTGATAAATCTTTCTTTTCCATTTAGCTGGTTATTTCCAAATGTAACCTTGACCTAATCTCATCTTTTAGAACACACTGTCTTGCTTGTGTTGTACTTAAATACATTATATTAATATATAAAAATAGAGATGTCCTCAAATTAGAACTGTAGTAAAATAATGAACGACTGAAACTGCCAGTGGATATAAACTGCTAGACATTTGGCAGCTCATTTACTGTTTCTTATTAAGTTTTCCATATTTCTGGAATATTTTCTATTTCTTGAATTGTCGGAGAAATCATTTAGTGATAAATTCAACAGTTCAGTATCATTCTTGTTTCTTAAATATTGACTAGACTTTCTTATATCAGGGACTACATTTCCAATATGCCTTGAAGTTGATCTTACAGTCCTTCTTGTAGACATTTTCAGACACCCTACATCTCTACAATTTAATTTCATCCCCTTCAATGAGATGGCTGCAGCTAAACTGTGGCTCAAAACTTTAACAAGTAATAACAAGCTAATTGCATGAGAAGAGGTTTAAGACTAAATTGCTTAAGCTCTCTATATGCATATTGAAATATTCAATTAAACCTACATTAGTCTAAAATCTACATTTTCTCAGATTAAGTACACTGTGTAGAATTAATCTAAAATAAAGTAAGATTAACTTTTCCCAAGATGTTTACTTTAACTGTCAAGCATCTAGTCCCAGAATTTTTTTATAATATGCCCGCTTGTAGCCACCAGTGGGCTACACTTACGCTTATTGGAATGAGAACAGTGTCTCAGAAATATTGTGTATGAAGTTTATCCCTTTCTGCTAACATGTCCAATTTTTTTTCATTATAAGGAAAATGGCTGTAAAAGACTCCATACACCTGTGTAAGGAGTGTGAATGTCAGTGCAGTATGAAGGCAGATTTTTGGGTGACTGGTTATAGCCAGCCAAGAGAAATTCGAAATATAAATGTTTCAAACTTCTGTCTCTATGAATTTTGACCTTCCGAATCAGATCTACATCCTCATAATATTCAAAACACTCAATACATTCATAAAGAGTATCACTAAAATGCCATGAGCAATTGTTCTGAGATTAGCTAATAGGATCCATCTTGTTTGTAGCTGCCTATTGAACATTCACACTGACAACGGGAAGCCTAAATTGCATTCCTTGTTCTTTCTTAGGGACTTAAATCTCCTTTTCTCCATGTAGAGATTCTTGAAGTTGAAATAGTTTGCTTTCTTAGTAAAGCTGAATCACCAAGGAGAAATGCAGGCAAGATCCTAGAAGGTAGAAAAGTATACACTTGAGAAGGAAGAGTGCCTTAGGTTACAGCTTGGTTGAAAGTTTGCTTATAAATTTTGCACTGAAGTTGTAAGTGGAAAAGAATCTGTGAATATCACTGGCAGCAAGAAATTCTATGTTCTTTTTCTTTATAAATTCCCAAGTCAACTCAGCTCTCTGCAGTTGATTTTTTCTTCCCCTTTCTCCTTTCTCCTTTCTCCTTTCTCCTTTCTCCTTTCTCCTTTCTCCTTTCTCCTTTCCCCCCTTTTCCCCCCCTTTCCCCCCTTTTCCCCTCTTTTCCTTTCCTTTTCCCTTTTCCTTTTCCTTTTCCTTTTCCTTTTCCTTTTCCTTTTCCTTTTCCTTTTCCTTTTCCTTTTCCTTTTCCTTTTCCTTTTCCTTTTCCTTTTCCTTTCTTCCCCTTCCCCTTCCTCTTGCCCCTCCCCTTCTCCTTTCCTTTCCTTTTAAGTATAAATCTTCCTAATTTGACTTTAGGAAGTTAATGTTTATTTCTACACTAGATTCTTATCTGGTCACATTTCAGTGTAGTAACTTGTCTTAAGGTTCCTGAATTTAACATGTAAGAAAGATAGAACGGACTTACACAACCTTGTTTTGATCTGATTTAGATAGAAGTTTTACAAATTTCCCAAGGTACAAAAAATTTACAAGGACTTCACGAAATCATCAGTTGTATTTTTTCAGTATCACTAGTATATACTCATCATTCAATAGTAATTTGGCAGGAGATAAGGTGTAAGAAAGTAAAAATAATCATGTGATAAGAAGTAGATAAAATTCAATTTTAGTAGCCTGGATGAAGAATTTTCATAGAAATCTAAGCAAGCTGACTCCTACTGGTAATAGAATCACCCCTGAAAGGTAAACTGAGTTGTCTTGTGACATCTCCCTGTCTTTCCAGTAGCCATAGAGGAGAAGAGCTGAAAAACTTTCATCCATCTTCTGACATAAGTTTCTTAAATCCAGTTAGATTTTTTTTTTTTCCCTGAAATATGATGGGAGTCCTCTTCATATTGATGAAATCTACTACCAACAATATTTTTTTTTCTGTGGGTAGTAGCATTTCTTCTGCATATATCTAATATTTCATGAATTTACAAAGTGTTGTGTCATTTTCTTTTAAAGCTTTGTTGTTAAATTGTCAGTTTTATGTTTATATATCTTATATGAATATGTAAATATATGTATTCTCTCACTATTTTAGAACTGTTTTCTCATTACCTGTGTGTTTTGATAGTATAGAACTATTCTACTTTCTAGTGATATTGCACTAAAAATTCAATGTCATTTAAAAAACAATCAAATAAACAAACAAATATTCAACATACATTTTTAGTTTAGATTTCTTTTGGAAAAAAACTGAAATCCTTTGAAATAGATCTTCTTTAACTTCTGATTCATATTTTGTATTTTTAGCATAGAAGGTAACTGCATATTAACATATATAAGGTTGAAACCATTTAATTTTAATAAAATCCTCATACACTATTATTCCAGTAATATATAATCATTTAAAAAACTAATTCTGTATTTAAAATTTCTGGTTCATGAAGTGTGGAAAAACAGAGCATAGTATAAAGAATAAGAAACTCAGGGCTAAACCTGTTCTCTTGCAAAAGTCATTTGAAAAAAAAAATGGAGCAAAACAAAATAAACACAAACAGAACAGGAAAAAAAAAAGAAAAAGAAAAAGAAAAAGACCTAATATGATGATATGATGACAGGACAAATCTATTGGAGAAGTATATTGTCAACATTGTTTTTACTTAAAAAACTTACTTTACTTATTTTAAATTATATTCTTTTTCTGTAAAATGTAAGGCTTATTTTGCAATTTATTGTATGGTTTTAATCAGTGCTAATTCAAGCAAGATTTGAGTATTTTCCATTATTCAATTACACACAGAAAATCCTTAGATAATAAAAGTTTAACACAATTTAAGTTTTTCAATGCCATTACATCTCAAACTTGTAATGCTATCAAATGCATACATCACTGGAAGAGATTCACAATTTAATCTTCTGTCATTCTGCAATTATAACAAATGCAAATCTCTGCAGAAGTAAAAGATAATTCAGAATCAGGTATAGAATATTACCAGTGAGAGTACCAAATTTGTCTTCATTTAGAAGCGTTGGAGATCACAACATAATGCAAAAACAAATAACATTAAATAAGTTCTGTGCACTTATTTCTAATAGCTATGTTAGAGACTTTTTAAAATGATACTATTATACAGATATAACAGATATGTTAAATGCATTATCCTGAAGTAAAGTTAGTGAACATCCCACTGAGCATTCCATAGCTGTGTTAAATTTAAGCCCTATTTTCTTCTGCATACTCTCCATTTAGACAGACTTGCACTAACCTCAGTAACTGACCAGACTTCTCTAATTAGCAAGTACTTATGAAGATTTTGTCATTTAGAAGGCACTTAACAAGGCCTGTGTTGATTTGATCTTCCTAAAAGGTCAAAAAAAATTTTGTAGTGTAAGAGCTGCATGAAGTGGATGCAACAGAAAGAACCGCTTTCTCTACGGCTTGAAGAATGCTGTTAGGTGCAATCATCCAAACCCTAAGAATGAAATTTAAAAAGTACTTCTTAAAGTTCTAATTAATCTCAGTAGAATTACACAAAAATTCAGATTCCCGAGAAGGTATTTACATAAGCTTAATTTTTTTAAGATATATTTTTGTGCCTTTCTATCTATTAAATATTCTAATAATATTCTGTATAATTAATAGATACAAGTAAGATTTACAGATATATGTCAGAAATAGATGCTCCTTTTTTTTTAAGCACAAACTCTCAACACATCCAGAATAATGCTAAGCAGTAAGAATCAGCCCTTTTTTTAATGCATGTTCAGGAAAGTATTTCTTTTAGAATTTTTAGTTTATTTTTTCTATTTAGTTTCTTATTTTTGCAACAATTTAGGAATCTGTAGGTGGTTTTCTATTGTACTTGGCAATCAATGCATTAAGAAATAATAGATAACTGAAGTCTCTGGCTTCAACTTCTTTAGAAAACTGCCTTTCTGAAAAGAGGTCGATAATAATAACAGATTCATCAATACAGTACATCTTATAGTGGTTGAACCTGTTATTGATTTTTAATATATTATATAATACATTGATTGTGCATGTCTATCATCTTTTATTATAGCTACATTTTTCAACTGAGTTCTAGTTCCAAACTACAGAAATTTTCCTCTAATGACTTTCATTTTGAGAATATGTTTGAAGAAAAATAAATTTTCTCCCCAGATACTCAATGTTTCAGTAGAGGGAAAATATTTCTCAGGGGAAAAAAAAAAAATAAATAAATTAACAGCATTTTCAAGCAAATACAGAACGATTAGTATAAATTCATCAGTTTTACAAGTGATGCCAGTATTCTAACTAATATATATGTATTAGTTAGAAATATATAAAAAAGATCATAGGATAGATATTCTGTGATTCTGTGATATTCTGAATTTTAAGGGAAATACAGGAATCAACAAGACCAACACCTGGTTCTGCACAGAACTAACTACAAATCAGAGCATATATTTGAGACCATTGTCAAAATGCTTCTTGAACTTTGGCAGTATTGGGGCTGTAACCACTACCCAGGGGAACCTATTCCAGTGTCTGACCATACTCTTTGTAATATCCAATCTGAACCTCCCTTGTCACAGATTCATGCCATTCCATCAAGTTCTGGTGCTGAGTGAGGAGAGATCAGTGCCTGCCCCTCTGCTTCCCTCATGAGAAAGCTGTAGGCTGCCGTGAGGTCTTCCCTCAGTCTCCTCAATGCTGAGCAGACACAGTGACCTCAGATGCTCCTTGTATTCTAGATCCTTCACTATCTTAATTGCACTACTTTAGGTGCTCTCTAATATTTTTGCATCTTTCTTATATTGTGGAACCCAAAAATTTACACAGAATTCAAGATGAGGCCACATGAACACAGTGCAGGATGGGACAGTCCCCTGTCTTAGCTGACTAGCAATACTGTGCCTGATGCACTCTAGGATACAGTTTGCCCTTTTGGATGCCAGAGCACACTGCTGATTCATATTTAACTTGCTGTCATCCATAATCTTGAGATTGTTTTCTGCAGTGCTGCTCTCCAGCCCTTCATCTGCTATTCTGTATACATACGATGAGTTGTTCCATACCAAGTGCAGAATTTGGCATTTGGTCTTGTTAAACTCAGGCAGACAGTGATTACTCAGGTCTCTAATTTGTCAAGATCTCCCTGCAAGACTCACGGCCCTTGAAGTAGTCAATAGTTCCTCCCAGTTCAGTCACCTGCAGATTTACTTAGTTTACAGTGGAGTCCTGCATTCAAATAATTTATAAAAGCATCAAAGAGAATTGGCTCCAGAATGGAGCCCTGGGAATCCCTGCTAGTGAATGGCTGACAGGCTTAGGTAAATCCTTCTATTATAACTCTTTGAACCTAGTCCACCACTCAATTGTTCATACACTGCATTATTATTTTTTTTTTTTCTAGCTGATAATTTTGTCCAGATGAATACTGAGTGAAATAGTATCAAAAGATTTGCTAATATACAGGAAGATAAGATCTACTGTCTTGGTCAACTAAAATAGATAATGTTGTGTCAAACAGTGTACAGACGGGTTCAGCCCAATTCCACGACTAGCAGGGCAGAGGGATCTGCAGATACACGTCTCCAGAAAGGGGAAACATGAACCCCTAATAATGAAGAACAGTGGCAACGATCTGAGGAGAAACAAACTAATTTACTAAATATGGTATTGGAATGCAAGATAACACACTACAACACAGTATAACGAGAATTGGAGCCAATAAGTCAAATATAATGAGAGAAAGAGTGTCTGAGAACTGAAGGTTTTACCGTACGCTGAGGTGAGATGCGCAGTTGGGAAGAGCAGCAGGGAGGGCTGTGGAAGGAAGAAAAGGGACATCAGGTGGCATTGCCAGGCATTATATCTCCTCTCTGAACAAAAAGTCTTCCAGGATATGTAGTTCTTCTTCTCTTCCAGACAGGTGCCCAGAACTGGAGCATTAACTCTTTAACTCCCAGTGCACTACATGATGTTATGATGCGGAATACCGATAACCAGAAATCATAAAACCATGACTTGTTGTCACAAAAGGAAATGAAAATAATTAAGCAGTACTTTCACTTGTGAATCCATGTTGGCTGTGAGCAATGTCTGTATTTTCTTTAAAACATTTTTCAATAACTCTCAGCATAATTTCTCCATAGTTTTGACAGGCACTGAAGTGAGACTGATTTGCCTGTAACTACAGGGTCTTCTTGTTGCGTTTCTTGAAAAATTTGGATATCTGTAAGTGTCTCGCTCCAATTTATAGGAGGGAGAGGAGGTTCTTTGATATCTGTATACCTGGCGTGAGATTAAGAAGCAATGGTTCAAATGTTGGCCCAACCAGTTTATTACAAATCTTAATTAGGGTGATGGGGAAGGAAAGGATGCACACTATTATGAATTAGGATAATGGTGGAGGAAAGGAGGGCAATAGAAAAGATAGGAAAGAAGAAGCAAGGAGTCTTTCTAGGAAGCAAGAGGGAGATAGTCAACACCATGGATCCAGTGTGGTTCATAGTTCAGTCTTCACTAGTGGTGGGTCACTGGGTGTTGTTCTATTGAGGATGATGATGACCATGGCGATGATGGTGACTTCTTTCCAATGGTAGTACAAACTTATTTATAAGTCTAAAGTAGTTGAGTCAGCTCTTTTTGGAGTGACAGCTTCTGGCTTTTGTATCCCAGCAGGAATTCCTTTTTTTCCCATCTCTCTAGGCTTGTCAGCAGATAAGAGGAAGTATGGAGGTGCCCACTTGTATCTTGCCTTCACAGGATGCAATGATATCATCCCCCAGTCTCCCATAGCAAGCTGGAGTTATTTGGTCACAGGCCAGATTTTCCACCAGTAGACACTCCTGCGCACTGTCTTCTGAAGGCAAAGAGCTCCAAAGAAATGTTTTCAAATGTAAGATTATCCACACAGTGATGATGATTGCCACACGGCAACACCCATTACTCATCTCCTAGACAAGTCAGTTTTATCACAACAAATACCTCAGGAAGCAAGATCTGAGCCAAAAACAAAGAAGTATTCATGCAGCAAGCTTCCATTCAACTGCAACTTCTGCAGATTCCTAAGAGTATTGAAAAAAGAGTAGTTACAGAGCTGACTATTTTCAGAAATGCTTGCTGAAGCATTGCAGATAAACTGTATCTGACTGACATCACTGACTTCAGTGTGACAGGCCTTCTAGCTTTTCAGATTTTTACTATTTCCGTGCATTTGCTAAGCACAGAAATAAATATAATGCTAAATGGAGCATTAAGCAAACTTACTTCCGTGTACATCTGGGTCTCATTTTATTTAATGTTGCATTGTTATCCTCTGTATAATTTTACACATCTGTTCAAACACGTATATTCAAATGTAGAAGCTCATACACCCCAGAATGTACCTAGCTGAAATATTTAATTGAAATTTTTCCTTGATCATTTATTCTTTCCTACTGATTACCTATGAGAAAACAGTGAATAAAATCTTAAGAGTGAACAGCAATATTGTATTTTTTCCATGTGATACACAATTTTTTTTGTACAGATATGTCACATTAGTTGTTTCAATAAGTGCTTTACTGTGAAGAGCAGAGCTTGAAAACAGCTGTTGGATTATGAATCCGTCTGTAGTAATGGTGATACATTACCCTTGTTTCTGAGTAAGTGAAACTTTACAAATAAGCACTATCTACCTGAAATAATCTCCACTAAACAATACCCAATTATAAATATTATTCTGTGTAGATGTATATGGTTTTAATAGGCAACTTCTTGAAATAATAAAGGAGGATAAAGGGTGATGTTAAGGGATGTGGTTTAGTGGGGTGGAAGGTGGACAGCTGAACTAGATGACCTTGGAAACTTTTTCCAACCTTGGTGATTCTATGAAGAAAGAAGCCTTCTAGAATTAGTTGAATGCTAACAAAGTATGATTTACTGAGAACAAATGTTTTATATATACGCATAAGTATAAAAATATTGAAGTATATTTATATCTATATATTTATATCTATATTTTATATCTATATTATATCTATATTTATATATCTATTTATCTATATATACCTATAAATATATCTATATATATAATATCTATAAATATATCTATATTTTATCTATTTTTATATATCTACGTATATAAATAAACATACAGGAAAAAATGTATATCGTTTAAAAAAAATGGGATTTCATTTAATTTGTTGTTCTCTTTCACTACTTCAATTTCATTCAAAGCAAAGGCCTTGAATTACGGAATAATTTATGCCTATGACATATGAAACTTTTGAAACTGACAAAGGAAGATATTAATATAAATTATTCACCACATTTATTGCCATTCAAGACTAATGCAAATTAAATAATTCTTCAAATGCAGAAAAAAAAATCTCTGTCAATATACAATATTAATAGGTTCATATATCATCATATATTTTCACACACAACTCTTGTTCAAAAACATCAAAATTTTATGAATGTTCCTCTGTAGAAAGTGAGATATTATACTACAAATTGTACTCCAATTTTATGCTACTTGGCCAGATCTTAATCTTCTTTAATGTTTTGTAACAATCATTTTGAATAATAGCAGACTACAGTAAATATAAAGCCAAATTTTCTTTATGGTAAATTTTAAATTAGTTTTCTTCTATCTGTACTAAATGTATAACTTAAGGTTTCTGGTTTTTTTTGTTGTTGTTTTTATTGTTTATGTTTGTTTTTCATATAGAGGAAGTACCATAACACTCCATTCATTTGTGTGACAGTTTGCTCACTGGCTTTAAGATTATGTCCTATGTTGCAATTGGCTCCTTGTAGTACACAGTAGACTTTGGTAATGTAACTAAACATTTCTTATTTTATTTTATTATGATTAATTCTTACCACAACCATCGGCCTTTTTAGATTATTTTTAAGATTTACTATTATATTTATTATTATAGAGATTTAAAAAAAAAAACAACAAAACTTTCTCAGGACAGGCATGATTCAGGTATTCCTTGCTTTTCTGTCACTTCCGTCATGTCTTTCCTCTTCCTAGATGCTTAAAGACATTTTTTCCTCCCTTTCCACATGCAGTACTGTCTCTAAAATTAGGCTGTGCAGATTCTGCAGAAATGCTGTGCTACATTGCAGAGACTCAAGTCTTGTATTGGCAGCTTTACATTTGCCTACTAGGACAGTGCAAGGACAATTTCTTTTTGTAATGACTGTGTGATGAAATTAGATATCTCCCTGAATATCATACTTAACAAAACCCAAGATAAGGCAAAAGGCAACTGATGATATAGGTATATACATATATACAGCATTCCAGAGCAAACACCACAATCATAATTCTTAAACAGAAATAAAACAAACAAATTTAAAAAAAAAAAAAACCACAAACAAATCATGAACAAACAAACAACAAAAAAAAACAGGACAAGTCAGAAAAGAATAAAATACAGTAATTACTCAGTTTATTTTAAGATGAAATCATAAAGATCACTCTTCCTCTCACTGCATTTTTGGCACAACTGGTCAAAGACTCTATGGGATGATTCACAAAGCCAAAACTAATTTTTTACAAAATAGGCTTTTTGTCTAAGCTTGTCACTTTCAGTGGCATTGGAAGAGAAATAGGCACTTCTAGAATCCCATTTTAAGACAGAAATCTAAAACATGCAAATGATTTCTACCCTTGTAGTATTTTTCCTCTTGTTTTCAATCGACTACAAAGACATCTTACAGCAATTGATTCAGATGCACGTAGCCATATGGTGAACATTTCTGACAATTCCACACAACAAATCTTCATGTCCCACATCTCAGATGTCTTTCATTGATCTATTCCAGTTGAGAAATTAGATGCTTTTATGTATTTTCTTCTGGAGTCCTCTACCAATTTGATTCTCTAAATCCTAAGTACTTCCAAGCAACTCAGAAGTTAGTTCTTATCTGTTTTACCATGAACTCACCCCACAAAAGACAAAAAAAATCAACTGATATATCATCCCTCATTTGCCAGTTAGTTTAAACTAACTATGAATTTCAAATGTACATTTAAGTCTGAAGTATCTTTACCCATTTATCTTTATATTTGGCATTTTATTAAAACAATACATATATTAATTTTAAAATATAGTTTTTTATTATTATTTTTTGGACTATCTTCGCTGGTTTTAAGTAAATAAAGCTTTTTACTTAGCTACTATTTTCAGTAATTTTTAAGCCATTTTCGTTGCATATCATGCTACTTTCTAGTTATTGACTCCCTTAACCATTTGTTTCTAGAACTAAACACAGTACTTCTCAGAGGATCTTTGTTCCTTGGTATCAAGGATTTAACATTTTTCTATCTCAAACAGAAACAACTTGTTTCCTGAGGTCAGAATAGTCTTCCACTTAGTGAACAAAATAATACATGCAAGTATCTGCTTTAGTGATACTTGCAGCTGATGAGCTCAAAGCTGATAGCAGAAAATCTGATTTTTAGTCCCCTAACTAATGACCTTGCCCTTTTTACAACTATATTTTTCCTATTTGCTTTAGACCATCAAGGGTTATGTAATTCTTCCTGGGTAGCATTCTACTCTGCTTATCCAATCTGCAGTATCGCAAAGATAATTTTGTTAACAAGTTCTGGATTGTTAGTAGCATAATGAATTAAAATATCAAGTATTAACAACTGGAGGTCTACACTACTACCAATGTATACATTCTGATTCCCATTTAATCAAAATCAGTGAACATTTTTTGAAGCATTACTTCAACTGGAATTATCATGATTTATAATGCATAGGCTTTATTTTCTGTACTTATGTCTGGTTAATTGTATTTTATTATTAAAGTAAAAGGATTAATTTGACAAGTAAATAAATAATAATTTTTTAAAAAGAGTTTCTTTTCTTAGGGTCTCCTAATAGCTGATAATTGCATTCTTCCATATTTGAGGAAGATAGAAAAAACCACACAGACAAAAGACAGTAAAAATGAAAGCTATTAAACTCTTTCATATATCATGGACATATATTTAATTATGCCATCACATTTTTGGAGATGCTTAATACTTAGGAGTCAGAGAGGATAATATTGCAGCCAGCTTAAACTAAGCAAAAAAATACTACAGGGAAATCCACAGAAGAGAAATTACCTGTTCACAGCAAATTCCTAAGGGATTGACATGGGGAAAAGAGTTGTAAGCATATAGCACCGCTAATGTTATTAATCTGAATGACAAGTAAGAAAGAAAGGATAACAATAGACACTGACAGTGCAAACCATAAGCCATGAATCAATTTATCCTGACACTGACAGTTCAGAAAGAACATTCATCTGATCACATGGTTAAACACCATCGTTATCTGCTCATGAAAGGGGGACAGAAAATCTTTTTCCCTCTTTTATTTCATTTCAAGAGTATATTAGAAGCATACTACAGTTTTGTTTTTTCTCATTTTTCTTTTCTCTTTTTCTTCTCTCTTCTTATTGGTATTTTTTTTTAATCGTTTTCTTTTTCTTTACCCTTTCTCTTCCTGCTACCTCTCCCTCATTCGCTCCCTCTTTACTTTTTATCTTTCTCACTCTTTCTCATTTGGACTTTCTGGTGTTTGTTTTCTTGCTTGTCTTCTTACTTCTTTAAAATAATTTTATTTTATATGAATAATAATTAAAGCTGCTGTTTACTTTTGACAACTTAAATAAAGAAAAAGAAAAAACTTACTATGATCAGTGAGGTCATTCCCATCATATCATCATCACAATGAGAGGGAGTTTCTGGAGAATGAAAATGCATATTGCACAATTTTTATTTACATATATTATTATGACAAAAAATAATAATAAAAATTAAAAAATCATGTATTACTCTAAAATTTGTGTTCAGCTGTCCTTATATATATATATATATATATATATATATATATATTATCACTTTTGTAGCAGGAAGTAGAGATTTATTTGCATTCCAGACTTCAGATTCCCTAGATCCAGAGTGATGACTGTCATGAAGAGAAGGCTTCGAGAAGACCCTATAGCAGCTTTCCAGTATCTGAAGTGGGCCTACAGGAAAGCTGGGGAGTAACTTTTAATAAGAGCATATAGAGACAGGATGAGAAGAAATGGATTTAAACTGGAGAAGAGTAGACTTAGAGTAGATATTAGGAAAAAATTCTTTACTTTGAGGATGGTAAGACTCTGGAATGGGTTGCCCAGAGAGGCTGTGGATGACGCCTTGCTGGCATCATTCATGAACAGTCTGGATGGGGCTTTGAACAACCTCCTCTAGCAGGAGGTGCCCTTGTCTATAACAGGGGGGTTGGAACTAGATGATCTTACAGGTCCCTTCAACCCAAACCATTCTATGATTATGATACTAAAAGTATTATATTACAAAGAAGTTAAATGATGGTCTGATCAACTCTTCTAGCTGGGCTTGAAACAAAAAGAAAAAAAATACTGCCTAATGTCAGGGAACTGGCTCCTGTCTTCAAATATTGATAAAATTTTATTTGGGACATCAAGTAGTTTAGTCTACACTTCTGCAGGTGGAAATTTATATGGAACAAGTGTTCATTCTTCTAGAAAGGGAGGGAGAGTCTCCTGCTGCAATTTCTTCCTTGTACTTATTTGGGAACTGTAACAATATTTTGGGAAGACTGCAAAGTCCTTCTTGAGCCCACCATTGCTTGTCAAGTTTTTATTGAGTAAAGTTTTATCACATTTATTATAAATATGGGGCTGTTTTACAGTTGGTTATTTAATCATTTTGACAGATTACGTAATCTATTTTCAAAGTCATCATTTGTTTTCAATATTCATTACTACACACATTATTTATCAAGCTCTAATTAATTCACATTAATAATAGGCACTGGAGGATAAGCTCTTTCTCCAACTCTTTTTTGTAACAGAGCATAAAAATTTTTATGCAATTTTTATGGAAAGGATGTTTCACAAGTAACATCTCCTAATTTATTACATTGGCCAATGATATAAAAAGCAAATGGTGGTGGTATGGAAGTAGAGGCTGAATTTTCTGCCAGTATTCCATTAAATTTTGTTGCCATACAACTGATTGCAACAGAAGGGCAGTCTGACAAAACGGCATCTGACGTGAAAGTGTGTATGAAGCAAAGGTGTGTAATTCAGTTGCTTCATTCAGAAAAAAATGCACCCATTGACATTCATCAACAATGGCTGAGTGCTTATGGAGATGCAACTGTGAATTTGAGCACAGTGAGGTGACGGATGGTGCATTTCAGCAGTGGTAACAACAATGTGAAAGACAAGCCACATCATAGATAACCATGAACTTTTTCCCAAGCATGCCATGAAGGTCTTTGTTCAGCACTGCTGAAAATGCATAGTTAATGGTAATGAATATGTTTTAAAATACTTAGGCCTATTTCTTGTTTGTCTGTTTAAAATATTCATGGTAGGACCATAGTTTCACATCTAGCTACAATGTCTAAAATGTTGCAATTATAATTAATTTCAAAAGCAGACTATAAGGAAAATAATATTCATCCAGTAGAGGGAGATAAAGTACTAGGAGAATACTTTTCTTTTATATGATTTATTACATAATGAAATAATTTTTTTTTTATCAAGATTTTTATGTTAATTGACTACAGACAGACTAGTGTTTTCATGGCTGTAAATACATAAGAATCCAAATGGTATTCTAATATAGTATTTCTAGCCTTGTTTCCTGGAGACTAACTGAAATTTCTTATAACAATATATTTTTCATTAACTTCACTGTGATTAAGACTCAACTCCTTGTCAGTTATTTCCATCATACACAAGTTATGTGAAATAGTTCATATTGTTCAGATTACGATGCTGGAAAACATTTTTATTCAGTTAAAATCATATGAGCTTTATTTACACTGCACATATACATTACATTAGATTATTCATGTTTTTGGTAGTCTTAGTGGAATCTCCATCTTTCTAAAACTCAGTTAGGCAGATACAAAAATATCCCAACTAACTCACAAACCTCTGGGCCCCAGGTAAGCTATTGTGCCTCCAAAATTTCTTATCTGCTCCCACTGAGTAGGAAGTAAGCAGTTGCTTGTCTTCTAATATACAGTACCTTTGGAATACAGCATTTTGTCTGTTTTTATATTTCTGTTCCTTTTTCCCTACCCACTTTCCTTTTTTTCCTTTTTTTTTTTTAGCTTAAGTTGTTTTATCTGTGTAACGTAATCTGTCATTTAGAGTAAATGACAACACACCATCTCAGAAACAATAAAAATTCTGTAAAAATATAAACCAGCAACATATTCCTCAAGTAGAAAATTTATCTGTGTTCATGTACGAACCTATTTTCTACAGTACTATGTGGGCTGTATAAACATTCTTATATCTAAAGTCTAAAGGTTTAGTATCATGCTGAAACAAAATTTTCTCTGTTAACTTCTAGATGACACAAATTGGTGGTTTACATCTCTGCTTCCTGCAGTACAGTAGTTTTCTTTGAGTAACTGTGTAAATCAAAGCAGAATCTATCAGAGTTGATAGATGTTTCAATAATATGGCATGTTGTCCTATCTAATTTTCTCTGTTAGTACCATAGTGAGAAATAAAAGTTAAAAAGCAATGCATAGTGTTTTAAGGGATTCAGTTAAAAAAATAAACAATAATAATGGCAAAAAAATACTTCTGACAGTACAGTTGTGTTTGTTTGCTTGTTTGTTTTTATGTGGGCTATTTTTATCCTGACAATATATTTTTAATCATCATTTTGAGTTAATTAATACTTTTTGGAACTTGGAGGCAAAACTAAATTATTGCTTACATTATTCCTGCTTTTAAGGATATTCTTGATAAGACATTATATAATCAGAAATGAATATTAGAAATGCCCAATATAGCAAAACCTAGACTTGTTGTAATCACACCGTATAAGATAAATTAGCATATATTTGATTCATTTGTACTGTTTATGCATCACTGACAACAGATTACACAAAAGACTGTTCACTTAGCAGCTGATTTGATTAAAACTACAAATACTACATCTAAGTGTTGCTGAACAGCAACCTTTGTTGCTTAGTAACACCACATAAAATCTAAGTACTGACACAGAAAGCTACAATCTTGCTGACTATTAATCACTGAACTTTCAATGCTTATGAAAAAATTGCTTAGTTTGGCATAGTATATTTTTCTAATTTTATTGTTCTCTTGTGGAATTTGCCAACAGCATTATCAGTCACTTCTATATTGATTTACTTGACTTTATATTAGCTTTTGTATAATAAAGTGAACTGCATTTTTATTAATATGTTAAAAAATAAATTTATGTTTTGTAGTAAATATGGTTGAAAATGTAAATATAGTGAAAAAAGTAAAAGAAAAATGTTTATATTTCATAGTAAAACATAGAAAAGACAAACTATGTTATAAAGTTTGAAATTCATTAGAAGAGAGTGATTTGTAAAATATATTGAATGTCTAGTTGTCATGGTTTTATGATTTTTGGTTATCAGTATTCCACACCATAACATCATGTAATGCACTGGGGATTTGACTGTTGATGCTCAAGTTCCGAGTGCCTGTCCGACAGAGAAGAACTACATTTCCCCAGAAGGCTTTGCGGTCAGCGAAGAGATATAACTCCTGGCAAGGTCACCTGATGCTCTCTTCTATGCCTGTGCTTCTCCATCTGCTCTTCGCTGTCTGTTTTTCTTCATCTGCTCAACTGGACTGCACTTCTCACCTTAGCATTGTGGTGAGGCCTATCCACCTTTCAGACACACTCTCATATTTTGCTGATACTGTATTTAGTAAATTAGTTTGTTCCACCTCAGATTGTTGTCACTGTTTTCAATTATTTTGGGGTCCTGTTTCCCTTTTCCGGAGGCATGGATCTCTCCACCTCCCTTGGTAACGGAACCGGGCCAAACCAGCCTGGAAACTGTTGACAAATATATAAAACCAAGAAATCAAACTTGAAGAGTCTGATTGTAAAGCACCCAGGCACATGAATCATCTTTATCTGTCTATAGATGCTGAATAGAACAAGCTTGCAACCAACACTGACTAGCTTTTATATATACTGAGTAGTCAGCCCCTTCTGTAGGATAGGTTGCCAAGGATCCAATGAATATGTTTGAGAGAAAAATCTGAAAAGTGAAAATACTGCACTTTCAGTTAGGTTCTTTTTGCATAAGCTCAATTGCCTGGAGGTCATATTTATAGAATTATTATTTTTTTTTTACTCCCCTTCAACTCACAGAAAGATAAGGAAATCTTAAACAATTCTATTTCAAGGAAACAGCTATAACTCATCCATGTGAAGCTTTTATCTTCCCTTTTCCGGAGGCTTGGATCTGCGGATCCCTCCGCTCCGCTAGTCACGGAACCGGGCCGAACCAGCCCGTAAACTGTTGACACTAGTATTACCATTTTATTTACAGTAAGATCAATGTTTAGTACAGAAAATTTAACATACTGGAACTTGATTTTCTGAACTTGTATTGTTTGTGTGTCCAATTCTGGGCTCCCCAGTACAAAAAAAGATCTCTTGGAAAGAGTCCAGCCGAGGGCCACAAAGACGGGGAAGGGCCTGGAACATCTCTCCTATGAAGAAAGGCTGAGTGAACTGGGTCTGTTTAGCCTTGAGAAAAGAAGACTCAGAGGAGACCTGATCCATGTCTATAAATATCTAGGGTGTGGGGGGCAGAATGGCGAGGACGGACTCTTTTCAGTGGTGAGTGGAGACAGGACAAGGGGTAATGGCCAGAAACTGCAGCATAGGAAGTTCCACATGTGCGCAAGAACTTCTTTACAGTGAGGGTGACAGAGCACTGGAACAGGCTGCCCAGGGAGGTTGTGGAGTCTCCTTCTCTGGAGATATTCAAGACCTGCCTGGATGCCTACCTGTGTGACCTGGTGTAGGGAACCTGCTTTGGCAGGGGGGTTGGACTCGATGATCTCTGGAGGTCCCTTCCAACCACTACAATTCTGTGATTCTGTGATTATCAGAAGCTGCCCAAGATTTAAAGGTGAAACCCTGTTTTCTAAAAAACTATATTTTGAAATTAGACTACTGGAAGCATTATATTTATTTATGTGCAGGCTTTATAAAATAGATCTCATACTTCTTGCTTAGAGTTTAAGGTTTTGTATCAAGAGACCTGCAGGATTTTGGTTTTTTGTCTGACTAAGCAAACTGGGACTATATTAATACAACAACAAAAACCTAATTTCTGTTAGATATTGTAATTTAAAAGATTGTAGAAAGTTGACTTTAGGAGGAAGAGAAATCATCATTCAGTTGTCCTGAGCTTGTGGAGAAGTTAGAATTACAAATAGTTATTATATTGGGAAGATACTCTAATATTTAAACAGCAGTTGTGGATTCAATTTTAAGTATCTTTTTTTTTTCTGAAATTTCTAACTTGGACATAAAACTTTGTGCAGGTCTCAGCAGAGTTGTACAAAGTATGCTTTTATCAGAGTAAGCTGATAAGCTGCAAATGACCTGAAAAAGTACAGAAGAGCTGGTACTATTTCTGTCTACAAATGCTGACTAAACATAATTTGTCTGTGACTCGAAATTATACACAAAATTTTGCTAATATATATATATTTTTCCATATAGGATAAGGAAAACAAAAAGGATAGCTACGGGAATACATAAACTAGAAATACTTCAGATAACATCAAAGCAATATCTCTAAAATGGAAGAGCACGATTATTAGAGTTCTTTTGAGAGTGAATAGTTAGAATACATCTTGCTAGGTATGAATAAGCAAAAGGGACTGGTAAATACTGATATTTATAAAGAGGATAAAAATTGATCTATGTATTCTGAATTTGTTTCTCTCTCCTTAAATTATGCAAGTTTTTAGAACAAATATTTAAGAACAAATAATTAAAACCTCAATGAAACAAATAAACGCAATGAGAGCTTACACAGAATTATAATGTGCCAGATGACAATAATTGTTTTACTATATTGAAGAGAAAATATTAGTTTGTGGAGGAGTCATTACTGGAATTTATTGATAACTGGGAACAATCTCAATATCTGCCTCCATTTCTGACCTTGGCAGAAAGTTGAAGTGAGTTAATGAAATTACTTGATATCATAAGTCATTTTGAAGAGAAAAGTAGTGAAATGTAAGTAAATAAATGAATTGTCTTAGGAATTAAAGTGATGGGATGAAGGGGAATTTATGCCTAAAAGTGAAACTCCATTCATTTAGAGTATGAAAACTATAAATTTTAGCCCATTCTTGGATCTGAAACAAACTGAAACAGAGTCTGTGTACAGATCTATTTACTTGAGTTGAAGATAGAATAATCTGTTTTAAATAGATTTGTCTTCAAATCAAGTAACTAAATCTGTACATGTACTCTGTTTCATCTTTTTTCCAGGTTCAGTAATGTTTTGTTTTATATAGAGTAACAGACAAAGAAAAAATCCACGTTTTTAAAATTTAAAAAGAAACTAGCAAAGCATAACTCAATGACTCACTTAACGAATTAAGATTCAGAGATTCCATTTATCATATCTACCACAGAAAAAGTTTTAGCTTTTGATCTCATCCATCCACTATCCATACTATTTTGATATAGCTACCCTAAGTACAGAGTAGATTGAACACAGCTGTCTACTTTGACTAGTCTCTCAAAGGCTCCCTCTGTTGTGGTGCTGTTGTGGTGCAATAGGAGCTGACTATTACCATGACAGTGCACCATCAAGATGGTGAGGGGTCTGGAGGTCTTATGAGGAGTGGCTGAGGGAACTGGGATTGTTCAGTCTGGAAAAGAGGAGGCTCAGGGGAGATAGTTCTGTTCAACTACCTGAAAAGAGGTTGTGGTGACGTAAGGATCAGTCTCTTCTCCTGTGTGATGTCCTTCTAGTGCTAGGACAAAAGGGAATGGCCACAGCTTGTGTCAGGGGTGGTTCAAGTTCAATATTAGGAAAAATGTATTCTCCAAGATAGTGGTTGGGTGCTGGAACAGGTTGCCCAGGGAGGTGGTTGAGTCACCGTCTTGGGAAGCATTCAAGAAACATTTAGGCGTTGTAGTAAGGGACTTGGGTTATAGAAGTAAGATTGGTGGTAGGGGGATGGTTGGACTAGATCATCTTGGAGGTCTTTCCAATGTTGGTGTTTCTATGACTCTATGATTCCATACTGTGGAAAAGGAGAAAGTCCCTGCAGTGCACATGAAATCATGCTGGGAAAGACAGTCTAGATTATTCCTGCCTCAGACAAAGGAAAACTCATCAGTAAGATTACTTTTGTTCAAGGACCTGTGTGCACTTGATGGGTAATGCAGAATGATATGGAAGTCCAATGTGTATCTTAGGGGGTTTTTATTTTCAGTGAAAATAACCAATGATTTGAACTTAATTATGTCAATTGCTACATGATACTATGAAAACTACAACAGATACGAAGATCACAGCAACACTATTTGACAAAGAAAATTCCCATCTATGAGACACTATTTTCCACCATAAACACCACCATTGGCTATGCATTTTCAGCAGCAGTGAACAAGAGCCTGCATGCTGTGCTTGTAAAAATCTTCACCAGTGGAAGTTACACACTTGTCACTGTTGCCATTGCTGAAATGCATCACCCACTACCTCACTCTGCTAACGTTCACTGTTCAGTCTCCATAAACAATCACCAAGCGTCAATGGAGGTCAATGAATGCAATCTTTTCTGCATGGAGAAATTCAGTTACACACCTTTACTTCCTATAAACTTCCCTGTCAGACAACAGTTTGTTATACTGTCCCTCACACACAACAAAATTGTGCACAACGACAAAATTTAACAGAATATTGGCAGGAATATTCAGTCTCCACTACCATATCAGCAACACCTGCTTCTGATGCTACTGGTCAAGATACTTGTCTTAGTTTCATTTGGGATGGAATTGTTTTCTTCAGAGCATCTGGTACAATGCTGTGTTTTCATTTGAGGGAAAAACAGTGCTGGTAACACATTGGTATTTATAGCGTACTGCTAAGCAGTGCTGTACAGAGCCAAGAACATTCACAGTGAAGGGCCCAAGGAATTGGGAGGCAATAAAATTAGGACAGATGGCTTAAACTAACCAAGGGAACAGTACATACCATATGACATAAAGCAGAAGAAGTTCTGAAGGAGGTGGGAAGATAATTTCACTCTCTTCTACTGCTTGGGGGACATAGCTGGGATCAGAGGCTGGTGAACAATCGCTTATTCATCACTTGTTATATACATTTATATATATATATATGTATATAGTCATAAAGATTATCCTTTTCCTTTTCTCTGTCTTAATAAATAGTTATATCTCAATCTACAAGCTCTACTTTGTTTCTGTTGTTATTTTTTTAATTATCATCTCCCCCATTTCACTGATAAGGTGGGTGAGCGAGCAAACAACTACGTAGGTGCTCAGATTAAAACACAATCACAGAATCAGAGAATGTCCTGTGTTGAATAGGACTATAATGATTATCTAATTTCAACCCCCCTGCTACATGCAAGGTCGCCTATCACTAGACCAGGCTGCCCAGAGCCACATCCAGCCTGGCCTTGAATGCCTTCAGGGATGGGGCATCCACAGCCTCCTTGGGCAACCTGTTCCAGTGCATCTTCACTCTCTGTGTGAAAAACTTCTTCCTAATATCTAACCTCCCCTGTCTCAGTTTAAGACCATTTCCCTTGTCCTACCACTATCCATCAATGTAAACAGCCATTCCCCCTCCTGTTTATACCCTCCCTTAAAGTACTGGAAGGCCACAATGAGGTCTCCCTGGAGCCTTCTCTTCTCTAAGCTAAACAAGCCCAGTTCCCTCATAGGAGAGGTGCTCGAGCCCTCTGATCACTCCTCTGGACTCCTTCCAAGAGCAATGTCCTTCTTGTGCTGGGGGCCCGAGGCCTGGATACAGTACTCCAGATGGGGCCTCACAAGAGCTGAGTAGGAGGAGACAATCACCTCCCTCTCCCTGCTGGCCACCCCTTTTTTAATGCAGCCCAAAACACATTTGACCTTCCAGGCTGCATAAACAAGGAGGCATTACTTTCAGAGCAGCCCTCATATATAATGTTGTATAACATCATTGTTATGGCTACTATATGTCACATCAGTAATATTACAGTAAGAGTTGCTCAAACTAATGATGGAACTGGGCAAGTGTAGTGTTGGTAGAATCGTAGATGTCCAGTTGAAAAGGAATGAGATCTGGCTTCAGTATACAACAATCTAATACCATACACTATTTTTCCTGCACTGGGGGACCATTAATACAGAGGGAGCCTGTAGGCATGGACTAAGTGAACTCAATAGATGTTTTAAAGGAATGGTCACTTAAATGATGTATTTGTTTTCATATCAAAGGACAGGAAAAGAGTTGGTGATCAATTAGTGTGTATTAGAATGTGTGAAGTGGTGTAGCTTAAAGAAAGGATAATGTCTTGCAATCAGCTGGAATTAATTTTCTTCTAAGGAAATAACATGTTTCCATATTTAGGATGAAAATAATTTTGATAACACATTGACATTCAGTTTTTGATAATCAGTGTTTATGCTAAGTCAGATTTTTGGTTTCTTATACTGCGCTGCCAGTGAGGATGCTGGACATGCTCCAAGAGTACATATTACCCAAACTGGCAAAGAAATATTCAATACCATGTGACAATATATTCAAAAATAAAAATAAGGGGAGTTGGTGAGTATTTGCATCAATTTTCATTTAGGTATCTATTCTTTCTCTCTCTCTTTCTGTCTTTCTTTTCCTTCCTTCCTTATTATACTGTCTTCATCTCTACTCAATTCTCACATTTTTACCATTTTCAATTTTTTGTCCCACTTTGGGAAGAGGTTATTGAGTGAATGGTGCTTAGTTGCTTATCAGTTAAAAATCACAACAGTCTTTTAACTCTGTCAGTTAACTCTGGGACAGATTTAATTAACATTTTCCAAGAGAAAGCATAATCATCATTCTCGAGTTAACTGATTCCTGTGTCCACTATTAAAAAACAATTTGGAGAACAGTAAAGCGTATATAATTTGATTTGTCCTACTTCTTACCCAAAACTGTATCAGAAGAATTTCCACCATGACATTAAACATTCCTATCTTCAAACTTATGCTATTAAAAAAAAATGGTAACAACAACAAAAAGACAGTTCTATATCTTCAACCTTTCTGAACAAAACAACAAAACAACAAATAAAGCCTCCTAACAGTAAAATTTAGTGTTTTCTATACACATCAACTTTACTAGAAACAAATGTAGGGACAAATTTCATGGACCCAAATTGATCTAGAGAAAGCTTTCTCTAAATTTGGCAGGCACACATCCCTTTATTCTACTTGAACACAAGTAAAGGGGTGATGTCCTGATATATTTAACAATACAGAAATAGCCAGAGGCAATACATTATGTTACTGGTTGATTATACACAACTTTATATCTTACCTGCAGTTAGATTAGTTCTGTGTTTGTGCATGCAATTATACAAAATTTTACATTAAAACGGCTGCAGGATAAATGACTTGAACACAACCTATGACACACCATTCTCACAATTAATTGATTTATTTTCTCTGAAATTTAAAGCTAGCAATAATCTGTAATTTGAATACCCCAAATCAGTATTGGAGGAGAAAATCAGATCATGTTTTTAGAATCCCTTCTTTGTGAGGTTTACATTAATTGTCTGAAAGTGTATGAATATCACTATGGCTACTCGTTACACAAGCCTACCATATCCATACACAAAGTTCAGACTGTTCAAAATACAGGAAATAGAATCTCTGTCATTTGTTACAAACATAAAAATGGTTGTATTGACCTTTCAGATAGAAAATCTCAGAATTCTGTCTAGGAGGCTCAGCAGCAGCGAATTCAGGAAAGATAAACAGAACAGAATAAATGTAGAACATTTATCAGCATTCTCTCCCAAACTGGTTAAAATTCTTTTTCAGAGATTTACTGAGCTTCATATTTGTAGAATATTTTTACCCCATTATTTTATGCACGCACTGAATGAATATATGTTAATACAAAAAAAAAAAAACTTCTATGCTGCATTAGACCAGGGAACTTTGTGGTACCTTTCAGCAATAGTAGCCACTCAAAACAAACAAATGAAAACCCATGACATTCCATGACTAGTGGGGCAGGGGAACCCATGGACCCACAGCTTGGGAAAGGGAAAAGAGGAGAAGGGGAAAACGGATAGCGAAACGGGCCTAAAAACAAAACAGCAGCAGTGATCTGAGGACAAACAAACAATTTTACTAAATAAGATATATAGTGCCATTAGCATATAAGGTGCCATTAGCAGAGTGACTAAATAAGATATTTAGTAAAATAGATAATATAATATGAAGAATATATTATATAAATAGAAAATATAAATAAGGAATCTAACACACTATAATACAATATAACACAGTGTAGTTAGAATTGAATCTAATACATCAAATGTAATGAGAGAGTGTCCAAAAACTGGAGGCCTTACTCTAATTCTTAGACAAAACATAGTTGGGCTGAGCAGAAGAGAGAGTGTCTTGTGACTCTGCCAGGAGTTTTATCTCCTCTGTGAATGCAAAGTCCTCTGGGGGATGTAGTTTTTCTTCTCGCTGGGGCAGGTACCCAGAAATGGAGCATTAACTCTTTTACTCTCAGTATCAAATCATAAAAGCACAACACCTGGATGCCTTGTCTCTTTTCAAACAGTGAATTTTACAAATCAATTACTCAGTACGTGAAAACTGGTTTGTAACTTGGTTGTGTTCCCTAACAGCCTGCAAAATATGTTTGAAATAGAATTTACACTGAAAATTGATTTTCCTTTCTATTTCTTTCCTACTAGTGTGCAGCATGGACTTTGATTTTTTTTTTTTTTTTTTTTTTTTTTTTTTTACCACTGCTGAACCTATGTTTTCATAAGCTACTTGTCTTTTCTACAAAGTAGGAGTTAATAAAGTTTATGTAACCCACACAGGTTATGTTGTTTGTTGTTTCCCCTCCCAGCCCCATAACTTTATACTTGTCTAAGGTAAAACTCATTTTCCATGTAGCATCTCTTGACACTATAAATTTTGAAAGGTCTTCTTGCAGTTCTTCATGGCTTGCCTTTATCTCCTCATTACCTAGACTAAATTTGTACTATCAGCATATTTTCTGCACTTGTTACTCACATCTGGCTTATTTATTAATTCCTTCAATAGCACAAATTCCAGCATAAATCATTAGTGAGCTACAGTGACCTCTAGTGACCCTTCTCAATTAAGATATTGAATATCTTAATTTTACCCTGCTTCCTAAACTTCTGCTACTTATTTACCTTTCCAATAGTATTTCTTCATATTCTTCGCTGTTTGTTTCTCAAGAAATTCTCAAGACTGTGTCAAGGCTCTTCCACTGTGTCAAGAGCCTTGGGGAAATCCAATGAAATTATGTAATCTGGATTGTCTTTGTCCATGTGCTTCTAAACTATTTTACATTATGAAAATAATTTTTCAAGGCAAAATTCGATAATAATAAGCCAATTCACTATTTCCGATATATCCTGCTTCTGAAGTTAGTTGAGTTCTCATGGCATCTCTACCAATTTGCTACTGGTTCTTCAGATTCCAATTTAGAAACATTCAAAAGAAACTGAAGTTTCCACCTTGAGGTGTTAAGGATATTTTAAGTGACAACAGTATTCAACTAATACGTTCTTGTGTTTGAACTCCTTGATGAATATTGGTAGATTCTCCTATTTAGTTACAATTAGTTTTATTTTTATTCCACAACGTCATCTGCAATAACTTCACCTGAAGTTTCCTCCACAAATAGAAATTAGAGTACGAGAAACAGTTTATTTCACAGTAAAACTAATGTGAACTTATTTGTTTTTAAACTTCTTTGAAATGGTGATGTGTTTTCTGAGCACTCTATTATGTATTTTGGTCATAAGAGCTCCTTAGGAGGAAATTCCCTTTTGTGTTTAAAGAAAACATCAGGACTAGATTTCAATCCATAAAATATATATTCCACAAATTCTTTTTTGTATTTCTTGTGAAACAGCACTTCATGTGAAATATTTTTTTCCCCTATATTCTTTAGTTGGACATTCCATCAGATTTTTTTTTAATTTTATCATCTTTCTAGTAAGGATATGACATGAAAACAGTCGATGTTTTGGAGCCATCAGAACCCTATTTACTTTAAGGTTTTGATTATATTCTGAATAATTTTAACAGAGAAGAAAATGTAAACATATATTTTTGTTTTATGGGGTCAATTTATTTTATCTTTCTTAAATGTTTTATTATTGCCATTAACAGTTCATGAATAGTTGACAACCAAAATGGCAGATATATCAGATAGCTAAATCTGACATTTATAAAGTTGTATATACAAGTTTTTCTTTACTAGAAGTGCAGTGAGTTTTGTTACAGTTTTGAATGCTAACCAGAGAGAATTTTTTTACAAACTAAAAAATTGGTTCACCATTGTCTCGCTCCAATTTATAGGAGGGAGAGGAGGTTCTTTTAATATCTGTATACCCAGCGTGAGATTAAGAAACAACGGTTCAAATGTTGGTCCGACCAGTTTATTACAAATCTTAATCAGGGAAATGGGGAAGGGGAGGACGGACACTATTATGAATTAGGGTAATGGGGAAGGGAAGGAGGGCGATAGAAAAGATAGAAAAGAAGAAGCAAGGAGTCTTTATAGGCAGCAAGAGGGAGATAGTCACCACCATGGATCCAGCGAGGTTCGTAGTTCAGTCTTTGATCCTCAATAGTGGTGGGTCATCAGGCAGAGTTGTTCTGTTGACGACGAGGACGACCATGGCGATGATGGCCCCTTTTCAATAGTTTCAAAGTGGTTGAGTCAGCTCTCCTTGGAGTGGCAGCTTCTGGCTCTGGGATCTCAGCAGAAACTCCTTTGTTCCCATCTTCCGGGCCTTGCCAGCAGATAAGAGGGAGCAGGGATGCCCATCTGCATCCTGTTTCTCACAGAACACGATGGTATCATTCCCCAATTTTCCCACACCTAGCTGGAGCTGTTTTGTCACAGGCCAGATCTTCTGCCAGTGAACACTCCTGAGCACTCTCATCCGCTCTTCTACAGAGCAAGCAGCTCTGGGGGAAGGGGCTTTCAAATGTTCCCAAAGCGATATCCATTGTCACACAGTTAGCACCCATTAGTTGCCTCCTCAACAAATCAGTCAGAGTCTTAACACAAGAAATACTTCAGGAAGCAAGCTTTGAGCCAAAAATAAAACAAAGAAGGATTCTCACAACCATATGAGAATTAAACAAGAATGTCAAAAGAAAAAACAACAGGCTTTTTTATAATTTTAAGATAACTGAGGGAGGAAAGATCCCAAAATTTCCAGACTCAAATTTTTTTCTGAGCTGAATCTCCTTCTGTTTCCTGTGTTAAATTAGAGGATGAGGGGATTATTGTTGTTGATTACTTAAACAAAACAAAACAAAACAAGCAAACAAAAAAACCAAGCTTTTTATTACTCATTAGAATGCCCTTAGGTAAATTTTGTTAATTAAAGCCACAGTGCAACAGTAGTAACTGCTGAGCCCATATCAGAGTATCATTCTACAATTTTCTAATACTTTAAAATATTCTATTTTTTTTTCTGTATTTATTGTGAGAGTTTAATTCAGTTTAACTTCTGCAGAGTTTATGTTAAATGTTATACCATCCTTTTTTTTTTTTTCCCCCTATAATAAAATGCATCACCATGCCTGCTTAATTTGCAAAGTATGACTATACTTCTGAGTAACAAGATCTCTAATGATTTTTTATAATCATTATTGGTGCATTGTAACACCACTTAATAGCATAACACATGTTTTAAGCCTCTTCCAGCTGGCATGGTCAACTATTGCTAACTCCCAGTTCCCAGATAATGTGAATTTGATGATCATTCTCTGTTGCAGAGATACAGAAATGAATAGCAATGGAGTTAATCGCTAGTCCTGTTTCCATAATGTTCCTATAAAGATTTGTTACAATGACATGGATAGAGAAGCTCATACTCATTTACAATGCTGACTCTACATCTATGTCATTTCAAACCATATTTAACACAAACCAAAGGAGTCTGAGTATTAGCAGAATGGAATATCAGGCTAATGTAAGAATATGGGATAATATTCATGAACCTTACTTTTTCTCTGGAGGACCTAGAAATGATTTAATTATGTACAGTGGAAAATATCTATTCTCTTTCTTTCCAGTCTTCAAATATTTATGTTATCTTAGTATAAGAATATGCTTAACAAAATAATAGATAAAAGAATCCATAGGCTAATAGATGTGTGTACGCATGTTTTTGTTTTTTAAACTGTCAAATGTGTTCAAGTACTTGAAATAAATATAACTGATGGATCAAATGAAATAACCAATATTAGTCTAATAAAGAATTTTTTATTAAGAAGTGAAAATATTTACATGTCCTATCTCAACTAAGAAAAAAAGATAAATATGTCTTTTATTACTTGTTGTACAATTAAAATCAATCTGCATTTTTTATTGTTTATGCAAGTGTTGTGAAATAAAAAAAATATTGGGAAAAATAGTTCAGTAAATGTATTCAAATCTTGACTAATAGGAGTAGCCTTAATTTTGTATGTACATGCATTGTAAAAGTTATTATTACTATTATTTTAATTTATAAGGGGCAACTAGGTCACTCTGAAAGTAATGCTTCCTGTTTATTTCCATGGAAACTACAATACATACAAAAAGCACAGTAACCCTGATAGAGTAAATTCTCACCTACAAAATATTCCTTTTTCACATGGTCACCACCATTAGCTATGCATTTTCACCAGTGATGAACAAGAACCTGCATGCCACACTCATGAAAATCTGTATGGTCATCCAGAACATGGCTTGTCATTCACATCACTGTTGTGACTGCTTAAACATGCCACTCACTGCCTCACTTGCTCAGATCCCCTGTTTGGTCTCCATAAAAATTCAGAAAGTGTCAATGAAGGTCAGTGGGTGCAATTTTTTCTGCATGGAGGAATTCAATTACATGCCTTTGCTTCATATATGCTTCCATGCCAGACACCCTTTTGTCAGACTGCCTCCCCTGCTGCCATCTGTCACACAGCAAAGAAATTTAATGAAGAATTGGCTGGAAGATTCAACTGCCATACTATCATTTGCCTCTGGTATATGTAGGCAGGTATTACAAAATAGGAAATATTACTTTCAGAGTAACCCTCATAAATTAATATCATAAGAAGTTCTTACAAAAAAAAAAAAAATGAAAAAAAGAAAGAAGGAAGAATGTAGTAGACTAGAAAAAAATAGAAAAAGAAAAATGAATAGAAGAAAGGAAGAACAAAAATAGTGTTAGATATTCTTCTTGTCCTTCTAAATAAAGTGTTTTGGATTTAAATGAATATTATTCAATCACATGTTCTTAAAAATGGCTATATTTACTTCTAGGATAACTACCACAATAAAAAAATATTTTTGTGCTTCATGTTTATTTTTAAGAGATCAAAATTAATTTATTTATAAAATGCCTTAAAGATTTTTCACAATTACCTCCAAAACAAACCTCCTAACAATTTTAGATTCCTTATGGTGAGATGAATCATGTTCTAGAAGTGTACATTTTTGTACTGATGGAACAAAACTTTTAGTTCAAATGTAGGTGTCTTAATCATAAAAATTTAGAGGCAGATAAATCCCACTGTATTTGACTTACTTCAGTGGAAAAGAATGTATCTTGCTGCATGGTTCTTGGTAAGTATATCATACGTTGTGAAAGGAAATCACATTATAATTTGTGTTAGAAATAGTCTAAAGATAACTTTATACTGTACAAGATGATTGCATAAATTATATCTATTTCATTTACTCTGCAGTATAATTTTTAAAGTGAAGCAAGTGTTAAGTTTCTGCCTGAAGAAGTTTAAGGAGGAAGAGGACTGCATAAGTTATTAGTGCTCCATTAAATTCACAGTGCCGTGAGCCTGCTCTCTGACAGCAGTAACATAATGTCCTGTACCTATATATGCTGATATACACAGCATCAATAGATATTTCAAGATTATATTTTGAGAAAAGTCCCTGGCTCATGCTAAACCCTAAATCATGCTCAGGAAAAACTTACAAAAATGTTAACAGTAGTAGATGACTGATCTGGTCAAAATCTCCAAATCTGCCTAAGATCAGGTCCCAGAATCAGGGAATATTCCCTAATAGAATTTGCGTCTCTATCATAGATTTTGCTTTAGATCTTACAGAATCATAGAATCACCAAGAGTGGAAAAGGCCTCCGAGGTCATCTACTCCAGCCATCCAGTATTTCCCCTCTAAATTATGTCCCATACTACAACATCTCAGTGTTTCTTAAACACCTCCAGGAAAGGTGACTCAACCACAACTTGGGGCATCCTGTTCCAGCACCTGACCACTGTTTCAGAGAAGAAATTTTTCTTAATATTCTACCTGAACATTTCCTGGCATGACTTAAGGCCATTTCCTCTAGTCCTATCACTACTCCCCCCCCCAGGAGTCTCTTCCAGACCAAACAATCCCAGTTCCCTCAGCTGCTCCTCATGTTCCAGACCCCTCACAAGATTGTTCCAGACCCCTCACAAGATTGCTGTCCTTCTCTGAGTGGACTCCAGGACTTCAATATCCTTCTTGTACTGAGGGGCCCCAAAACTGAACACAGTACTCAAGGTGCGGCCTCATCACAGTTGATAATAGGGGGATGATCACTTTACTGCTCCTGCTGGCGCTGGTTCTCATACAAGTCAGGATGACATTGGCTTCTCTGAACATGCTCTAAGGCAATGAATACCTTTATGAATACTTTTGATCCATACTTATAAAACAGGAACAATAAATGCACACATTTTTAGATCATTTTTTCTTGCATTTTGGCTATCAACATAATGGGAATGCAGAGTATTTCATTTGATTACTCTGTTGCTATCACTCATAGTAAATAACGGCCATCTTTATTATATTAACAAGTTCAATCATGCATAATTAATGAATGTACAGATGTTCTGGTATAGCAGAGAGCTTGGGTACATAGTTGTTACACCAAAGCAGGAAACAGAAATTATAGGTACACTCACCCATATCCTGGGCTCATGCGGAAAACTCCAGAGTGGATTTCCAGAGATCTTTTCCCACCCGTAGTCAGCTCTTAAATGTGTTTAGGAGAGGTGGAGCCAGGCTTCACCCCTTCTGGCAGCACAGTGAATTGCCTTCACCTCTGCTCCTATGGCTGACTCATTGCTTGACTCAGACGATCAGTCAGAGGTTCAGGCTGTGATTCAGCAGTTCCCATACAAATCATATCTGATATTCTTCAATCTGTCAGAAAATCTATAGGAGAGAAGGAGAAAGGGAAAAATCTGGCATGTCTGCCTCTGATAAAGGTTCCTGGTAATTACAGCATAAATGAAAAGAATAAAAAATACAAGTGGAATCGGAGGCCAACATTAAAATGGCAGTTGAGGAAAGATGGAATTTTCTGGTAAAGCAGAAAGAGTGTGGTTATTGTCAGAACATTTTTACATAAATCATAGTGATCTCCATAAAAAACAAAAGCTGATCGTTTGGAATTAGAAAGAAATGTTTGACTAGAGGGAAGAAAGAATTATTAAGTGATAGTAAAAAATGATAAATTCAATGCATGCTCACATAATATGTGAGATCAAGTGACATGTGATAAATGAGTTGATACATATTCTTCTTAGAATGGGTTGGCAGTTGGAGCACATTGTGAGTGTACAGCCTTTTGGCTTGCCTGGACCTTGTCATGGTTCTATGTTTTTGTTTTTTGGGTTTCAGTATTCCACATCAAAATATCATGTAGTGTACGGGGCATTAAAGTGTTAATGCCCCAATTCCAAGTTCCTATCCCTGTACATTACAGAATTCACGGGATCTGGCCCTTCCGGGTTGGGGGGGGGGGGGC
>NW_024885532.1:3721663-3796600 GCF_019232065.1 Centrocercus urophasianus
GGGGGGGAGGGCAGAGGCCTGTTGCCCCCTGTCACGGACGTAGATTGATCTAGTCAACTCTGTGACAGATTTTGGTGAAATGAGTGAAAAGGAATTGTCATAGGCCATATGTATTTAAGCTACTCTAAAAGTAATACTTCCTATTTATTTCTACAACTACAACATATACAACAAAGAGCAAAATAACACTGATAGAGCAAATTCTCACCTACAAAACAATCTTTTTCAACATAGTTACTACCATTATCTGTATTTTCACCAGCAGTGAACATGAGCATGCCTGCTGCAGTCATAAAATTCTGCACCAGAAGAAGTGACCCACTGTTGCTGTATCCTATGTTGAAAATGTACCACTCATTGCCTTATTATGCTCAATTCACTGTTTGGTTTTCAGAAAATGTAAGTGGAGGTCAATGGGTTCATTGCAATTTTTTATTCATGGAGGAATGGAATTACATGCCTTTCCTTCATATGCTCTTCCACATCACATGTCATTTTGTCAGACTCCCCTCTACTTCAATATGTTGCATGGCAACTAAATTTAATGGAATATTAGTGGGAAGATTTAACCTCTACTGCCATACCACCAACCTCCACCTCTCATGCTGTGAGCCAGAATCATAAAATAGGAGACATTACTTTCAGAGTAGACATCATATTTAATAGTTAATGTATGTAAGCAAAGAAACTTTCTTATTTATTGACTTATTTATTTATTAAAACATAAAAAAAAGAGAGAGCAACAAAAACATAAAACTAGTGGGATATTTGACCTTGTGATGTGAAACTAATGAATCAGTGTCTGGTTCAGTTAAAGTGGTTTCAATTCTTAGTGGGTTCTCAAGATGTCTGTCAGAGATTTTTGATGAAATTTTGCTCTTTCTTTACTTCATCCTTGAGAATAGTTGTTCACTACCATAACTACTGCCAAAAAACAGCGACATGAATAAGCTGTGACTATGAAGCAAGGGATAATTTACTTTAGTAAGACTGCTTTTATAGAAGTCTAGTAGAAACATGAGTTGAGTATCTGTTTGCAACTCTATACATACAGTTTGAATATTCTCAGGTAATCTCTTTATGTTAACTGAAAATTGAATTGCAAATATACAAAAAAAAAAAAAAATCATCAATCTTAAATGTATTCTCAAATTCCTATATCAAAATTGAAAGCACAACTTCATATTTTCTGCTGTTCACTGGCATGTGTTTAGCCAATGAATTTTATTTTTTTCAATAAGTTTAATGTCTGATCTGTATTTAAAAAGTATTTTAAAGATTTTATATTACTATAATTTGATTCTACTACATTCTGCATATTTTAGAGTTGTTCTTATTCTTTTCAAGTAAAAGTGACTTGTAAAAGTCATTTTAGGGGAATTTGAGCCTGATTCCTTTTTATGGCTATTTCATAACATATTGCAGTAATTATGTTTAAATATCCTTTGCTTATTGAGCAAATGTGCACACTTCATGGAAATTCTAGATTGCATCATTCAGATAACTCTATTTATTTCCTTGGGGATATTTTTCCTGATATTATTTGTAATTCTGACAATAAAATTTTGACGTAAACATAGTAACAGTCTTTATATGCCACCTGTAAAATGTAAAGCTGATTCTAAATGTGTACTGGAATTTATTTATTTATTTACTTATTTTTTTTTAAGAAAAGATAGAAGAGGCCATTATCTGAAAACTAGTCCAAGATTTCTGAAGACAAAAAAGTAGATATTTAATATTAACGGTACATTATGTATATGTTTTTATATAAATTACATATTCTTAGTCTCATGTTTACTTATGAAAGTTCTGAGAAATCAGAACTTTGAGTTTCTTTGAGGTGGAATCTGAAGTTAGTTTTTTTTCTAATAAAGTAAATGCTATTTTTAGGATTATAAAATATCACCTCAAAAGTATTTGAAAATTCTCTATATTGTGTCTGGTTGTTCTTTAACAGAAATTCCTTTAGAGTAACCACCATAAATATTTAATCCAATTGATGCTAGTATTGTTCAGAAGTGTATTTCCCAGCTGATACTTTACTAAAACATATCAGTAGATTTAAGGAGAAACCTGAATTATTTAAATAACTTAATAGGTTTTTGTTTGTTTGTTTGTTTTCTGCAGTGCTCTCTTTTGCTTTGAAATTATTAATCCTGTGGTGAAATTACTGAGAGGAATTATGACATGTTAACACTCAGTGACAGAAATTCCTGACAAAAGAATCTTGTTCTTCACCCTTATTTATATAAGCAATAACAGCTGGGCTGAAGAAATATTGGCTTTTTATCATTTAAATAAACAAACTTGATGAATATTTTTGTAAGTGAAATATACATTGTCTTTTCTTCATTCATCTTTATTTCCTGAACAAAAGTCTTGTCATTATTGGAATTCTACACCATGCCTGCATCTTGACTCACACATACAAATCAGCTGAAAAATGCTTATCTGTTGTTTTTTTTTTTTTTTTTTTTTTTTCATAAGTCATCTTTTTGAGATATAATCTACAGGATTATTTATAGTTTATGTGTTTTACATAATTTACTGCTTGGTAATGATAAAATACGTATTTTGGGGAGAATTATAAAGGTAAAAATCGATGCACTTTTTGTGGTACAATCTTTTTGCAATATCTTGCTCCTTAATGTCCTGATTTATACCCCAGTCCCTTCTATAAGTTCATCTGACATCTCTAGGCAGTACAATCCATATGTCCCTTAGTAACAACAAATTCACAAGTATAGTTATACCAAGAAACTGGCAAACTACTGTCTGTTTGGGGAATAATTTACTATTATAAATTGCAGCAAAAAGCAATTTTGCGTAATTACACTCAGCATATTAAACTGTTAGCTTTTCCCTCATGGGTACTTAAACCACATTTGTAGTTGTTATTGCTGAAGTTAAAATGTCCTTCTGTTGGGAATGAGAAGATTCAAGTTTTGCTTTTGAATATACAGCTTTTACATAATAAAGAGTATCATAACACTAGAGTATTCTTACAAATGTCTCTATATAAGCTTGGAAAAAAAAAAAAGAAAAAAAAGGAAAAAAAAGGATTTTTCAAATTTTAATTTTAACGTGTTTTCCTTAATAATCAAAATATGTTGTTAATATAAATGGTAATAAAATAGTGAATATCTTTACTAATCTAGCACTTACCATTATCAGAGAATTGATGTTGCTAGCAGCTAAAAAAAAAGTTGTTTCTCTTGAGTATGCACTTGTGAAAACACAAAATATTTCTGTGTTAAACAACAGCTAAAAAGCAAAGTTAAAACTATACTGAAAAAACTATGAAAATAATGAATGAATGAGAAAAGCTGACAAAACATTCCTGAGAAAGCCCATTTTTTTCTTCAATTTATTTTTCATCTTCCTGGATGACTTTTTACAATATGAGATTGTGGGGCTTCCACTGGAGTATTGTATCCAGTTCTGGGGTCCCTGACACATGAAGGACATTGAGCTGTTGGAACAGGTCCAGAATAGTGTCACAAAGGCGATCAGAGGGCTGGAGCACCACCCTTACGGGGACAGTCTGAGAGAGTTTGGGCTCTTCAGCCTAGTGAAGAGAAGGCTCCAGGGGACCTTATGGCCTTCCAGGACATGAAGGAAGACAACACAAAAGTAGGTGAGGGATATTTCATAAGGGAATGTAGTGATAGGATAAGGAGAAATGGCTTTAAACTGGAAGATGGTAGATTTGGAGTAGATATTAGGAAGAAATTATTTACTGTGAGTATGGTAAGACACTGGAACAGGTTGCTCAGCAAGATTTTGAATGGACCCCCCTCCAAAGGCATTCAAAGCCAGGCTGGATGGGACTGAGCAACCTGGTCTATTGAGAGTTGCCACTGACAGGGGGTTGAAACTGCATGATCTTAAAGGTCCCATCCAACCAAAACCATTCTATGTTTCTGTGATTCTGTGATTCCTCTAGAAGAGAGGATGGTTACTGAAGGTATTATAGACACATCTACTAATTCTTAATTCATAAGATAGTTCTTGTTTTGTGCACCAGAATCAAGAGGGCAGTGGATTTACATTACACAGTGTAAATAAGCCTAAATTAGCTGCCTGATAGATCATTTTCTTGGTAAAAATGTGAGACAGGAAAGATGACTTCAGGGATGTTCTGGGTATCTGTTGGTATGTAAACTAAAAAATGTCTATCAATGAACTTCTATTTTATATTGATCTGAAGTAGTTTAAAATGATACTGCAGCCCAATTCTTGTAGCAGGTTGGTTGGAATGAAAGAAAAACAAAACAAAACAAAACAAAACAAAAAAAAAAAAAAAAAGGAAAAAAAAAAATAAAAGGGAAGAAGGGAGAGGAGGTGAGGTGAGGGAAGGGAAAAGGAAAAGAAAAATGGAAAAGGAAGGGAAGGAATCATTTCCTAAAGTTATACATTTCTATGTAATGGAGGAAAGTATTTCCTCTAGTCACTTGCATCCCTTCAAACACAAAATTTTCCCATCACACTTGCATGAAATGCTAGCACCTTGTTGATCAGTGAATGTTGCATGAAAATTTTTATTCTCTGCTGCTTACAAACCTTTCATGGACTGCCACAAAACAGAAGCCATATCTCTAGAAAGCTTCTTCCCCCATCCCTGCTTGTTACATATGCTTAAACTGCATTAACTTCCTAATAATTACTAAAGCAGTTCATACTGTAACACTATCATATCACATAGCTATAATCTTGGCTGTTTAGGCAGTTTGCAAGTGATAACTATAAAAATAATAATTTTATTATTTATTTATTTATGTTTCACTGTATGAACTAGAGTATGCTTACACTTACTTACCTTCTTGTGGCACATAATAGGTGGAGTGATATTTGGCCTAGCAAAATTCTTCTGAAGTTCTTGGAAGCTTTCTGCCAACATCAACAGAGCCTAGATAAATTACCCTGGCAGCTCTCCTGCTTCACCTCATTAAGACTGTTGAGATAAGCAGCCACAGTAGGACACATTTTGTGCTTGAGTCGCATCTGAGATTATCTCCTGTAGGATAAGATGATAAGAAAGCCACACTGGTTCAGATCAGTATTGATCTTACTGGATAATAGCAGGAGAAAAAACAAAAGAAACAGGGTAAGTGTGAAGTAATCTTTTCTCACCTAGTTGCTAGCAAACATTTCTGGGGGGTACTTGTTGATAATAAACCTAACATTTTAAAAAATTTTACTTTGAGTAGGGCTTATGGTAAAGGTTTTTGTTGTTGTTGTTGTTGTTTAATTCTGCCTACTAATTACTCCATTTTGAAAAGGCAAACAAAACAAATTTAAAAAACATATAATTAAATTTAAAAAACAAACAAACAAAAAAAAACAGAATCACAGAATGGCCAGAATTGGAAGGGACCTCAAGGATCATGAATCTCCAACCCCACGCCACAGGCAGGGTCACCAACCTCCTCATTTACTACTAGACCAGTCTGCCCAGCGCCCCATTCAACCCGGTCTTGTACCCTGCTGGGGACAGGGCATCCACAACCTCTCTGGGCAGCCTGTTTCAGTACCTCACCATTCACTCTGTAAAAAATTTCCCCCTGACATCCAACCTAAATCTTCACTCCCTCAATTTAAAACCATTTCCTCTGGTCCTGCTGTTATCAGCCCTTTCAAAGAGTTGATTCCCCCTCCTGTTTGTAGGCTCCCTTTAGGTACTGAAAGGCTGCAATGAGGTCACCTTGTAGCCTTCTTTTCTCCAGGCTGAACAAGCCCAGCTCCCTCAGCCTGTCTTTGCAGGGGAGGAACTCCAGTTCCCTGATTATTTTTGTGGCTCTCCTCTGGACCCTCTCCAACAGCTCTCTGTCTTTCTTGTACTGGGGGCTCCATAGCTGGACACAGTACTCCAGATGGGGACTCACAAGAGCAGAGTAGAGAGGGACAATCACTTCCCTGTTCCTGCTGGGCACCCTTCTTCTGATGAAGCCCAGGATACCATTTGCTTTCTGAGCTGCAAGAGCACATTGCTGGCTCATGTTAAATTTTTCATCCACCAAGACACCCAGGTCCTTTTCTGCAGGGCTAATCTATTCTCTAGCCCTTCTCTGCAGGACTAAATCTATTTGTCTGCTATGGTCATACAGAATTATACTGTTCTTTTCAAGCCAAGGAAATCAATTTATCTTCCCTCTGTGAAACCTATTTGATATCCCTGGTTTTCTCCATCACTTTTTTGTTCATTTTCTAGTTCTGTATTTAGGACCCAAGCAGCAACATGAAACTTGACAGAGGAGGTTCAGACTGCTCATTAGGAAAAAAGGTTCTTCACTGAGATAGTGGATGGCCATTCTCTTCACCAGGCTGAACAAGCCTCAGCCTTTTTTTTATAGGGCAGGTGCTCCAGCTCTCTGATCATCTTTGTGGCCTCCTCTACACTCACACCAAGAGGTTCACATGTTTCTTGTGCTTGGGGGCCCCTGCTTGGTTGCAGTGCTCCTAGTGGAGACTCATTGATGCTTTGATAAGTAATTTTTTAAGCATTCTTACATAAGGTGTTTTTTTTCTCTTTGTACCACTTCTACTATATTTTCCATGTACATTAATGAGATATTCAAGATTTAACTATAGAAATGTAATTTACATTCAGAATTTTTATGACTTTATTGAGTTGCCTCTATCCATCATCTGTGTAATCAGAAACGTTGTCTAATTTATTGTGTTTTAAATGTGGCAAAAAAATTTAAAATTTATAAGGAGAAAAGTGATTTATTTTTTTTTTTTACAAAAAATGTATCCTATTTTTTCCATTTTAAATAATTTCTCAAAAATGCATAAAGTTATGAAAGCAGAAATAATGCCCACCACTTTAATTAATATCTAGTCAAAGGAAATTAATATGATATTTTAAAAATTTCAGGGATTTTTTTTTTCATATTTTATTGGTATTGGACTGATTTTTAAGAAGATCTACCTGCACTTTGGGGGAGAGAATGTGGATTGGAAGTTTTGTGCACTTCTACAGTACCAATCATATAAATATTAATGGAAATAGAGGATGTCCTTAATAAATGTAGGACAATTTTATCAGTGACAAACACTATTACATTAAAAAAGGACATCATCAAGGTATGCTGAGATAGATGCATGGTTTCTTCTTGCTGAACTGATAAATGTGTTTCTGAATGTGTATTTAGAAAATACTCAGTGAACAGATATATTTAATCATGAAGAGTTCAAAATACTACATTGCTAATGAAAAAATATATATATACATTATTCTTTTTTTTCCTCTTTTCTGTAACTGTAAAATATAGGTGAAATTGACTAATGTTTTTAAATCACATAAAAATTTACAGACCTTTCAGAGTCCAAGCTTGGAAAGTTCCAGTTTCAGCTGTGTATACTTATGCCCAATTACCCAATATTCAATAGTTATAAAAAATAGTATGTATAATTTCAAGGTTATAGATGTATCACAATTAAAATACGCGTAAAAGTATTGCTCCATGATCAAAGCTGGATCATTGGACAATGCTCTAAAGTAAAATAGAGGTATTCATTTTATGTGCTGGAATTCCACTTAATCAGCTTTTTTAAAATAAACCTTTTTTCACGGAAAAAAATCCAGTCTTACAGACAGAAGTAGAACAACTAACTGAAGTGCTCAACACACATTTCCAGAAAACTGTGAAAAGCAAGGTTTAAAATGAACAGCAGATTAGTTCTGTTTAAGTTTTATGGATACAGCATGTGATTTTGAGGCCCCTTCTTATCCTGCTAGTGAGCTGATCAGAACATAGCTCTAATCCTGGTTCTTCTATGGCATGGGATAAATGTCCTGTTCTGGCTTGTCAACTTGTCAGTGAGTCTTGACCTAAAATATAGGCCTAACTTTTGATCCAAGTAACTTGAAGGATATTGGTTCCCCACAGTGGACACAGATGTTACACAGTAGATGGGATTGATTCTGAAAAGAAAAAAAAATGCTCCCATATCATTAAGAAATAGAAGCATTTTCTGACCCCTTAGTGGTAAAAATAAGTGGTGTGGAAAGCTTTTTCTTCCCATTTAGTGGGCTGCAGCTCAAGACATGTTAGTTCAAGTATCCTTAAATTCTGATAATAGACTCCACACTTGCTATCTAGGGAGTAGAACATACTTCACATTGTCCCTGAAATATGAATGGCAGAGCACTTAGAAATATCTTCTGATAAATAATAATGTAGTAGGAATCTAAATAGTTAATTAACTTTGCAATACTGACAAATTCACCTAACCAACATGAACAATGTAACAATAAATATATGAATGTGTCTATAATACATTGGAGCTCTTTTTTTTACAGCAAGTAACTGTTGTTACAAAAAAAAAAAAAAAAAAAAAAAAAAAGCCTTCCCAAACCTAAAATATCTCTCTGCTAATATTAAGTTGAGAAAAACAAACACACAAATTGAAACTTTCTGTGTATTTTTCTGTACGTTTGGACAATTTTAATATTAAAATATGTAGACTTATTCTTGATCTCTTTCTCCTAAGAGTGACCTAAATTTTTCATCTTCACAAGCTGAAAATTTATGACATGACCATTGTGCTTACTATGGTATACAATACTTGTATTTCAAATCTGTGAATTTCAACACTGAAAGAACAGATAAAGGACAACGAGAAGTTTCAAGATGCAGATGCTAAAAGCTTTGAGATTTTTGAAATATAACAAGAGATTTTTGTAACAACACTTTGGATGTTCTTCTAGTTATGTAGTAATTTAGAAATTTAGATATATATATATATGTCAGATCACACTAAATTACTATATATATGCCTATATATATATATGCTATATATATATATATATAGTTTATTTTTAAAAAGCATTTTGCTCTTACTATGGGAAATTAATTAATGATTTTCAGCTATGTTACTTTTACCATTTTAAGACCTTTAGTCAGATGGGAAATTGCCTGAAGGGGTGTTAATCTTGCATTAGAGTGAGCTCTGAAATCTCCAAGAAGAGGGAAAACATCACTTATCAGCTGAAGTGATATGGAGCACGCAGTGCTGTACTCCATATGGCTAGAGTTGTTAACACTGGTATAATGGTCTGTGAAGAAAAAAATGCAATAGCAGATAAATTTCATGAAGCAAAGGTAAAACATATCTTTGGCTTTTTTTTCTGCTCAGGCTGGAGAAACTAGAATACACGGAGACAGCACAGAAACATCTTTTGTGATTCTTATTTAAAAGCATGTAACTTTTGTACCAACTATGTTTCTGATAGAACTTGATATTCTGAATCTTTATAAGTCTGTACCTCAAAAAAGACAGATTATTTTGCTTACTCAGTAAGAGGAAAGACTGTATTCTTTCTAAACAGCTAGATAAAACATATCAGCTCAATAATTTCCAAAAATTATATCCCTTTAATCTTAAGATAAGATTGAGAATTATTAAAAAGAACTTTCTACATGTAGAGACTAGACTTACTAAAGCTAGAACTGTTCCAAGGACAGAAGAAACAGAACCAAGGTTGCATGTTACCATTCATAAAGTTCATAAAATTGTAATAGAGATATACAGTATTGTGTTTTTATCATACAAGTTGAATATGGGTATGATTTTTTCAGTTTTCTTTAAAAGTGAACAATTGTACTGGGAAAGGAAGAAACTGTGGCATCTGTAAGAGAAGCAGGAAGTTAAGGTAGATATTAGCTGAGAATCCCATCAGACTGAAAGGGAAATAGGGTTTTATTTCATTTATTTTTTATTTTATTTTATTATTTATTTTTTTAAAGCAAACAAAAAGTCAAGAAAAGAAAAATAAGTCTGTCTTGCAAAGACTTAATGGGGAAGTTAAAATGATTATCAGTTACCCCTTTTTGTTTCTGCTTTTTTTCATTTATTGAAACCTATTATTGCAAGTTATATCTTTTCTATTCAAATGTGTTCCTGAATTTAGAACACTTGTGGATTTAAGGGGGGATGAGAGAAGTATGGTGGGAAAAATATTACTCATGCTCTTACATTGTCTGGCAAGCTCATAAAATAATTTGGTCTCTGTACATATAACTTTGATTTTGTATATATGTATATATCTATAAACACGTGCATGTATATATGTAGATATATATAATGTCATTTGCCTATGTGCATTTTGCTCCCTATAAAATAGGAACAGTGCAGCGTATATGTTTTGGCATATGCATTCACCACACTGTCTGCATCTTTGAATAGTACCATTGAGGTTTAAGTCTGCTGTCCAGAAGTCCAAGGTGGCAGTTCTGTTGACTCCCCTCCATGGTTCAACAAGGATTGAGAAATATAGCAGCTCGTGATCACTAATATAATGACCCCAGTTACACCCCCACCCCACTTTGTACCTAGTTTAAAGCTCTATCAATGAACCTTCCCAACTCCCATCTTAAGACCCCTTCCACCGGTGGGAGAAGCTACTCCTATCAGTTGCAAGCAGGCCTGGTCTCATGCAAACAGAGCAGAGGTCAAAAAACCCAAACCCCTGCCATGCACACCAGACTCAGAGCCAGGTATTAATCTGTTGGCCCATCATATTTAGTCCTTCATCATTCCCTATAACTGGAGGGATAGAGGAGAACACAACTTGTGCTCACAAACCCTTTACCTGTCACCCAAAGGTTGTGGAGTCCTTTTTCAAAGTCTCTAGGGAAGTTCTTCCTACATCATCACTGCCTACCTGAAACAACAATAGGGGATAGTAATCATGTTAACTTTTTTATCCACCAAGACCCTTAAGCCCTTCTCAGCAGGGCTGCTCTCAAGGAGTTCTTATCTTTATAGATACCTGGGATTACCCCTACCCAAGTAAAAAATCTTGTACTTTGCTTGTTTGAATGTTGTTAGATTCACATAGCCAAACCTTTTGAGTTTCTCAAGGTCCCTCTGTGTGGCATCCCTTCTTTCTGCTGTATCAACTGCACCACTCAGCTTTGTGTCATCAGCAAATTTGTTGAAGGTGCATTTGATCCCAATATCTGTGTCATTGAAAAAGAGTGGCCCAAGACGGGCTGCTGGGGGACATTGTTCATCATTGGCCTCCAACTGACCATAGTACCACTGACCACCACCTTCTTGCTGCAATCTTCTGACCAAATCCTTATCCACTGAATAGGCCACCAAAAAAAAAAAAAAAAAAAAAAAGGGTAACAATTCTTTTTTAAAGCTGATGTTTGTGATGGTCTTTTAATTTGTGGGTTGAACAGATTTTTCTCCCTGAAGACTTACATGCATTACAAAAGGGCTTAGACGGAACAATTTGAATGTTCTCTATTACATTCAGACACACATATATTTATATTTTAGAAAATGAAATATAAATGCTTGCTTGCCAGTGACAACTAAATAACATACTTGCTAAAGTTTTGTGCAAAGCAGTTTAAAACCTACCCTTACTAGTGGCCAAGGAATGAAGAACTATTTTTCTTATGCCAACAGGCCTCTCTGATTTACATCTGCAGTTGGCAATGGTTAGAGAGCGGGACAGCAGCTGGGGATTCATGTAGAAAAGAACTGCTCATTTATATTCCTGTTTTCTTCTAGCCATGCTCTTTTTCTAAGCAAATTGTCAGCAAGGTGCCTATTGAAGGCCTAGGAAGCTCAAATCACTTTTAGAGCCACCAGCTATTCATTCTTCTGCATGAAGAAATCCTCTAATTTTTCACAGCGCTAGACTTGTTCAGGTGGTGCTGTGTAACCAGTTTGCCAGAAGAACAGCCCTTGATTTCAGCTTTTTAATTATATAGGATAGTTTTATCTCACTATAGGTTTCAATGCCTGTTGACTGCATCTGACTCCAATAAGTACACAAAGAACTACATTTTACCTCAGTACCATTTTTCATAAGAAATGAAAATAAATTCAATCGTTAAGTATTGCAATCTGGATTGGAATTAGAAACCTCTGATACCTAGGGATAATTTTTAATTTTCTCCTATTTCCTAGTAAATATTATTTCTATAGCCAAATTCTAAAATATATAATTGGGTCAAAAATAAAGAAATCGGACATACATTTAAGATATTTATCTACTCCTATAAAATCCTCACATAAAAAGAATGAATAATTCTAGGGGATTGCACCATTTGAAAAAGAATCACTTAATACATACATAAATGCAGAATAACTGCTGCTCAGCACAACAGATGACAGTAAAAGACAAACATTATTTCTTCAGTTTTCCTTATATTTCCCTTCTGTTTTACTAAAAAATATATGGAGAAAGGGGGAATTGTGTTTGGCTCTCTCTAACATGATATATCTGTATCAGATAAAGTATCATTATTTCCTTTAAAGTTTCAGGCTGCACAATAGAATCTTTTTCTATAGGGACGAAAGAGAAGAATTAAACTCTCACAGGTACACTAGATTAAATAACCCTAAAGGCCATCACTTTGTCAACAATTGTTGCAACATACTTTGAAGATGATCCCTGGGATCCCTTCCTGTGAGTCTCCAGATGAGAAACCTATAGAATTGTATATAACTCCCTTCTAGTCTGCTGTCAGGAAAATGAAGTCATGAGGATATGAGAGATAGCTCAAATCAAGATGTGAAGTCAGGATTTGAGATGTGTGAAGTATATTTATACTCCCTAGTCTTGATAATATCATGCATGCTACTGATTGGATAATCATTTTGAATGGGGTTGACAGCTGGGTGGGAATCTTATAAATATTAAAAAGTATTATAAAACTCAATCATTTTTACTAACACATGACCACTATCCTGTGCTATAATAAACTTATGAGCAGATTATATCCAGTTCCTCCTTTAGGTACTAGTATTTGAATCTGTGCAGGGGACACTAGTCTATGCAAGTCCTTCCTACTGTCCACAGTCTTCTAGACTTCTGAGTGCCATGATTGACTAGATAATCTTTTCAGAATCATCTCTCTCTCTCTCTCTTTTTTTTTTTTTTCATTTGTGAACAAATTGCGCTGTGTGAATCCAGATTCTTCTAATTTCTGATAATAGCTTGTGTTCTGGCTTATTTAGAGCCCAAGACTCTTGTCTTGGGCTGATGCTAACTGAATAACAAATTTTGTCTAGGAAAAGCAGATTTATTGAAAAACAAACAAAAAGTTAATTTCTTGTGGTTGTTGCATGCAAGGCTAAAGGCTTTCCATCTGTTTCCCAACCTGTCTTCACTGTGTGCAGTCCGCTGTCCTTACAAGATATTTTTGATACTTTCTATGACAAATAGGAGAAAAGAAAATGTGTTCCATCTGACTAACTGAAGATTTTTATACATTTCTCTGCTCAAGCTTGGTTCAAAGGACCACTGCTCTGCTAAGCAATTTCAAAAATTGTCCTCATAAGTGAAGCTGTATGAAGGAAAAATATTAGCTAGATTTCAACATATTTTTTAGCTTCTACAATGATACAAAATAGAAAGAATAAATTATAAAGTTGGTTTTTTTGTTGTTTGAAAAATAGTTTTAGTTCAAAGTAAAAAGTAATGATGAAAATTAAAATAAGTAATTGAAATGGCAATCAATTTATTTCTAATTTAGATTTTATTAGTCTCTTTTAGGACAATGATTTTGTGAACATCTCCAGGGCAAATAAAAATATATGATTGTGTTGGCTAGGTCATAAAAATTTACATTCAGATTTTATGATCCTTGGTTGAATTTTCTTTATTAAAACAAAAATATACTTATCTATCAAGTGCGTAATATGAATATATAACTGTGATTTATGGAATGTTGTAATTTTCTTGGTTTTGGATACACTATTACCAAATCAATAAGGATTTTAGAATGATCTGTCCGTAACAGTCTGGTCTATATCTTTGTGGCATACAGAACTAAACAGTCTTTCTCTACAATGTGTTTGAAAGAACTGCTCTCATTTAGGTATTAACTTGCAGACATTTTGAAGATCATTTGAAAGGATTGGACACTAATTCAGAGATTAAATAATGAGAGTTATGCATATTTATGTCTGAGAAGGAGAAGAAAGGATGAATTAAGATTTTACTTAAGAGATAAAAATATCTAGATAGTATTTGGAAATTCTTTTTTAATTATTTTTAAAGAAAAATAAATGGATCATCTGTCAGAAATAGATTTTGTTACCTGTAGTTGTCGAAGAATAATAGGCATTCTTAATCCTATGTACTTGTAGAAGAATGTAAACACACATAAAGATACGTATAATTTCTAAACTAAACCAGGAATTTTACAGTTACTGGTAAGTCTCATATTCATAAAAAGAAAGACTGTTTTTTTAAATATATTTTTTACTTTTTTGGGTGGAGGAAAACTTCTATTTTAAAATACTGTTTTGCATACATTTTATATTTTGCTCTTCTCCATTTTAAGGAAATATGTGGGACATAGAAAACGTCTTTGAGAAAGTAATTTTTGCACTGTTGCCTCCAGTGAAAACTTAAGAAGATAAAAATCTCTCTGGGTAAAGAAATCTGGTCTTCATTAAGTTAATTCTAGACTTGTAAAGTAATAAGAAATGATAAGAACAAGAATTACCAAAATGAGACACCAAAAAAACAAGAGTCAGCAATTCAATTACTAAACATAATTAAGTGATTTCCATCTTTCTAATAAATGCCAGGATTTTTTTCTTTGTTATTAGTATTACTTTTATTTTTTACGAGGTCTGCTCAGTGGACCATACAATAATTATCTGATCATCTGAAATAATCATCGTTATTTACCTGATCATTCTATTATTCCCCTTGTTCCACCTTTTATCTTCAATGATATATCCATAGAAAATGTTATAGCATGTATTTTCAGTATTATCTGTCTGTATACTTTCTACTTCTTTGATCAAAATTAATGTCAAGAATCAGCTTTATTAAATCAGTTGATCAAGTGTTTTTGATCGTTTGCTTCTTTGTTTGTTTGTTTAAAAATACAAAGAGGATACAACAGACCAAATTAAAAAAAAAAAAACAAAAAACAAAAAACAAAAAACAAAAAACAGCAAAAACAAGATGACAAGCAAAAACAAAAGCCTTTTGAACTCCCCCCTTCCCCCCCCCATTTTTGTTGGATTATTTGTTTCTGAATTCAAATGACATTTAAATATGTTGTATCTTCATAACCTTATCTGTTTAACCATCTTCTAAAGAAACAAAACAAAATAAACTGAAAAGAAAATTCAAAGAAGTAATACAAAAAAGATGGAGCCAGACTTCTTTCAGCAATGCCCAGTGACAGGACAAGAAACAAGGGGCACAATTTGAAGCCCATGAGGTATCATCTGAACATGAGGAAAATCCATGCTTTTTTTCCACAATTTTATTTTATGTACATCTGTATACACATATATAAATATCGTATACAAATATATTTTCATATACATACACATCCAAGTACTGTTATAGAAAGGTATTTTTTCAACAATCATGGTTAGAGAGAAAACATTTTTAAAGCTTTGTCTTCTGAAAACATAAGATTATTGGTATCTGAATCTTAAAAAACAAATTATGTCATCATTATACCATTCGGATTCTATGAAGACTCCTTAGGACAGCTGAAATATCTTCACTTTACAGCACTTAATTATTCTGTAACTAATTTAGGCGGATTATTGTATAAACCCTCAGCAGTCCCCTGAACAGCATATAAGATTGACTGCAGTCAGATGCAGGAGGCATAACAAGTCTCTCAAGTCTTTTGAAGAATAGCACACATTAGATGTGGCTAAGGTTTATTCACTGATAGTTATCTTAAATCACTGTTTCATGAATTGAATTATAAACAAGACATCTAGCTTGCAGCACGTTTGAACATAATTTTTTTATTTTTTATTTATTTACTTTTTTAATATATATAACTTAGACAGCAAACAAATGCCAACCTAGTACTTCTCTTCCCACACTATTCAGTATGAATAGCTTAATGTTTTGGAGCTAATTATAGCTCATTAACCCTGAGCTATGGGATGAAGAGGATATATGAGGAGCAGCTGAAGCCACTTGGGTTGTTCCATCAAGTGAAGAGGAGACTAAGGGGAGGCTTCCAGGTGAGCTACAGCTCCCTTGTAAGTAGAGGAGTTGGTCTACACTCTCTGGTGATAGAACAGGACCTGCGAGAATGACATGAAGCTGCATGAAGGGTTGGTGAGTTTGGGTATTAAGAAAAAGTTCTGCACAGAAAGTTGAAGTTCAGTTGAGAGCTGAACTGAAGAATATCTCCTATGAATAAAGGCAAAGGGAGACGAGCCTGTTTCTTCTGGAGAAAAAAAAAAGATTGAGAGGGAATTTAAATAATGTGTACAAATTTTATAAGAGAAAGATGGGGCCAGTTTTTTTTTTGTTTTTTTGTTTTTTTTTTCTTCTGTGGTGCCTGGCTAACGAACAAGAGGCAAAGGGCTCAAACTGTAACAAAGAAAATTCCCTCTGCACGTGAGAAAATGTTCTTCACTATAAGAGTGACTGAATATTCCATGGAACGGATTGTACAGAGAGGTTGTGGAGTCTCTTTCTCTGTGTATATTCTAAATGCACCTAGGTGTGATCTTGGTGACATGTTCTAGGTTACTCTGCTTGAAGCAGGGGTTTGGACTAGGTGATTCCAAGTGGTCCCTTCCAATTTCAGCCACTCTGTGATTTTGATTTGGTGATTTTTTTAGAGAATAGCTGAGCACTAAGAATAGTCCTCCTGCCTGAGGGAGTGGTTACAATACCAAGGCTGCATGAGTTCAAGAGTTGTTTGCATTACACTCTTGGAAATATGGTTTGAAATTTGGATGGCCCCATGTAGAGCCAGAAGTGCAACTTGAAAATGCTTTGTCGTGATTTAACCCAGCAGGTGGATAAACACCATACAGCCTTTTGCTTTCTTCTCCCCAATCTCATTTGGAGCAGGAGAGTGGGGGGAGAATTTGGGGGATCGGGGGGTATGTGGAAAAAAAGATGAACTTGTGGATTCAGATGAAACCTATTTACTAAGAGAAAAGGAACAGAATTGTTCATGAAACACAATTTCCTTCCAGTTCTGTGTTGGCTTTCAGCTTGTATAAAGTTTGATAATGTAGACGTTTGGAAATGGAATAGGAATTAAAAATAATAATAATAATAATAATAATCCTTTCTCTTTCTAGATTTTATAGAATACAAAATAATAGGTTTTCTCAGATGGGTGATTTAACCTTATCAGAACAGCTTAACGGGATTTCTAAGATAAAAATAAAGTTATCATTAATTCTCTGAATGTGAGACATACGTTTGTAGAAACTACATACGAAAGATAAGCACCAATTGCCCCTTTATTTTCAAGCACTTACACACATCAGAAGTCATACTCAATCTGTTGGAAACATGGTTATCTCTAAGGAATTGATTCATATTTTCCAGATATTATTATTTTCTTCTCTCCTCAGAAGTCTAAAAATATCAGAAGCAAATGCGCATAAAAAGACCCCCAAGGACTGAGATAATTGCCTTTATTGGACAAAAAATGAAACAAAAATTGTGACAAATGTCCATGTGCACTTGGTAGAAAATCTCTTCTTTGCTCGGGGGATAATTCAATGTGAATATATAAAACCTGAAACTTCAAAATAAAAGAAAGCAAAATAAAGCAACGAAATGCACAGTTAGTAGGTAGCATCTAGTATTTACCACATCATTTAATTACCATTATATGATTATCTGCCCTCCTCTTTTTGTATCTTGCATGTATTAGTTGTTATTTTTATTCTATTTAGTCTTATTTAGGAAAACAACAACAACAAACTAAGTACATCCCACTGATTTCCTTATACTCAGTGTTCAATTATCTCTGATCCAGAGTGAACTAAGTAGTCAGTGATTGTATCAGGAAATATGTCGTTTCACCATTCCAGGGAAGGAAGAATTACTGATTGATGACAATTGTATTTGCTCTCAGAGTTCCCTAAATACAATGGGAAAATCTTCAGGTCTTTTTTTCTTCTAATTGAAATAATATACATTTTACCATAAAATCGACTGATGGATGGGAAGCTGGACATAAGCCAGCAATGTGCTCTCACAGCCCAGAAGACCAACTACATTCTGGGCTGCATCAAAAGAAGCATGGCCAGCAAGTAGAGGGAGGTGATCCTTCCCCCCCTGCTCTGCACTAGTGAAGGCTCACCTGAAATACTGCAACCAGATGTGGAGTCCTCAGTACAAGAGAAACCTGGACCTATTGGAGATAGTCCAGAGGAGGGCCAAAAAGATGATCCAAGGCTGGAACATTTCTTCTATGAGGACAGGCTAAGAGTGCTGGGGCTGTTCATCCTGGAGAAGAGCAGGCTCTGAGGTGACCTGATAGTGGCCTTTCAGTATCCAAAAGGGAGCTACAGGAAAAAAGATGACAGACTCTTTAGTGGGCTCTGTGGTGATAGAAAAAGGGGAAATGGTTTAAAGCTCAGAGAGGGTAGGTTTAGGTGAGATGTAAGGAAAAAGTCTTTTACAGTGAGGTCGTGAGGCACTGGAACAAATCATCCAGTGATGTGGTTGATACCCCATAAGCTAGAGACTTTCAAAGTGAGGATGGCTCAGGCCCTGGGCAACCTGATCTAGCTGTGGATGTTCCTGTTCATTGCAGAGGAGTTGGACTAGATGGCCTTCAGATGTCCCTTCCAACTCTAAGGATTCTATGATTCTATGAAAACTACGTCTATCATTCCAATGCACTTCAGCAAAATGTCACACATTTATTTATCATCTTCACTGACTGCCAGTCATTCACATTTATCTTCTAAGTTGATCATTATTTCATAAGATAATTGCTACTGGGGTGCCGTTAAATCCTAACAATTGGAGAACCCAGTATAAAAATTGATTTATTATCTGCACAGTACTGGAATTAGTTGAATATGGTATTATCATTTCAAACTCAAAATCACACTTTAAGGTGTATGTGTTTTTGTTTTTTATTTTCTAATGTATGCTGTGATCCTCTATAGTCAATAATAAACATAATTTTCAATCAAATAGCGTAAACACTGATATAGATGTCTGAAAAATATTTTTTTCTAAAGGAGACAGATAAAAATAATTAGAGGGCATAATGTTGACTATTAGATTTAATAACAATAGCCATTTTTTCAATCGTTATAATTCTGTGAAGTAATTCAAGCTACATTTTTTTGTGTAATCTTCCATTATTTTCTAATGGGGAGCTGTACTGTATGATTCTTAGAGGCAGAATTACACTTTTTTACAGTTGTTTAGTTTATAGCAATGTTTTGAATTACATTTGGCAGCTTTTATTTCTGTTGACTTTAAATCCAACCTGTTTTATAAGAAAAATTATCAAAAGAGAAAAAAGAAAAAAAAAGCAACACCAATACTAGGGTTTATCATTATTCAGAAAACACTGTTACAAATTAATTGTTGATTTGTTCTTTTTATTTTGAAAGTTCCACTCAAAAAACTCAGGTAACCCCTAGACCATGGCCTCGTTTTTGTGAAACTAAATCTTCAGTATGTTTTAATGGAAGTGCTTGTGTTTCTTAGTGATTTCTCAGGGTGCTTGTCAAAGATTTTTAATGAAATTTTACTCTTACTGTACTACGTCTTTAAAAGTAGATGTCCACAGATGTATGTGCTGCCAAAAAGTGATAACATATATAATACATGATAGTGAAGTGATGGTTATGTTTCTCTGATAAGCTAGTCTACTAAGCAGACATTACCAAATTTTTCTTTGTGTTGCATGTCTGACTGCAACTCTGTATATTCCATTTGAAAATTCTGAGGTAATGTTTTTATACAGATTGAAAATGGAGTTGCAAATATACCAAAAGCTTAATGATTTTTTCAGCAGGCTTGAAATCCAAAACATAAATCATGGCTGCATATTTTTCACTATTCACTAAACTGTCTTTAGTCAATGCATCAAAATGCATAACATTATTTGCTATAACTTGAATCATCACTGCACTGAATCCTACCTGTGCTCCAGCCCAGGGAGTGTCAATCACACATCAGTGTATGTTTGTTGCTGTGTGATGGGTGAGTGCCCAGAGTGCAGCTGGGCCACTCAGAGGGGAAGAGCCACTGCCATGATGATGTTGGTCTGGGGATGGTTGTAGAATAGGCTGTACTTGGCTGCATTAGTGTGTCATAAGCACATTTATAGACAGAAATAAAAAATGCATCCAAGCTGACAAGTGTAGGAATTGAGGGCATATTTCAATTCCTTCTGGCCTAGTCTCAGGCTAAAATGATGACCTTGAGAAAGCTTGCTGGGAAGAAAGACAGAGGCCTCTGAAAGAGTTTACCCTTCCTGTCCTGGGAAATGTCTTTCAGAATGAAGTCTTCTTTGCTCTAGCTGCAGTTCTCACTTCTTCACAGTCCTGCCCTGCCTGGCCATAGGATCCCTCCTAAGTGAGCCAACCTATAGGCAGACATTCTGGCCCAGATTTGGCCCATTTGTTTCCTGAAAAGTACCTGATATCTGTGGCTTTGGGTGCACTGCTAGAAACTACTGTCTGGGGTGGTGGGATGTGCCCTGGCTGCCAGGCCATAATCAGCTGCCCCAGACCCAGAGAGCCACTGTCCTGGGAGAAAAATGTGATTTGTCTATACGTGGACTCCAGGATAATTTATGTGGAAATGTCTTGGGATATAATTTTTTTATTGGGATCAGTACTCTTCAACATCTTTATCAACGACATAGATGATGAGATCTAGTGTATCTTCAGCAAGTTTGCTGATGACACCAAGCTTAGTGGTGCAGTTGATATGGCAGAAGAAGGAATGCCACCCATAGGGTCCTGAGTAAAATAGAAAGGTGGGCCCATGTGAAACTAATGAGGTTCAACCAAGCAAAATGCAAGATTTTGCACTTTGGTTGTGATAATCCCAGATATGTATACAGACTGGGAGAAGAACTCCTTGAGTGTAGCCCTATTTAGAAAGCTTTAGGAGTCTTGGTAGATGGAAAACTTCACATGAGCCAGAAGCATGCACTTGCAGTCCGGAAGAACAGTGATATTCTGGGTTGTATCAAAAGAGGAGAGGCTGGCAGGGAGAGGGAATCAGGAGAGAGGTTCAGAGGAGGGCCACGAGGATGACCGGTGGGCTGGAGCACCTCTCCTATGAAGAAAGATTGACGGAGTTGGACTTGTTTAGCTTTGCAGAAGAGAAGGTTCCAGGAGACCTCATTGCAGCCTTCCAGTATTTGAAGGAAGCTTACAGGTTGAAGGGAGACTGACTTTTTACACGATATGATAGTGATAGGACAAGAGGGAATGACTTTAAACTAAAAGAGGAGTAATTTAAGTTAGATGTTAGGAAGGGATGGTGAGACACTAAAATGTGTTGCCCCCATCTTAGAGGTGTTCAGTGCCAGGTTGGACAGATCCCTGGGCAGTCTAATCTAGCAGATTTAGGGCAGGAAACTCTGTACATTGCAGGGGATTGGAACTAGATTATCTTTAAGGTCCCCTTCTATGATTTTCTCCCCCTGTCCTGTTCAGAGAATAGCATGTTCAGGATAGGGCAGTGTTCAGGAAAGGGCAATGAAGCTAGCGAGGAGACAGGAGCACAAGGAGTAACGGAGGTCTGATGAGTATTAACTGGGATTCTTTGGTGTGGAGAAGAGGAAGCTCAGGGAAGACCTTATTGCCCTCAACAACTACCTGAAAGGAGGTTATGATGAGAAGAGGTCAACCTTTTCTTGTGGACAGCTAGAGACAGTACAAGAGGGTGGTCTCAAGTTACACCAGGGGACATTCAGGTTGTCGAGTTGTCGCTAAGATCCCGCAATCCCGCTCCCGCAAAATGGCGCCCGAACAGGGACCCAGGGCCCTCTCAAAAAAGCCATACAAAGCCGTCTGCGAAAAACTAAAGTCTCTCAGAAAAGCTGCACGAAGCCGTCTGAGGAAAAGCTGCATGAGGCCATTTGAGAAGGGAAGAGCATCCCCAAGATCAGACGGATTTTTTCGCAGGAAAAAGGACACTGGTTGAGTGAGTGCACACTAAAAAACAGGAACGGAAGACGACATGGAGCAGGAGGTAGCCCTGTCGCTATTATCAAACTTCTTAGAGAAGCGAGGAGTGACGCTCCGCACCAAAGCCTTATCGTCATTAGTTATGACAGGCCGGGCAAAAGGGCATTTTAATGACTTGAGTACAAGTCTTTTTGAAATTAAGGAATGGCGAGATTTTGATGATGCTATTTGGGACGCTGTAATAGATGGGAAAAAGTGGGCAAAAAGGATGTAGAGCCTCTGGCGAGAGGTTATTAACTGCTTAAAGAAATATCAAGTAGAGAAAAATACTGCCTGGAATGTGAGGCAGGTGCTAGACCCAGCTGAGGACAATAAGATGACAGGATCAGTGTTTGGGGCAGGAGGGCAGTCACTTTTCCAAACTGTCACCCCCACCGATTTTGTCGGAGGCTGAGGTTCTCAATCCGAACTCGTCACATGGGACTGCCCCAGAAAAGATTGAGCCCACTGCCCCCCCCGTGGCCTATCCCATCCTTGACGGATGGAACAGATAAATCTACATGCCCAAGGCTGCCAGCACAATTGATCCTTCTGAATCCTGACTCAGGGGAGTCATCGTCCAATGATGACGAAGCCACTCCTTGAGAAAGGAGAGTCGGTGGGAAATTGGGGCAGCATGGTGACCTATGGGGGGTCAGGAGGAAAGAGAGGGCCAGGACAGGTGTGGGCACTGCGAAGGGGGTGGCTGCGGGGAGAGATGGGAGGGGCCAGAGGCCTCCCTCCCCCCGGTGCCACCCCGGCGCTGTGCCCTATGGATGGCTCATTGACGGAGAACCACTCTGTCTCCTCCTTTGTTATTGTTTGAATGATGTCCCATTTGCATTGATTGACCAAAAAGAAAAAGGGGGACTGAGGGGCCTGGAATGGGTATTTTTGGGAGGCCCAAAAACAACGGTGAGGTCTGTGCCTGAAGCAGCAGCTCAATTGATAAAGAAAGGATGATTGCGATGTATAGAATTAGATGGCAGGGAACCAGAGACAGTAATGCTTCCATTTAATAAGGAACACCTGAATTGGTACTTGCTCCAAAATAATTCTCTAAGTTGTCACTAAGATCCCACAGTCCTGCTCCTGCACTATGATACTATGATTCTAGGTTTAGAAGTATGAGTGAGGGAAAGACTAGTGTAGGGGAGGTTCTGGAAAACAGTGTTTTCTGCTAGCATTCAAAAGTTTTGTAAATCATTCAAAATACAAAATTCAATAAATAATTAACTGATTGTATAAATGAACAGTATTTTCCACCACCTTCCTATTTATTTCCATCACTCACTGAAAGTACTTATTTATTACATAAATGTTACTTCTAGAAGAGTTGGATTAAGGACATTTGATATGAATTCTGGCAATATTCTGGCAGAAAGAAAGTAGGAGTTAGACTCAATGGTCCTTGCAGTTCTCTTCCAGCTGTGAAAACAAATCTGTTAAAGAATGCTGAAAGATGAAGTGCAAAGGGAAATCTTTGTGTAAATTTAGCAACCTGCCATTTTTACCAACTGTCCTGGTTTATGGGCTGGTTCATCCCGGTTCGATTACTAGAGGGATGGAGGGATCTGCAAATCTGCATCTCCGGAAAAGGGAAACAGGGGACCCCTAATAAATAAAAACAGCAGCAATGATCTGAGGAGAAACAAACTAATTTACTAAATATAGTATCAGAATGCAAGATAACTGTAATACAATATAATTAGAATTGAAGCTAATAAATCAAATATAATGAGAGAGTGTCTGAAGGTGTCACCATGATGCTGAGGTTGGACATGCAGTCTGGTCAAGACTCAGGGAGGAGAACCGAAGAAAGAAAGGGCAATCAGATGATCTTGCCAAGCATTGTATCTTCTCTCTGAATGCAAAGTGTTGTGGGGAATGTAGTTCTTCTTCTCTTCTGGACAGGTGCCCAGAACTGGAGCATTAACTCTTTAACTCCCAGTGAACTACATGATATTATGATGTGGGATACAAACAACCAAAAATCACAAAACCATGACATCTTCTTATAATTTTTCTTTCCTGGCAGAACTGTTATCTTATTTTGTATTTTTGAAACTACTTATAAAATACGTTATTCATTCCTTGGGAAAAAAAATTAAAGCAATATTTTATTTTCTTTATATCATTAGTTGAAAAATAGTCAAAAGCATCCAAGGAAGTTCTGAAATGTGGTTTTCAAGTTTAAGACTATCAGACAAGAAAAATCGAGCTGGGGCTTCCAGTCATCCTATTTCCTGCAGAATCTCTACAGCTTAGTGTAAATTTTGATTGTGAGGATCTAACAGCAGGAAAAACATCTGTTATAATGGCACCGGCTCACTAATCAGTGATCTGAAAAATAGTGATTTTATATTTGAAGAAGGTATTTAACCAAGTTAGAACAGGATTTGAAATTGAAATGCTGAGGCCATGCAGTAAGATCTGTTGAACAGGAAGAAATTAAAATGGGTGGGAGTGGCTGAAATTCTCCAGTGTTACTGTACTGCCACAAAACTAAAAAGGACCAACTCTCTGAAGGCATAATTCAAAATCTAAATCTATTAGTGGGATCAAGGATTTTAAAATCATTTTAGTGTACAGACAATGAACTCCATGAACTTCTTTGTAAAGGTATCTTAGTTTCAGCTGGATGGAAGTGTTTTCTTCAGAGTGTCTGGTATGATAGTATGTTTTGGCTAAAAGACAAAAGCACTGTGTTGATAACACAGTAATGTTTATAGCAGTGTTGTAGAAAGTCAGGGCTATTTGCCCAACAAGCTGGGAGGGAGCAGAATTAAGACAAATGACTTAAACTGGTCAAAAGAATTATCAAAACATGTGACATCAAGTGGAAGGAGTTTTGAAGGAGGGTTTCGTCTTACACTTTTCTGCTTCTCAGTGGACTAGCTGGGCATGAGTTGGGGGATGGTAAGCAGTTGCTTGTGCATCACTTAATGTATACATATATATATATTTGTCATAGAATCAGAGAATGGCCTGGGTTGAAAAGGACCATAATGATCATCTAGTTTCAACCCCCCTGCTATGTGCAGGGTTGCCAATCACCAGACCGGCTGCCCAGAGCCACATCCAGCCTAGCCTTGAATGCCTCCAGGGATGGGGCATCCACAACCTCATTGGGCAACCTGTTCCACTGCATCTTCACTTTCTGTGTGAAAAAAATTCCTCCTAATATCCAACCTAAACCTCCACTGTCTCAGTTTAAAACCTATCACACCTATTGTCCTATCACAATCCTCCCTCGTAAACAGTCTTCCCCTCTCCTGTTTATACGCTTCTTTCAGACATTGGAAGGCCACAGTGAGGTCTCCCCAGAGTATTCTACAAGCTAAACAAGCCTAGTTCCTCAACCTTTCTTCATAGGAGAGATGCTCCAGCCCTCTGATCATCTTAGTGACCCTCTTCTGGACCTGCTCCAAGAGCTCCATGTCCTTCTTGCACTGAGGCCCCCAGGCCTGGACATAGTACTCCAGATGAGGCCTCACAGGAGCTAAGTCAAAGGGGACAATCAGCTTCCTCTCCCTGTTAGTCACTCCTCTTTTAATGCAGCCCAGAACATAGTTGGCCTTCTGGGCTGTAAGTCAGGACTTTTTTTTTTTTCTTTTCTTTATCTTAGTAAATAGCTTTATTTCAACTCATGAGTTCTAATTTGTTTTTTTTCAATTATCTACCCCATCCCACTGGGAAGAAGGAGGTATGTGGTGCTGAGCCACCTGTCAATTTACACCAGAACAAAAGAGCAATAAAGAATGCATTAAAAACGTTTATAGAGATGGTGAGAAAACTGGATTCAGTTTATTACTGTCAAAGTATATTTGTATCCTTTTTTTCGCTTCACAAAGACAAATCCATGCCAGGAAAAAAGTGTGTCATGTTCAGTCTGTGTTACTGAATAAAAAAATTAACTGGAATCATGAGTACAAACTAGAATGTGTGGTTATAAGGCTCAGGCACTGGCTAAGGCAGTGAAACACTTTATTTCTGCACTGAGAATGTATCTTGCATTGAATAGAAGAGCCTTAATACTTTAAAAGCAAGAAACTGACAGCACATTCAAACCTTTCCCATCTCTCATTTTAACTGACAGCTGAATTTGAGTTGCTGGCAACACAAGTTTAAATATAGTTGCCAAGCTGCCAGTCCAGCTCTGATGTTTTTAAATTATTTATACTGAGTACAGCATCTAATCAATCAGGAAAGATTCAGAAAAGGGATAGTATTCCCTGATTCTTCTGCAGACCAGTTTTAAAGTATCTGTGTTTGTTTTGCAGATTAATCGAAATTAAGAGAAATTCTATTAAGACCCTGTTAATTCAGTCCTGTTTGTTTAATATAAATCAGGTAGCCTACTAGGCTAATTACTAAGCAAATTACATTAAGAAGTAAGTACAAATTGCTTACTAAAGGGTCTAGATAGATTCTTTACTTTCCTGTTGGAGACAGAGAGCAGTTTTGCAATTTAAGTCATAAACAGTAACACTCTGGATTACTCAGTGACACATGAATAGCTTACTTATATCTGCAAGACTTTTAAAAACAACCTGAATCATATCACATTTATATAGCTGTTTCCCTTACATTGAAAAGAGTGAATATATGTATATATTTATAGCTCAATGCATCTCAGTTATTTGTAATTCCCTGTTTCACGGTGTTTCCTCACTAGAACATTATGCATGTGTAAATAATAAAAGATCTATTTCCCCCACTTATGAATAATTATGCCCATACTTCATAGCCAAAATAAAAACACAAAGCTAACAGCAACAAAAAAAAGTAATAAAGAAGTGGCACTTGCTTTTTGTTTTACAAGATTAATATATTTTCTTGCTTGCTTGTTCAGCAATATTTTACAGAACAAAAAATAAATTGTTCTTTGATTGCTTACTTTTTTCCTTTTGGAGAATTTTTTAATTTACAAAAGGCACAGGTTTGGGCATAGATGTGTTATCTAAGTTCCACCTCACCGTCCTGCACACTCTTGAACATTGTCTAACAAAAATAATGAAAAATACTTGCCTTACATTTCTTTTAAAATTATGAATTTTCAGTTAAATAGTCCTAAATGCTGAGGTATTTATGAAGCCTGAGACACTCTTATTTTATGTAGGAAGCGCTAAGTCTTTACTAAGTGTGTCTGGAATCAAGCTGATAGCCTGAAAGTGACAGACTTTAGGTCCTTTTGTAAGGTATAAGGGCACATAAATAAGGCATACAAATAAAAGCATTGTATCAAGTAGAACTAGCAACTTAGAAAAGTAGTCACGTGTCTAGATATAAATATTTATATAAATATTTATATAAATATCTGAAAGGATAAAATACGCTTAGCATATATATCAAGTTGATGTATGATTGAGTAAATAAGATGTTCTCCAGTACTGGTAAAATACTATAGGCTTTGCACTGGTTCTCATAAAATGCCTGTGCCTGCCTTTGGCTGATTGGATTCTTGCTTATTTGGTGGTTGTAGCAAACTGGATGCACAGATATCAATTCACTAATTGGATGAATGATTATTTCTTATCTCTATATTTGCTCAACAGTGAATAGCTTTATTCGCTCATAACCCAATTTTGACTCTGAAACTTGTGGCATGTGAATTTTTGCTTTCATAAGAAATCATTAACATATCTTTATCCACAGAATTTTCAGGATTCTGAAATAATAGGATTTTAGGATTTTTGTTTTCCTTTATCCCATTAATGTAACAAGAATATTTCACTACTTCCCATTGGTGGGCAGATGTTTATCTATTTCCAGGAAAGCAACATTCATCACATGTAATAGTTACTAAGGAAGACAAATGTCATAACTCTAAAAGTCCCCTGTTCATCCTTTCCCCCCCATCTTTTACTGCTAAACTTGATGCCGTGTGATATGGAATATCCCTTAGGTCAGTTTGGGTCAGCTGTCCTGGTTCTGTCCCCTTCCTGCTTCTTGTGTATCTCCAGCCTCCTAAGTGTTAGAGCAGCCCAAAAAGTTGAATCTTATTATAATTGTGTTAGAGGGAAGGAAGACGAATAAGACTTTATTTATTTATTTATTTATTTATTTATTTATTTAATGCTACATAATTGAGTTTGCCAAACAGAAGGCTGCATTAACAATTTAAAAAACCCTCTTCAGTTTCAGAAATGACCTAGAATTTTTTTTTTTTCTGAGTGCAATTAAAAAGTTCATTACTGCCTCAGATTCAGTTCTCTTAAAAGATACTGATAAGATACAAATACGTTGTAATGATCTATTGTTTCCATGATCTGTTTCAACTCACTTCAAAAGTGCCAGACAAGTATGACTAACAATATTTTATAGAAAAAAAAAAAAGTATAGATTAATTTTAAGTTTAAACAGGTATTACAAGAAGCGGTGGTGTGTTTCCAATAAGTACTTAGTTTCAATTAAGTACCACAGTGTATTGAATTTTGTGTGGTTTTCTCCACAGGCTTCTAAAGCGTAATATTAAGACTGGGGACTAAGTGTTCATAAATTACAAATTGACATAAATTATTTTAGAAACAAGCAAAGAAAAACAACACTACCCAAATTCATTAGAGACATTTTATAAACGAAAATCATATCCTTCTAAATTATTAATCACATTTCAGTAATATTTTCAGTAAAAATGTTCTTTTTTGTAACTGAACAGAACTTTTTACTGGAGAAATAAAGACATGTAAAATCACCAGCATATTATTATTTAGAGCAGTGAACTGAAGGATTTCAGCATGAGACATCTGTCAGCCAATAACTAGGCTCATTCTCCTTCAAAATTACTGGGAAGCTCTTGGTTTGGTTGACATATAACAAATAAATAAATAGATACATAAATGTTGACAGAAAAAAAGGAAAAAAAAAGAAAAAAAGAAAGCTCTCCTTAGGTAAGCATTATTTAAATCAAACATATATACATATATATATATAGAGAGAAATGGTTTTAATAATTTGACACTGCCTGAAAGATATTAAATACAATAACTGCTATTTTTAATTTCCCTCAGTTCTTATTTTCATTGCAATTAGAACAATTTAGTTCTAATGTTTTTTCATGTCATGGATTTGTGTTTTTGGTTTTCGATATTCCACAACGTAGCATCATGTAGTGCACTGGGAGTTTTAACTGTTAATGTTCAACTTCCCGATACCTGTCTGGAAGAGAACTAAATTCCCCAGGGGGCTTTGCGGTCAGAGAGGAGATATAACTCCTGGCAAGGTCACCTTATGCACTCCTCTTTGTCAGCTCTTCTTGGTCTGCTCTTCTCCTGCCTCCCTGCTGCTCAACTGGACTGCACATCTCACTTCAGTGTTATGGTGAGGCCTATCCACCTTTTGGACATTCTCTCTCTCATTATATTTGATTTATTAGCTTCAATTCTGATTATATTGTATTATGGTGTGTTATCTTGCATTCCGATACTATATTTAGTAAATTAGTTTGTTTCTCCTCAGATTGTTGCTGCTGTTTTTAATTATTTTTGGGGTCCACTGTTCCCCTTTTCTGGAGGCGTGGATTTTGCGAAATCCTTCCACCCATTCGTCATGGAACTGGACCGAACCAGCCCATAAATCGTTGACATTTCACTTCTTCCCCATTTATTCATATGCGTTTTTTATTTTCTGTACTATCCTAATTCAGCAGTAACAAAACTAAATCTGGGAAAATCTTTAGTGTATCTTTTTCAAAGAAGAAAGTAGAAATCTAAACATACCAGAAAAGAACTAATTCAAACAGTGAAGAAAAGAAGAATTTTGGCTTGATTAGCTGTCGTAGACATTTAATGAGAATGTCAGATAATAGAGAATCAGATGTAAACCTAAGTGCACCTGGAAAGAGGCACAAAAAAAAATAAAATAAAATTGTACCACATACTTCAGTAATTAGCTAAAGTAGATGAAATAATTTGGAGATAATTGTATCTCCCACCTAAGAAAGATTGCTTTGGCAGTACACATGTCTATAAAATACTATAAGTTAGAAGGAATTGACAGTATTCTAATTGTGAATCATCTATAATGAACTACATTTTTTTTTCTTTTTTTTTTTTTCAATAAACCTGAACATTTTAATTGGTGCATGAGAAATCTCATTTGACTCTACAGTGTCTATATAGTAATGGAAGAAAATAAAATCAATATAGATTTTGATTTAATGATGGATTTACAAACAGCTAAATCAAATATAGAAATTAAAACAAAATCCTAATTATTCAATATCCAATTATTCTGACAACAAATAATTATGTACTACAAATGAAATGAAAATAGGCTACATAACTGATGGCAAACACAAGAAATTTCAGCATCACATATAGTTTAATACTAGTTTTCAAAACCAACAAATCAAAGAGATTTGATTCTTTACAGGAAGCAGAATATGAATGAGGTTAAATTCAGATTTCAGGTTTTACACACATAATTAACTATTTTTGTAACTATTAATTACTTTTCCAGTCAGATTGCTTAACAAGATGTGCATCCCTTGGTTGATTTGAATGTTGACATTTATTCTCTATATCATGATTTTACATGTAACGGGAAAAAAAAAAAAAAAAAAAAAAAAGGCAAAAACTTTAAGAGTGAATCAAGCACTAAGTAGTTGGCAGGTTCTAGATATTGAATAGCTTTCAAAATTACTGTTTTGCTTGTGCTTCAGTACTCTCCTACAGTCTGTTGAAGACAATTTTCTGATGCAGGCTGTGGAGGAACCAATGAGGGGAGGGGTGTTGCTAGACCTTATTCTCACTAATAAGGAAGGGCTTGTCAAGGAAGTAAATGTTGGGGCCAACTTGGTTTGCAGTGACCATGAGATGGTGAAGTTAAAGATCTTGAGTGGAAGAAGCAAAGCAAAAAGTAGGATTGCTACCCTGGACTTTAGGAGAGCCAACTTTGATCTCTTCCGGGACCTACTTGGAGCTGTCTCATGGGCTAGGGTGTTAGAAGGTAAGGGGGGCTGTGAGAGCTGGTTGGCATTTAAACAGCTCTTATTCCAAGCTCAGGATCAGTGCCTGTGAGCAAGAAATCAGGAAAGGGTGGCAGGAGACCTGTGTGGATGAGCAAGAAGCTCGTGCACAAACTCAAAGGGAAGAAGAAGGTCCATGAAATGTGGAAAAAGGGTCTGACAACTTGGGAAGAATATAGGAATGTAGTCAGGACCTGCAGGGATGCGACGAGGAAGGCTAAAGCCCGCCTAGAATTAAATCTGGCGAAGGGGATAAAGGATAATAAAAAAGGCTTTTTTAAGTACGTTAACAGTAAAAGGAAGACTAGGGAGAATGTGACTCCCCTACTAAGTGAAGGGGGTGTTCTGGTAATGGGGGTTGCTGAGAAGGCGGAGATACTGAATGCCTTCTTTGCTTCTGTCTTCAGTGAAAAAGTGCTTCCTTGGGAATGTCAGTCTCTGGAAGTTAGTGAGAGGGTCTGGGGAATGGAAGACTTCCCTTTGGTCAGGGAAGAGGCGGTCTGAGAGCACGTAGGTAACACCAATGTTCATAAATTCATGGGACCCGATGGGATTCATCCACGGGAGCTGAGGGAGCTGGCAGAGGTGATTGCTGAACTGCTTTCTGTCATCTTTGAGAGGTCTTGGAGGATGGGGGAGGTGCCTGAAGACTGGAGGATAGCCAATGTCACTCAGGTCTTCAGAAAGGGCAAGAAGGAAGATCCAGGCAATTATAGGCCAGTCAGCCTCACCTCTGTCCCTGGAAAGGTGATGGAACAGCTGGTGCTGGATGTCATCTCCAGACAACTGGAAGAAAAGGAGGTTATCAGGAGTAGTCAGCATGGGTTCACCAAGGGGAGGTCGTGCTCGACCAACCTGGTGGCCTTCTATGATGTTGTCTCTGGCTGGGTGGATGGGGGGAGAGCGGTAGATGTAGTCTACTTTGAGTTCAGCAAGGCATTTGGTACTGTCTCCCATGACATCCTTATAACAAAGCTGAGGAAGTGTGAGATAGACGAGTGGACAGTGAGGTGGGTTGAGAACTGGCTGACTGGCAGAGCGCAGAGGGTCGTCGTTGGCGATGCAGAGTCCAGTTGGAGGCCTGTAACTAAGCAGTGTTCCACAGGGGTCGGTGCTGGATCCGGTCTTGTTCAACATCTTCATCAATGACCTTGATGAGGGGATAGTGACCACCCTCAGCAAGTTTGCTGATGATACGAAGTTGGGAGGATTGGCTGACATGCCTGAAGGCTGTGCTGCCATTCAGTGAGACCTGGACAGGCTGGAGAGCTGGGCAGTAAGAAACCAGATAAGGTTTAACAAAAGCAAGTGTAGAGTCTTGCATCTAGGGAGGAATAATTGCATGCACCAGTACAGGTTGGGGGATGACCTGCTGGAGAAGAGCTCTGTGGAGAGGGACCTGGGTGTCCTGGTGGATTACAGGTTGGCCATGAGCCAGCAGTGTGCCCTCTTGGCCAAAAAGGCCAATGGCATTGCATAATCTCTCTGAATTCTCAGCTTCAGCTATTTATGATAGAAGGAATGGTTACCTCATTGATTCATTTTTCCTATGAAAGTGAAAAATTGAGACTGTTATGAAAAAGGTTCGTGCATTCAGTGTGAAATGCCATTCTGCTTGCTGAAAATCACCACCACAGCACAAATTATTCTATAAAATAAATAACAAACTCAAGATGAAAAATAATTAGTTTTATTTGTTTGTGCTTATTTTTACTTTTCCAAAGGGAAAAAAAAATAGTTACAAGATAATTTCTAGTTGAAGCTTCTGCAAGATCTGTATCGTATATTAAAAACAGTAATTGCTGAAAGTCTAATTAAAGCCTAAGGGATTCAGAAATCATTCTGTCTAAATACCTAATTATTAAAAGTTCTTTAAAAATATCCAAGTAATGCATCATGTTTCCCTAGTAATTACAAAAGTTTTACAAAAACAACAAGCCAGTTAATATTTCTGTACTGAACGTTTTATTCTAGGAATGCTGATCTCAGTTGAAAATGTCTGTGCTTCCTCCTTTAGATCTTTTTTTGAAAGAAAACTGGATATTAATTTCATATTCTGCTTTACTGCATGTCAGAAATTTGAAATATAGTACCATGAGGATCAAAGATTATAAAATAGAAAAAAAAAAAAAAAACATTATAAAGCTTCAAGCTATTTTTTTTCTAAAAATAAAGAGAAGCATGGAAACATAACTTCCTAGCAAGATTCTGAGTCTGCAACAAATAACCAGCAACCGGAAAACCCTGGTTTGTTTCTGAATAAAAATAGAAATTTAGGAATTATGTAGTAGTCATTTTATAAAATGGCTTTCTAAATACTGCTAACATATTTACTATGAAAACACTGTGCTTACTTACACATGGCATTTAGATGCACACTAGTGTTGTTTTAAGAACTGTAAGATTACAGAAGATGACAGATTGCAAAATGTGAGAATATGAGTCCTTTGAAATTCAACTTATTTTACTGATTATTTTCTCAGTTTTATCCCAGGAGTGCATAGAGGACCAGAGAAGGAAGAAAATATGTTTATCTATTGTCTAAGATGATCTCAAGAGGGAAATTTGATAACCGCTGGGTATATTAACAATATTTTTACTGTGGTAAAATGTGAAAACTAAGTATTTTGTAATGACAAAAAAAAATCATTTTAAAATTATTTGCTTTTTACTTTTTTATTACTTTCAGACTGTGCATTAAGGAGTTCTGAGGTTGCTTGTCAAGTTCTAGAATTATCAACATCATCAGAATTAATACACCGTGTCTCCATTGACATTTTGTTCAGTTATATTCACTGAATTTCAAGATGCATTAAAATTCTTCTCTTTCTGTACCCTATAGAATTAAGAGAGGAGAGGATGAGAAGGGAAGGGAGGAGAACAGAGAGGAGAGGATGGGAGCAGAGAAAGGGGGGAAAAGGAGGAGAGGGAAAGGGACGGGAGTGGAGGGGAGAGAGAAGGAGAGAAGAGGACAAGATGAAACAGCTGAAGTGTTTACATTCGTGACAAAGAAGATAATAATAAGCAAAATATTATCTTTCATAAGTGGAACATAAAATCTGGCAAGGAAATGTAAAGCTTTGAAGATGTAAGACTATATTAAAAACAAACAAACAAACAAACAAAACATTACCTAAAGTAACACACAATTTAAAGTTTAAAAAACTTGCTATAGGCATTAAAAACTAATATTAAAAACTTTTTTCCAGTACATCAGAAATAGGATCTTTTCCAGAGAACTGACAAGGGTGATAGACGATCATCTCAAAAATGGAGTGCTATAGAAAAGATGAAACATTAGAAAAATTAAAGGAATTATCTGTATTAGAATTCTCACGAAAGGAGTATAGGGCCATTCTTATTCAGTATTCTGTTTTCATGAAGAATAATCTAAGAAAATACCAGACATTGACATGTTAATAGCATACTTTTAGAACAAATCAATAGAAGGAATAGAATAAATTGTTTCAATCAATAGTTCTAAAAGAAATAACATACAGAATTACCAAACTGTTAATCAATATACAATCTATCATCTAAATGACTTTCAGGCAATAAAGTAAGTAATTTGTTGGGTTTTTTTTTTTTTTTTTTTTTTTTTTTTTTAGAAACTGCTACCATATACATAGCATTAATGTTGAGACTGGTGTTATTTAACATGTTTGTAGGCAACATGGATGTGGCGTTGAGCGTACCCTCAGAAAGTTTGCAATGACACCAAGCTGAATGGTGCAGTTAACATGCAAGAAGGAAGGAATGTAATCCAGAGCAACCTGATCAGGCTTGAGAGATGGACCCGTGCCAACCTCATAAAGTTCAACAAAGCCAAGTGCAATGTCTTGCATCTGGGTCAGCACAATCTCGAGCACAAATACAGGTTGTGCAGAGAATGGCATGAAAGCAGCCCTGAGGAGAAGGATTTGGGAATGTTGGTTAACGAAAGACTCAGCATGATCCAGCAGTGTGTTCTTGCAGCTCAGGCCAACTGTATCCTGGGTTGCATCAAGAGAAATGTGACCAGCAGGTTGGGTGAGGTCATTCTACCCCTCTACTCTGTTCTCATGATACCCCAACTCTAGTACTGCATCCAGTTCTGGGGCCCCCAACATAAGAAAGACATCGAACTGTTCGAGTGGGCCCAGAGGAGGGCCATGAAGATGATCACAGGCCTGAAGCACCTCTCCTACAAAGAAAGGCTGAGAGAGCTGGGGCTCTTCAGCCTGGAGAACAGAAGGCTCTGGGGATGCCTCATAGCCTTCCAGTACTGACGGAGGCTTACAGGAAAGCTGGTAAAGAAATTTTTATAAGGGCATGTAGCAACAGGACAAGGGTAAATGATTTTAAACTGGAGGAGACTAGATATTAGGAGGAAATCCTTTACTGTGAGGATGGTGAGACACTGGGACAGGTTGCCCAGAGAGGTTGTGAATAACCACTCACTGGAAGGGTTCAAGGCCAGGCTGTGGCCTTGTGGACAGAATGGAGCTGTGAGCAACTTCTAGAGGGAGGTGACTCTGCCTGTAGGAGGGGGAATCTGTGATTCTATGAATGTGGGGATCAGATTGATTAGGAAAACTAGGAGACAGCTGTTTAGCTATAATTGTAATCAATCAATCAATCAATTAATTAATTAGTATACAACAAAACTTGTCAGTAAATAGAGAAATAGAAGACAGAGGAGGAATCAATGATATTTTTATATCAAGAAGTTTTATTTCAAGAAGTAAAAATTATTAGTGAATACCTTATAGGTAAGCTTGACATTATTGACAGAATTAACTTTAATTTTCTGAAAGCTATTGGATTTGAAAATTATTCTCCTAAGAGATTTTAGTGAATAAAACTTTTCAAAGATTTTTTAGATGAACCATTTATTGCATTCTGACAGACTAGTAAATTTGGTACAAGAAAGCAAGTGGATGAACAGACACATTTCAAAATAGAGAGAAGTGTACATGGTGACCTGTACTGCAAACTGGCCCATTCAACATAACTATAAAGTGATGTAAAAAATAAGATAAATAGCAAGAATAGAGAGTCCTTCGCATTCCAACATTTTTTAAAGTAATCAAATCTAGAAGTTATGATAGCATGAGCTGAAGGCAAGAAATTGCTGGGAATATTAAAGATGGATAAAGAGAAAATTATTTCTAACCACCTATCATAACAGTAAACACTAAAGTTACTTTTGTACATCTCCTTTATTATTAAAGAAAGGAAAAAAAGAATTACACACTAGAATCATGACTGTTTCTTAATTTCCAGTCTTTCATTTGAGTTTTCTAAAGAAAATAAAAAAATTGCTAAAGATAATGCTAGTTCTAAGTATTGTGGATATGGTTCTCTTAGTATTATTTATCTTTGGAACTATGAATTTGATAATGACTCTATTTAGCAATATAGTAAAAAAAAACAGCATTCCTGTCTCACTCCTATTTATAGGAGGGAGAGGAGGTTCTTTTGATATATGTATATCCAATGGCAAGATTAAGACACAAGAGGTAAAATGTTAGCTCAAACAGCTTATTACAAATCCTAGTCATTTAGGGAGATGGGGAAGGGAAGACAGGCAATAGAAAAGATAGGAAATAAAAGCTAAGAGTCTTTGTAAGAAGCAAGACTGAGATAGTCATCACTATGGTGGTTTGTAGTTCAGACATTGATCTTCAGTAGTGATGGGTCTCCAAGGATTGTTATTCGGTTGATGACAGTGGCTGTACAAACTTATTTATAAGTCCAAAGTGGTCAAGTCAGCTCCTTTTGGAGTGACAGCTTCTGGCTTTTGGATCATAGCAGGAACTTCTTTTGTTTCGATCTTCTCGGCCTTGCTGGAAGATAAGAGGAAGCAGGGAAGTGTCCACTTGTATCTTGCCTTTGCAGGATATAATGGTATTGTCCTCCAATCTCTCATGCCAGGCTGGAGTTATTTGGTTACAGGTCAGATCTTTCTCCAGTAAACACTCCTGAGCACTCTCTTCTAGATTCAAACAGCTCTAGAGAAATGCTTTCAAATGTCCACAAAGTGATGTTAATTGCCACACTGTGACACCCATCACTGATCTCCTAGGTAAGTCAGAGACTTATCACAAGAAACACCTCAAAAAGCAAGCTCTGAGCCAAAAACAAAGAAGGGTTCAGACAATTCCTCAGAAATGTATTTTACAGATATCCTAAACAAGCATATATTTACTTGTTGGCAGCACCAAAAAGGAGGAAATAATCAGGAGGTACTAGTTAAAAAATAGACAAATTACAATGACGGTCAGTATTGTCTTAGGCATCTTTTAATTCCATGCTTCATTCTAGGCAACTCGTCTCAATTTCAGTAAAACTAAAGAAATCAAATATAGGCAACAAGGTATTTGCATGCATATTATGGTGTGACGTGAGATTAAATGAATGACTTAAAGAAAGTCTGATTGAAGGTCAAAAAATCCTAACCGACAGAAACAAGGTTTGCAAGTTTGTTATGGTTTTATGATTTTTGGTTATCAGTATTCTATATCATAACATCATGTAGCGCACTGGGATACAAGTTGCAGGTTAAAAACCAAACTCAGTGTAGTGCTTTTTCACATAACATAAAACATAATTTATTTGAGGCCCTTCATTCAAATGTTAAATGTTTTAAAATGAGTTTAAAAGAATGACTACATAACACAAGGATAGTGGGGCTACAACTTCTGGGTCAGAAGAGTCAAAACACCGGAATGCCCCAGAATGATACAGTTGTCTTGTTCTTACACTCTTTTCAGTGTCAACAGTTGTCACTGTCAGAAACATGTATCTGGGTTACAGAGCCTTTTGGTCTCTTTCAGGATAATTCTTCATTTACATACTGATAAAAAATCTTATGCCAACATGCCAACAAAGAAAATTTGTTGGTAGAATTCATTCAAAAATCAAATGACAATAATTTTCCAATTATAAGAGTACAAACTTAAAGTGGAAAATTTCTCAGTTAATATTATGTGATCTTTATGTAACTTCAAAACTTCTTTGGAATTTTCATGCATTAATTTCCAGTAAAATTCTAAGTTCTGTGTTCAGCTGCAGTGAATACATACCATGTTTCAAAGATTTTAAGATGACTATACTTAAAGTTGCTGCTTCTGAATTCCCAAGAGGAGATCTGAGTGTAGATCATATTCTATGCTATTTAGTATATTTGACTTGAATTCAAGAGAGATACAAATAATTAATACTGTGTGTCTGAATCTTTTGTTTCTTTCAGATGTCTTTTCAGTGATTTACATAACTTCTTCCCTTACATGCTTTATTCTGAAAAGCCTTGCTAAGTCCTACTAAGTGAACATTTTGTTTCTTTCCTCACAATTCTGCACCTCAAAGAGGTTAGGAGGAGATGGAAGCAAAGTCAATGGCGTGAAAAGCAGTTCCTGTTCTCCATGTTGCAATCCAGCAATTCCTGCCCAGTAGAACTTTAAGGTAGTGAGGCCTTAAGGCACTTAACCCCAGGAGCAGAAATATTCAGTAATTCAGGGCAGCTGTGACTTTCAATACAGCCAGTATGTCATTTGAATTATTTTAGCAAGATTAGATCAGTGATGTTCAGCATTTTCAATTTCAACAGTGACTTTGCTTCAAGGCCCACAGATAGTAGTAGCAACACTAATTTCTATTTGAAGTTTGATCTGTTTCCCTATGATGAGCTATTTGGACATTGGATTTGAATTTTGAATGCAATTTTTTGAGGGAGAAATCTATTAATTTTGCCTAAAAGATTAATCTCTGCAACTATAAAGCTTGATTGGTTTTGCATTTTGCTTAAAAGAAACTAGAAGAAAATTAATCAACTATCAATTAAGAAAAGAGAACAGTCAAAAAGAAAGAGTTTAACAGATTTGCTTCTTGTAGCTATAAAAAAAAAAAGAAACAAACAAACAAACGATAATAATAACAACAAAAAACACCAACAGTAAGAAGCTGTGAAACAAACAAATATTAAGGAATCTTTTATTTGGTTCATTGTTAAGTTTCCATGTATTACACCTAATGCAGTGAGCATTCAACAGGTAAGTTATATGTTTTAGAATCATAAATATATTATAACAATACTTTTTTTCCTTTTTTTTTTTTTTTGGTTTTTTTTTCCTTTTTTTTTAGGTTTTTTTTTTTTTTTTTTTTTTTCTTTTTTTTTTCTTTTTTTTTAATTGTTTTAGTAAAGGTACGTAGCCCAGTAAGACATTTATCCATCTGGTATGTAGAAGGAGAGTGTGTGCATCTTAAGGTTATTAGATCAAGTATGGTTTCCAAAGCAACAAAAGAATAATAAAGACAGAAAGTGATGGGAAATAAACCTGGCCAGGAAAGTCACAAAATGTAAGAATGTTGATTCAAACAGGAATGCCTAGCTGAAGATTTCTGGATAGACATAATAAGCAATAAAACGGGGACAATAAACAAAATGCTGAGACACAGATTTGATGAAGCAAAAATGGAGACAATGGCAAGAAACAAAACTCCTAGCCATACTAATGGATAAGCTGTTAAACCACAGTAAGTGCTACTTTCAGAAAGATCAGCTTGGACTTTGCAGCTTATAAGGTCATGGACAGTGCAGGAGAGGTCTAGATTAAGATAATGCAGAAAATGCAGAGCTCTGCAAAATCACAGGGAGATGTACAGGGGAAAGGGGGAGAAGGAAGAGGATAAATAAAGAAGGGTTGGTAGCTTATAAAATTGTCTGGGTCTGTATGCTGACGCGACTGAACCCTGTGCCCAATCCATGCAGTTTTATCTTCTAATTCTATCTTTCTCATAAATCTTAATGATTTGTATCACACATTCCTGTGTGTGTACATACTAACTACTGCTGAGATATGGATGAAGATGAGTGAAAGTCAGTGTTGGCTCCTGGAGTTAGGCTGTGGAACAAGAACCCTAGCCTGTGGTACCAACTACCAGAGTTCGTGCAAGATCTCAGCACCAGTTACTGGTGGGACCTATGTGTGTTTTTGAGTAGGATTACTTAGTGCCAATTACTGGAGTAAGTGAGGGTCCTAATGTCAGTAGGACATTAGGAAATCAGCTAAGGAAACCAGCTACTAGGGGTCTGACATGAATGAACATGAATTCACTAGAAAACTTAAAACTGGGTTAGCTAACAAGTAGCAGGGACCTCAAGCCCAGGCTGGGAATTCAGGTGGATAGTATGTCTTTAGTGGTATGCCTATGGGGAGTTGTGAATGTGGAGTGTATGAAAGACTAGTGCTTGCATGTTCGCAGAGAACTTGAAGCTGGACTAGATGGCAAATGGCTATAAGAGCATAGGATCCACATAGGAGTGCTGGGCACACAGAGGGGCTGTACCAGGATTGAAAGATCTTTGAATGTATGTGTGCTTGTGCTATGCAGGCATGGTCTCAGTAGTAAACTTATGTCTCTTCCAGATGGAGAATATGGATCATGGATGCCTAGCCAATGTTTAGTGTAAGTCCAGTTGAAAGCAGGCTTTGGCTGGGGCATACTTTGTGACAGGTCAGGTTAAGTTCCTATTTTATGTGTATAGAATACATATTCAGCTTTGGTACTGGTTGGACCTCCAAACAGGAAAGTGACAGGTGCACACGATCAGTGTGAAGAGAAAGCTGGGTAACCAGATGAGGGGCTGATCACTGGCAGCCAGACAGGAGCAGTTCTGGTTCAAAGTGGCTAGAGGATGTGGCATGTGGCACGTTCCTGAGCTCAGTTAACACTGTGTCATTGCACTGCACTTATATTTTATACCTGTATTTGAAGTATGCTATATGCTTTACACTGCTTTCTTTATATTAGAATTTTTAAACATCTGTTTCTTTGAGTCTGATTTCTTTTTCAGAATTATCTTTGTATCTGAAATCCAAATACAAAGAAAAGCATACTCCGGCATCACTGCCTCTGCTATATAATTCACAAATTAATCTTCTTATGGTCAAAATTAGATTTGATTTGGAAGCTAACCTGACAAAGATTCCATGCTTACAGCTTTCTGAGTTGATTTAGTAAGGGACTGAGTTATGTTATATTTTTGCCTGAATGCACTAAAAATACTTTTAATTGAATAACTCTGAAGTATCTCTGATTTTTCTAGGATTTTATTTCTTCCTCCTTGTCTTCTCAGTGAAAGTTAACAATTAAAACCCTGAACTTGCCAAAGGACATGTGTTTTATTTCACATGCCTTTCAACTTTGGAGAATGGATAAGTTACTTTGACAGTTTGAATGGTAGTATAACAAAGGGGAAAGCACATACATCATGTCTGGTCATCTCTTCTTCCCTTAACAGATTAATGATGAAGATATTAAACCAAAATTATTAAGTTCCTGCTTTGTTCATTTTGAATGGAGAGTCTTCAATAAGCCAGGAAATTACCTTACTGACAATGATGGATAAATACCTATCTTTCTCACATTTTGATTCTGAATATTCTAATAATTCTCTGACTATTAAAAAATAGCCTTTCCTTGATGTAGTCAAATTACTACTTATGGTGCTTAGTAGTTATTCTGTTTCTCATTTCATAGGATTACTATTTGTTTTTCTTTTGCCCCTCCCCTTCATATCAAGGGATTGTTTATGGAGGAAACCAAGGAAATTACTTGATGTATCAACATCTATAGTGTGGGAAAGTAGGGCAAAAATTTTGCATATATTGACATGTCCCTTCTACATACATCTTATTGCACATGCACTCATGTTTATAACCATAACCATCAATCTATTTCCAGTAGAAGAATGGAAGTAGAAGAATCCAATAAAGATTAGTCTTTTACATCTCAAATCTGCATTCTAAAAAGGAAGAGTCAGACTCTAAGCTAACAGAAATGAGTACTTTTCCTATTTTTATGAACCTAGCAGCATGCACTTGGAGTCCAGAACTACAATGGTATTGTGGGCTGCATCAAAAGAAGAGTAGCCAGCAGGGAGAGGGAGGTGATTTTCCCACTCAACTCTACCCTTGTAATTCTCATCTGGAATACTTCATACAGGCCTGAGGCCCCAGCATCAGAAAGATGCGTAACTGTTGTACAAGGGGAGGGTCATGAAGATGATCAGAGATCTGGAGCACTTCTTCTATGAAGAAAGACTGAGAGAGTTGGGATTGTTCTGCTTGCAGACGAGAAGGCTCCAGGGAGACCTCATAGCAGCCTTCCAATACTTGAAGGAAGCTTATAGAATCATAGAATTGCAAGGTTGGAAAGGACCTGCAAGATCATCTAGTCCCTCTACCATTGCTACCACAACCCTCTAAACCATATCTTATAGATCCTCATCCTGATGCCTCTTGAGCACTGCCAGGGACAGCGACTCCATCACCTCCCTGGGCAGCCATTCCAGTACCCGACAACTCTGAGAGAAAAAGTTCTTCCTAATGTCTAACCTAAACCTCCTCTGGTACAACTTGTGGCCATTTCCCTAGGCCCTGTTTGTTGCCTGGGAGAAGAAGCCAAACCCCTCCTCAACACAATCTCCCTTCAGGAAGTTGTAGAGTGCAATGAGGTTTCCGCTGAGCCTCCTCTTCTCCAGATTGAACAGTCCCAGCTCCCTCAGCCACTCCTCATAAGACTTGTGCTCCAGACCCCTCACCAGTTCCGTTGCCCTTTTCTGAACACGTTCCAGGGCCTCAATATCCTTTTTGTAGTGAGGGGCCCAAAATGGAACACAGTACTTGAGGTGTAGCCTCACCAGAGCTGAGTAACAGTACTTATAAGCAGAAGGAAGACTTTTTACATGTTCTAATGATGATAGCACAAAATGGGATTGCTTTAAAATAAAATATGGGAAATTTAGCTTAGATGTTAGGAAGATATTTTTTACTCAGAGAGTGGTAAGACATTGGCACGGGCTGTTCAGGGAAGTTGTGGATGTCCCATTCCTGGAGGTGTTCAAGGCCAGGTTGGATGGAGCCTTGGGCAGCCTGATCTAGTGGATGGCAACCCTCCCCACAGAAGGGGGATTTGAAACTAGATGATCTTCGCCCTTCTAACATAAACCATTCTATAATTCTATGACGAATGACATTTTCTTGCAGAGAACCATAATCTGTTCTGTACTGCACACTAATCCATCTTGTAGCCTAAGAAATGTAGGTGAAAATGATACAGCAGCTTTCAACTATCAATTAATTGAAAGGTGAGACGGGCCCCACAAGTGAAAGTAAAAAGGCAAGAAGGCTTCATAGTGACTGAGAATAAGGGGGGTGAAGGGCAATAGATAGAGATAGTTTATAGAAGCAGGAATGTAGAGTTTGTTATAAAATAAAGGATGGCAGACACTGGGTCTGGGATAGTGAGGGGGATGAAGGCCATAAAAATAAGAGTTTGAGAACAGCCTGAGAACATTTGGCAGGGAGGTGATTAGATGTCCACAGAGCAGAAGAAAATGGTTTGGGGGGATGCCCACTGGAAAAGCCAGGAGTTTACAGCAAAAATGGTCAGAAGCCTTCGCGAGGAAAACAACAAAACTTCATCCCACGACCCTCTATGCACGAGCAAGAGGGGAGGGTCTGCATGCTAGCGAACTCTCGGGGTAATGAATATGTATCTGAATTCCGGGAAAACTATTGATTATGTATTAGTTTGGCCTATATCTATAGCATGATTTTTCTAGACGGTGTGCAAGTTAGGTGGATCTATACCCCTTGTACCCCGTGTCTGCACAGCACTGAATAAAACCATACCTGCTTTGTAATCTTACTTGGGTTACAGAGTTTGATTCCGCACGTCACAATGATGTTATTACTAGTATTCGATTGAGAAAGAGAAAATATAAACTTATCTGGTGTCATGTCATCTATAAGAATTCTTAAATTAAGATTCTGTCATTAGTGATTTAGATCACTAGTGTGAGTTATTGAAGTCAATCTCCCTGTTCTCATATAAACTTTAAAAAATATATATTATGGGGAGGAGAGTAATGTTGACAGAGTAGAATGCTGATAATGTTTTAAGTAGCTATAATTAGAATTATGTGAGAATAAAAAAAACCACAAAATTTCCATTACCTCTGTCATTTCTGAGTGCAATTGAGATGGTATAAAATTTCATCATAAATAAGTCACAAACAAAACAAAACCTCACATAAGACTATAGAAATGATGATATATTTCATAATTAAAAGAAGGGATGGCAGTTGACTATAAGAAAGTTCTGACTTAGAATGGCAGCTAAAATACAGACCAAAGGAAGCCTACTTGCTTGAAAATTTAAATTGAGAATTAGAGACCTTGAAGAGCAACTTAATACTTCATATGAGATGCATCCTGAAAATACCACTTTATTGATTAGATCCAGATGAGAAATGGAAGAACAATTTATTACCTGAGAAAGTGGGGACAAACTTGAAGAATTAACTCCTGTTGAAACAAATATTTGCTATTGGCTGCCTCAGGAAGAAGACCAAAAATAACAGCATCTTTTGTTTATCTAAGCAGAGGTGTCCTACTCCCTCTTATGTCTCAGTGATATACAAATGGCCTGATTTTTACCCAAAGTAGAACTTCTCTTTCTAAGAATAACAATTAGGTAAAGAATGCAGCTGGAGTTAACAAAAACAACTTACAAAACAAAATACTTTGTAAATGGAAAGACCAGCATTATGACCAGCAGCTACTAATCTACTATACCACTTAAAACAGTTTTGTTTTAATATATTCTGATCAGATCAGTCATTGTGTCAACTCTTCTGGCCCTACACTGGGCACCACAAGGACTGTTGTGGTTTTGTCTGGAAAGCAGCTAAATACCGCACAGCCATTCACTCATTCCCCCTCATTTCCCAGTGGTATGGGGGAGAGAATCAGAAAAAAAAAGAATAAAGATAGACTCATAGGTTAAGATGAAAATTATTTACTGGGACAGAAAAAAAAAGAGAGCAATAAAAATGCCAATCATTACATATACATACATATTAAATACAACAACAACAACAACAATAATAATAATAATAAATCATTATCATTATATATACTATTATAATTATTACTAATAATTATTATATAATAATTATTATATTATATATGTACGCAAAGCAATTGATGCACACAGTGGTTCTCACTACCTGCGAATCAAGGCCCAGCCAATGGATCAATTCTGAAGTGAATTACTGTCTGTTCCTCTCTCTTCTGGGCCCATTCCTGGGGTGGTCAGTCTTTTTGCTTAATAATTATTTGGGTCTTGAGTCATTTGGTGACTCTTTGGTTTACTCTTGAACCCTCAGTAGCCAGCTTTCTTTTAGATAATTGTTTTATTTTTGAGTTATTTTATTTGGTAGTTGATTTTCTTTTGGAGATTGTTTTACTGGTACCTAACACTCCTTCTTCCACCCTGGGATCTGTTCTGCTTCTGTACTGGTAATTCCACAAATACACATGCCTATAATATGTCATAAGTCTAGTCTGGATAAGTTTGCAATCATAAAAATTTTCACTCTAATAGCAGTCTTGCTGGTGATGACTTAATAAATACAAATCTTTAGAGAAAAAACCCATGTTCCTGTGTATCGTCAAACTACAAACTACAAACTCACTGTTACAGTGACTACATATCTGCAAACTGCTTAGTTTCCCTTTCCTTTGGGACTGAAACATTAATATCTAGAAAGTAAAAAACAAAAGATTGCAATATAATTATTCATACTCTCTGTTAAACCGGAAAAAAAAAAAAAAAAAAAAAAAATGTGAGGAGAATTAAAAAATTCGCAGACACAGAGACACAGAAAAATCTCACACTTACACCTCCAATTAGATATTAGATTTTCACTGAAGTAGTCCTGGAAATAAATAAATAAATAAATAAATAAATAAATAAATAAATAAAATTTTAAAAAAAGGTTGAACTGAGATAAGTTACTACAGCTATATGTCTTAAGATATTTGACACCTTTGTCTGGGTCTTCCAGGTATGACAACTTAGGACAGGCACATATATTTCAGGTAAATTAAGCCCAAGCATGTCTATTATGTTCATTCATGGCTTCCCTGGTGGCTCCCAATGCTTATTTGTTGCCACTGAGTCAAGCGCAAGTATCCTGTATAATGAATGGGCTATAGTAGATTGTCAGAAGGCCTAAGCAGGGAGTCTGTTTGCAACTGTGTACATTCACTTGCTCACCTGAAGATCTCTCAAGATCTTTGAGTACATCCATCTTTCCATTTGGAGAGGGGCTGCAGTCATGTAGTAAAGGATGTTGCCAAACAGAAGGAATGTAGAGGCACCTAAAATGTTCCTGTGGACCTATGACATCTGAATGAAGTGGAACAGTATAAATTAAAAAAAGAACCAGAATGCTACAACAAACAAACAAACAAACAAACAAAAACCTGAACAAACAGTACAGTTCACTGGAGTTTAGATAAAGTATTCTCATCTTGTCAGTGTTATGATTCCCAAAATCTTCTCAAGTCACATATTAGTCTAGGGTGGGTAGAATTTCCTTTGTGCTTGTTTGTTCTTTCCCTGCTTCTCTCTCTCCTTTCTCTTTCCACAAGTAGTCTTTTCCTGTCAATTTTGTGATGTCAAAGAGATTTTCAAAATATCATAATAACCACCAATATTGCTCTAAGTTGAGCTGCTGGTTTCAGCAGCAACATTTCAAAGTGAATATCTGAAGTAAGCACACCCAACATTACAGGCATCTACCATAAATGCCCAGTTGAGGAACAGATTCTTTAGGTCTTGATTCTGATATACAGAAATAATTAGGAATTTCCAGAGTGCGATTATCAGCTTCAGTGACCTAGAACATTTTTATCAGGGCTCTGCAAGCCTCACTCATCCTGCCCAGCCTTCCTTATGGCTCACTGACCCTGCTGTAGCCCAAGATTATATTCTAACCTCCAGGCATGTCAGTCCTTGCCCCAGTGAGGATACAGCAGGACTGTTCTCCAGCTCCCCACAGCACTGCCCTGACCAACCATGAGACCAAATTGTCAACAAATTCTACTGAACTCATGCTATCACTCTGCATTAAAAATATATAGCAATACTTTTTTGGAATGTGCTTGTTTCCTTGTCTAATAGCACCTCCAGATAGTCAATTATTCATAGTTACCAGATAGTGAATGGGTGTCTTTTTGAACTCTAGAAAATAACAACATAGAGATAATTTTACAGGCTTCTCTTCTTTTCAGTGTTTCTGAATGGCAATTTTGCTTTGCAAGTATTACAATTAATCATATAGCAAACTATACATCGTAGAAGAAAAAGAATGTTAAAGATACATCCCAGCTTAAAGATACAAACAGCTTAATTGTACAAATTACTCCTTCCCTCTCCAAATTTTCCTACTAATTATCTTCTATTTCTAAGCATGTATCTATTGTTTTTATTTAACACGAATTTTTTAAAGGAGGACTACTTTGCTGAGAGGATTGAAACTCCTTTACTGAGAGACTAAGCATTCTACTATTAGAAATAATGCTGAGGATGTTACCTCAATAGACCACTGTTTTTGTCTCAAAGGTATAATTAATTCAACAAAATCCTCACATATAAATCAAAACACAGGAATAATCCTTAACTAGGTCAGATAAATGTCTTTTTATTAGCTATAAAGGGCACAATGATTAATAACTCAGATTACATCAGAAGAATATCATCTTGAGGGTCCATAAATTGCATTAAATAAATGCCAGTTCTAGACATACTGAAAACATCTCATAAAAAGGCTTTTTTAAAAAAATTCTGATGTAATCCACTGATTGCAGTGAATGAGCATTCTCTCTTTAACAGCTTCAAACATAATTTGAAGTTCAACCTTCAGAATTAGCTGTTAAAACTCTTAATGTCATATGAATTACAAATAAATTGGTAATAACAGAACAAGTTTTGTCTGTCTTTCTTTATACTCTGAAATCTAGGGTAATTTCTCTAAAACAAATCTGTCTTTTGAGAAAGACAGTTTCTGCATGGCATTTAAAAACTAGTTAGAATACATAAATCTTTAGTCCTAGAAACTGTGTGCCCACTTATGCATGTCTCTGTTCCTTTCTGCCATGGCTAACACAATAATTTAGTAGCAGCGATAAAGTACAACAGATGTCAGTAAAATTTTGCTATTTATTGTGGTAGGTTGCAAGCTTAATATTTCATGTCTGAAAAAAAACTGTAAAAAAAAAATTGTTCTAGAAGACTTAGGTGCTCATTTTTTTAAATTATTTTTTTAAGAACTAGGATACATAATTAAAATACCAGCTACTTCAGAGAGGGGTGGCAAGGACAGAGAGGTTAAGATAAACATACTATCTCCTACTTAGGTGCTTAAATATAAGCCCCAAAATCTTAAAAATAAACAAAAAACAGATAAATAAATCAAAACGTACAGTATTTGAATTGTTCTGGAGGCATGTGAAATCAGTAGACACCTTATATAATCTCACCCATAGCTGAGCATCTGCTCCTGCCCAGAGCACATGAGTCTATAGCAGATGGTATAACTTAAGATTGACTTCAGAGAAACTTCAGAGGAAGATTGCATTGCCACTTAAACACCAACTGATTCAGGAAAGAGAGGATGGGACAAAGTTGGGAACATTATTGAATTGACAGGACGGGAAAAAGTACCGCCCTGATTTGCCATAAAGTATGTTGTTATAGTTACCTACCTCCAGTCTATCTGCTTTGTGCTCTTCCGCAAAAACTGTTCCTTTATACATAATACATAGAAGACAAGGTCAGATTTCCATTTCAAATTTTGATTTCAATTGTAAATCCAACCTAAGATTCACAGAACAATAAAGCCGGGATTCAAAGTTGGGAGTAAAAGAGAAAATGATTTACCTACTTTATGATATAAGAATGTTTTCTGCCATCTGATGAGGGATAATGGAATCTGGAAAACAAGGCGAGGTAAAAACAGTCCTTTTACTTCAAGACGTAAGAATTGTTTCCTGAGTGACCGTAGCCTGAAAATCGGTAAGGCTGTACTACAACTAGGACTGCAATAATTAAATTGAGTAGCTAAATAATTATTACAAATACTGAGTATATTAAGTGGTTGCCTGTTCTTGTCCTACTAAAAATCTGCATTTTTCATCCGACTTCAATAAGGTACTTTCAAATTCTATCTCAAATTCTCAGTCTTATTCAAATTTTCCTTTATAATTGGGGGGATAAATAAATACCTCAAAAGGGAAATCAATCAAATGAAAATCAATACTACATGGATCAAATTATTGATGTTCTATAAGTATCTATTTATCTCTTTTGCAATGAATGTAAAATATGCAGAAGTCTTGGATATGTATCCTTTGAATGCATAGAGATAGTGTTAATTCTGAAGCAGAATCCCATTAAGGACAAGAAAATAAGAAATTATACATTATAAAGTTTTGATTTTTTGGAGTTAAAAACTGTACCTAATTCCAGGATGCTTTTTTTCATTTTATCAGATAAATTACGAGACTGACTTTGTGACAAGAAGAATGTGCATGGTTTTCTTTATAGCATGGAAGGATCCAATGCAAATCATAACATATATTAAATGTAACCTTGTAATCACTCTGAACGCCTTTAGTTTCTCTTAGGAGGCCACTTAAATGTAACAGTACTAAACTCAGAACATACTAAAAATGGTATAATGAAATAAAAGTACTATAAGAATTATAAATCAATTACATGCATACAAAATTTCTGTACAGTTTCTGTTTCAGAGAACCATAAACTTTCTATTTTTAATGAAAACTGACTTAAATATGAATTCAGACACTGAAAACTAAAACGTCAAGATATAGTGCTTATTTTGAAGGACAGAATGCAAAGAAGTAAGAAAAAAGTTTATATTGATTTTCACTGAATGAATCAGAAGGGAAAATCTCAAGCTGTATTTAAGTAGGAAGCTGCCTGATGCGAATTTGAGTTACATTGCTGGGGGAATTTGAATAACAGTCATATGGACTTGCTGGAAATCTATGAATTATGAAAATGTTTTAAAAGTAAACAGTCTGAATGAGGAGGAAGATGCTTAGTTACATCCTCCATGGGAATATATACAAACAATGGATGCCACATTATAGTGTTGAAGAAGTGGAGAAGAATATCTGTAGGAAATACTGACAAGGAAGGAGAAGAGGCATAAGAGAAAGCATCTAGTGTATCTCTGTAAAAGGAACAAACAAGCAAATGAGGAATTCTCAATTACAAGATCTCCCACATAAGAAGCTGCAGCCAGATTAATTGCACAGAAATTTAGACTGGGCTAGAAGATCGTCTTGGCTAAACTAAGTGAAAACCTGCTTATGTGAGAGACAGTCAGTTGCCACAGGCTATTTTCCAGCGTTGTTCAATAAAGTGCAGCAGATGCAACTCTGAGGGCAGGGAGATGTGAACAATTCTAAAAGATAATATAAACGATTTAATACACAGCTATAATTTTTGCAGTGATTACACTAAGGCAATTTGTGCTGTTTATGTAATGTATGTATTTGATCAAAATTGAGAAGATGTTTGAAAAAGGGAAAATTGATAAGAAGAACATTAAAATTAGAATGTGTTTTCTTTGATCAAATTATAGATTCATACGAGCTCTGTTTTATGATTATTTTTAAAACTTTAAACTACATTTGTGAGAACTTTATGATTAAATGTGTTGTACTATGGACTTTAAGAGCATTCTTTCATAATTGAACCAACACCATTTTTATGGCCAAAATACATGCTTGTGACTTGATTTCTCTGACATATGTTACAGAAATAGCTTGTCATTTGCTATTATGTGATAGTGTGAACACCTGTCATAATTTGGAACATTTTACCTTTGTGTTACTTAGCACAGTAAAAATTTCCAAATTGATATGAAAGTTCTGATGGCAAGTTTCTGAGCTCATTCATATTTCATGTGATTTTAATGTAGTAAAAACTTCCTTTTGGTGAAATAATTTGTGGCAAAGTACATTCACATAAAGGATGTGCAATGTAAAACTGTAGATTCATCAGAACAAAATAAGAGTTGACAATAGGTATACATCTAGCTAATGAATTATTATATATATTATATATATAATGAATTATTATACATATGCCACAAGAAAAATTAATTTAGCACTTATATGTTATACTTTTAAATGCTTTTGAAAGTATATTTCAGGTATGCAAATTCTTGCTGTGAAATAAATTATAATTATATTTGAGCCTGAATTTTAACACTAGAGCACTACTGTCAGATTTGATTAAATTCTTTTAAGCATCAAAAATGTCCACCAATTGAAACAAGTGGTAAATATTTGAAAATTGAATTTGTCTGCTAAAAAATTTATTGAATTACTTAAAAAAATTGCTTATAAGGATAGATTAAAGAGAGAAATAGAACTGTTGAGACTTGAGAAGAATCAGGAGCTTATCAGTTTGTGTAAATAGCTAACTGTTGGCAGGGGGAAGATGGGGAAGTAAGAAGATAGAATCAAATCAAAGTAGGGTGTAGGTAGGTTGTTTGTTTAAGTTTTGCACAAAATGGCTTAACTTATTTTTAAAAATATTTTGATCTTGCATTTTTTCTCATTTTAAAATATACATAATAGGAATCTCATGTAAATAAAGTCTACTGAGTTAAATGAGAGTATGTTCACTGAAATAAAAGAACTCTGAACTAATCTTTTGCTCAATATTTTGAAGCCATCTTACATGAAGGTCAGAAACATAACAAATACTTAACAGGTACAATATTCTAGAAATAAGTAGATAATAAGAAATAACCATCCCTTTCACCCAGTGCAGTGGAACTACATAAATATTTACTTTTTATAATTGTTTTCACTGAAGAATAGAAGAGGTTACGGCTAACTATTTGCTGTCAAAAAGAAAACTATGAATCTTTATTGGGTAAATTCCACTGCTGTAGACATGCATTTGTTCAATACATATATATTTTTTTCTTTCATATTTACGATGATTAGATTGAGCTTATTTTAATCAGTGACTGCTATGCTGAATAATGCATCAACTGATCAAATAATTAAAGGAAGAGATAAGTGACACTTACCTGAATTGTGAAATTCTGCTAAATGGAAGAAGAGAGGACTTCAGTTGCAGATTTTCCCCAAGCCTGGATGTTTTGAAAGAGATTAACTATTCTTTATTCTATTTAGAATGTATCTATTAATGAATTTCCCTATAACAAACTGCTTAACTAAAGAGTTCCAATCTTTCCTTAAAAGTTTTCCCCTCAGAAGTGCAATTTCAGAACTATTTTGTCACAAGCTATCTCTGCAGAACAGATAATTTACCACAGCTAATAACCTAATAGTATAAAAAGATTTTCTCATTTCATATTTTCTTTAACTGATCTAAAAGTTTTTGTAAAGCATGAGAGACAATGAAACACAGAAATAATACTTCCCTAGGGGTTTAACCACTGCACAGAGGAATTATTAGAACTACTGAGAGGTTTATGTCACATACTTTTTTGATGACTAAAATGTAAACATTAAATTTTTTAGTTGTCAGCCTCAGAGCACAGTACAGAACTGATTAGAGCAGTGAGTTGCTGGAGCTACTTGGGTTCCACATCAACAGTCAGACATCTATCACACTCTCTCCTATATATCTCCTGTCTCCTGGGGGTGGGTCTGTAGGCCTCCTTCTTCTCTTGTTCTTCTTTAATAAATGTGATGGGGGATGCTTGAGACGAAATAAACCCTCTTCATCTTCGTAGAAGGATTAGATTTCTCTGCCCCACTGCTCTGGTTCCCCACTAGGAGCACTTAACCTGCTTGTCTAATTAATATTTTGTTTCCACCAGTTTCTATACTTCTTTCTAAAAAAATCTGGAACACAACCTCACATTCACACCTCCCACATAGGAATCATCACCTCTTTCTTCTTGTTTATGAACCAAAGCATTGTACCACACCTTGGACACACAAACACATTTTGGAATTTAGAAAGTAAAAGCTAACATGGTAAAGAGCTGCTGTGTGTGCACTCCTCACCATACCATCCCTTTACCAGGAAGAAATCCTGTTGTAACCCCAGTTCCTCAGGTCTAATACCTATCAAATCCCCACATGACAGATACTTATGATTGGTATAAGTGGTATCTCATTGCTGGCAGCGTATAAAAAATGATGCTGAAAGGATTCAAGGCCAAGGAAGAAGAAACCTTCGGGGCAAATTTTACACTGCTTTCAGTGAAAAACTTGGCATGCTGGTGACTCGTAGTAATACATAGAAAAGATTAGCGCAGTACCACACACACAAGTACTGTGAAACTTGTGTATAACAATTTTTATTATATAATTGTTTTGTATGAGTAATTAATAGTAATGCTACAATAAATTATTATATAACTTCAAATATTAGCTTTGTTTTTTACCTTCAATTCACATTAAAAAATAACATGCTCAGCTGCACATATAATAACCTTTTGTTTCAAGCTAACTCCCAATAGATTCATTTAGAATCACTTGGTTCTTTTTTTTGTGAAAAAAAGTTAAATGTTCTGCTTTTCTCTTCAACTGTGATCCTCAGTAGCAAGAGATCAGTTATAAAACATCAGTTTTATAATTCACATGATTTACAAAATAATTTGGTCTTGACACAGGAAAATAAAATAGAAAGATATAGCATACTAAAAATATAGCATACTAAACTTCTCATCCATCAGTACACTAGCAACAATGAATGTTTCTAACTTGGTAACAATTTTCCAGTTTTACAACAAATAATACTTCCTGTTTAACAAGCAAGAAACACTATGACTTTTTAAGCAACATGCCTAAAATATGCAAAGTCTGTGCTTTTTCAGATTACTCAAGCAGGAAATACAGACTACTATAGATTGGAATTCTGCATTTCTGCTTATGCTGCATGTTGTTTTCCCTCTGCAACTCTGCTGAAGATTTTAATATCTTTTGCAATATAATTTAATTAGCCACAGTCATGTAAAAGTTGCAGTTTTTGAATGCTTAATCTGTCTTATTGAAGACTAAGACTAATATGAAACAGTAAAAGCAAGAGGTCTGCTTACTTTGAGACTGCTACAGAAAAAGCCCTGACCTTCTCATCTATATAAATAAGAACCCATAAAACTGTCTATCTCTTTATCTGTGGGTTGCTAGTTAGTTGCTTACTTTCTCCTTAGGCCTAGTTACTAATTTCCTCAAAAAATAGGCAAAATTGCTGAAGGTCTTTTTTTTTTTTTTTTTAATGTATTTTCTTGGTTCTATCATATGTAGTGCAATAGTTATTCAAAAGATGTATTTTTTAATTAAAAATAGAGTCTCCTGCATTAAAAGACTGCAGACATGTAAAACATCTTTAAGATGTCTGAGTAAAAGCCTATTGAAAAAATAGTTTTGAATTATATCCTTGAAAAAGTAAAAAGAATTTTATTTTGTAATGTATGAAGTTAATTGATGAGAAAAGTGATGGTCTAGTTGGTATAAAATAATAACATTCTGATTTACTAGTTTTTAACATCCATTTTGCACTGCAAAGAAAATCTTACTATATGTAGCTCAGAGAAGAAAATCAAAGCCACATATCTCTAATCTAAATGCATAAGTATTGAGGCTCAAATGATTTTTTTTTTTACAAGCATTACCAGAAAAACCGTTAAATGAATACAATTTTTTAATGTCATGTTCTATCATTCTTGCAGTTAAATTTACACTTACGCTGTTCTCCTTCTGTATGTAGAAGAATGCTATTTTAGGAAGTATAAAATACATAAACTGTCAATTACATATTGTTTGACTCATTTAATTAAACATTCTGCAGAAGCTGTATCTTTGATTTGTAAAAAGAATCTATTCCAAGACATTTCCAAAAGCCTACTATTGGTAGCTATATTTTGTAGAGAAGCTTTGCAGCTTATAGATGCTAACTATATAAATTAGTGAAAGAAAAATCATTCTGAAAATAGAATACTCCTACAGCAAAGAAAACCAATCGCATACTTACTATGCTTCTTCCATTTACATGGAGGAATCTTCTTAATACAATATTGTTAAATACAGACTAATTTGTTTTTCTCCCTACTATGTTTTAGTCATAGCTAACATTCATAATTTTTCTTTGTAGTGCTTTGTAAGCACATGAAAGCAAGAGCTTGCCCCCCCTCCCACTCAGGAAGCAGATATGCAGCACCAAACGTCACAGAGATCTAATTCACTTCTAACTTCACTAAGTTCTGTAAAGACTACTGCCATTCTGTCTATAGTAGGTACTGATATCCCCTAGATAGCATTTCCAATTCATCTGATAGCTTTCAAATAGATAGGGTTTGCTTCTTACCCCACACCTATTTATGTTATTTAGCCTTAAGACTCCACGTTTATGCATACAGTGTTCTGAATATCCTACTTCTCAGTGAACAGACAATCAAACAAACCTGAAATCCACAAAGTTTTCCCAAATGACTTTATCCATGTCTTTGAATGTTATATATACCACAGAGGAATGAAAGAACTATATTCTGTACAGGATATATTCAGAGTCATACGGATTCAAAATCTGTAGGGTGCTGATATTGCCTCCCCAAATCATGCCTGCTTCTTACATGATAGAATAAAATCTTAGAATACAAAAAGACAGTATTGTTCATCTTCAGTTCAAAGGCAGCAACAGCTAGACCAAGCCTCACTAACCACTGGATGCTGCTGTTGCCTCAGAGAAATGTAGCGATAAACTCATTAAACTGGCTGCTGATTCTGTAATTAATGAAAACAAAAATTTCAGAACGAATTATTTTAGTAATTCTGCTTGGATTTAATTACCTTCATCTTATAGTGACTCATGTCATGTTTTCAAAACACATTGTCTATGCCCAAGAAAAATCTTTTAGCAGCCATAATTTTTTCCGATTACTTGAACTGTACTTACATTTGAATTTCTATTGATTTCGCTAATTTCCCTGAAATAGGCAATATTGATTCTTTCAAGTACACAGAAAAAAGTAAAAAAAGAAAAAAAAAACAAACAAAAAAGCAAACAAACAAAAAAACGAAAAAGAAAAAAGCATATCTCGTATTCCAAGTGGAATTATTCTTTAGATCTCTTTTTTCCAGCCTTTACTTTTATCAAAGTAAATGTGAGATTACAATAGGGTATAAATTAAACACATGGAACTCACAAAATATTAAAGCATTTATTTTTGTGATATGACTCTCACTAATGTGAGAGGTGTATGATTACTGAGATATATGACTGAGTTAGATGCAATCAAGGTGGCTTCTTCTTTATTATAATATTTCAGTGCTATGTGCTATGCAATACATTTACATTCCTTGCTATCGTCATTTATCAAATGTCTCTCTTTCACAGTAATTAAAAAGGAATACAGTCATGGATTTTTATGTCTATTATACCCAACCTGAAACAGCTCAAATACCTCAGATATTAAGATTACACTTAGACCAAAGAAGTGAACTGATGATGTATACATTACTTTCTTTTCTACAACTGAATAAGCATTTTCAATAGCCAAATGGTCTAAACATCTGTGAAAGCAATCCTCTCAACAGTACTCTCCAAGTCTGGTCACAACACCAAATTAAATTTGGTCAGAAGATCGCTGCTTGTACCATCACTTCCTGACAGTGGCAACAAATCTGTTCTCTTCTATTTGCACTAAAATTAAGTGAAAATCTATCAAGTCAAGAAGAACATTTGCCAAACATATCACGTGAAACAAAAAGGAAATTTGTGTAGAGAAAGAACATACTGAGCATACTGAAACTGATAGTGGTAATAGAAGTGTAGAAATGGTAAATTTACTGCAAAATTCTCTCTAGTCCCTCCTAAAAAAGATAACAAGAATAACAATCTGGTTAATTTAAGTAGTAAATGCAACAATTTCCTAAACTATGTCAGTCTCATGACTGACAGATTGCAAATTGGTGTTTAAGTAGCATTCAATCTGTAGCAGTTTATTATTGATGAGAAATCAGTTAAACATAGGTCAAAGCATCAAAGAAAATAAATGGGCAGTTAAGATATTATTTTTCAATGACGAGAAGAAATGTATTATTAGATTTCCTGTGACATGATAAATTCTGTGTAAAGAAATTGATGTTCCTGGGTTTTGGTTTTCTATGCTGTCCAGCAAATTGTGAAAGCATGATACTATGGGAAATGGAAAAAAAATATCTGAATGCAATTTTTTTTTCTTTTCCCCTTTGGGTAATATACATTTCCCAGGAGGGCTGGAAAAGCCAAAGATGGCTTAGTGGTGGAGTAATCACTCTACCTCCTTTTCTTTCTCTCAGTAAATACTTTGGAGTAGAGGAAAATTACTTACACTTCCGTCTCAGAGCAAGGATTAAGTGGGAACACAAGAGTGATATTAAAGAATAAAAGCAAGCAGCTGATCCTTTGAAAATAGCAATCTATGAGTGACCTAATCCTTAAAATAAATAAATAAATAAATAAATAAATAAATAAATAAATTTTTTCCTTCCTTACTTCCTTCCTTTCTGGTAAAAGTAAGAGTAAAAATTGGCTTTGGAAAGAAACTCTTTTTTCTTTAAAATACTTAATCATTTCTTTTCATATAAAAGTGCATTTATCTCAGAAATCTGAATACTGGACACAAGCTATCAGGACCATTTTAGCCTCAGAAGATTATACACTGTTTTTCAAATGTTATCATCCTGGAAACTGTGTTAAGAAATGATATGACTGTCAGGATTTGGATAAAAACTAATGAATAGCTGGTAGTTAGGTTTGATATGGTTTAACTTTCCATTCAAGTACATTTGCCATTTTTTTTCCCCTTAATAAGAAAATCAAAAATTTTAAGACTGCACTGCCATACTGAAGATTCCTGTATATTAAGAAGCTTATACTTGTATTCAAACATTCATCTGCATAATCATCAATGATGGGGAAAAAAAACGGCTTATTTTTATAGCTTTGCTCCTGCCACTCTTCTAATTTTTTCAATTGGACTAAAAAATTCTTCCTTGGGTTTTTGCATCAACATGAGAGAAAAATATAGCTTGGCTTTTCAAAATAAATAAATAAATAAATAAATAAATAAATAAATAAATAAAAATTACTCTCTTCTAATTTTAAGTGTCTAAGAACATTTTAAAAATAAATATAAAACACAGTTTCATATCAAATTCTTAACGTGCTAATTCTCTCTCATGCTACTTAGTTTGAATTAAGATTTTTTACTAGAGGATGCTCAGAAAAAAATATGGAAGGAAGACAGGAATGTATTTAGGTTTATTTTTTAACCTATCTTCTTAATCAAAAAAGAAGTAAGCACAAAAATCGTAAAGGTACATAGGAGAACAGTTTAGATATTTTTATGGATAGCATTAATGCCAAAGAGATTTAACTGCTTTAAAACTTTAGGAAATAACTTAAGGCAACTTTAAAGAAATTGTGAGAAAAGTTCCAGACATAATTTGAAACAGCAATTATGGCTAGTACTTGTTCTAGAGGAATGAGCTTCTGATTTTCTTATTCATTCATATTTAATCTTTTTTTTTTTATTTTTTTTATTTTTTCCCCTGGGGATTTACAGACCAATCTTGATTCCCAAGGAGAAAAGTTTGAAATGGTAGATTTTACAATAAAAACAAACCATATACCTGGCATACCTGACAAACAGAGAAAGGAACATTAGCTTAGGTGAAATCAGAGAATAAGATTGTCTTTAAAATATTCTAAGTTGTTATTGCTTATTTTTAGACATTGATAACAATTATGCTATTATAAATGCTAAAATAGGGAGAAATAACACTTGATTTCATGTGTCTTGATAGATAATTGAATGTAGGCACAAAGCAGAACTTCTATTTGCTTGTAATAACTATATTTGGCTTTTGAATGACTCCCAGATTGTTTCTTGTAACAATGCTTAAATAAAAAAATTAACAGACAAAAGAATAAGATTTTAACAGCTTCAATTTCCTCATCAGAACTCAGCAATTATACTATGCTGCAACAAGCTTCTAAATCACAATTCCTCATTCCTAGATTTCAAGGATGAAATGTGTCCTTATTTAAGTTGAAATTATGTAGAAATGATTTCTGGATTCCTTTTGGATGTTTATTTAAGACAAGAAACTAAAAATTCCAAATATATTGGGCAAATAATGGTACATGATGTCGTGTACACCTGGATAACCCCAGGGAAACAGGCACAAACCACAACTATAAATCATCATCATAAGAGGAAAATACAATGTATATGCTTGAGGGCTTTCTGTTCAGATGATGAAAGTTCTTTACATCGTAGTTCATATTTCTCTTCTGCTGATGAGAACAAAAACACTTCAAATAAAATTGAAATTCTTTTACTGGAAGAAAGAATGCTCAGGCAAACACTCCACAGAGATGCTAAACTAGTTTTAATCAACACAGTAAAATTATTGTCCTGTTTTCAGCTAGGACAGTTGATTTTTCCTTCATAGTGTCTGGTACGGTATTACATTTTGGGTTTAGGAGAAAAAGTGTTGATAGCACACCAATGTTTTAGTTGTTGCTGAGCAGTTCTGTATGAAACCAAGGACATTTCAGTTTTTCATATACTCATGCTGTCTCCGGCAGAACTTACACTCATTGTCTTAAACCTTGCTTCCAGTTACCTTTTTGGATGGAAGTGGCACATTTTCTGTGTGCATGTTTGTGAAAGTTGCAGTGCCAGAAACAAGATGGGAAGCTGTGATTCATAGGGCCCCAGAGTCTGTCTGCATGGAAGAGGTGCTCCAGCCTTCTGATTATCTTCGTAATCCTTCTCTGGATCCACTCCAAACAGCTTCGTGACTTTCTTGTGATAAGAATCCCAGATCTGAATGCCATACCCGAGGTATGTAGTCATAAGGGCAGAGTAAAGGTGGACAATCAATACCCTTGCCGTGCTGGACACTCCTCTTTTGATACATTGCAGAATACCCTTGACTTTCTGGGATGCGTGCGTACACTGTTGGCTCACATTGAGGGTTTTGTGCCTCAGAACCCTAAGCTCTTTTCCATGGAACTACTTTCATTGAGTTATTCTCCCACTCTGTATTCATATCTGGGATTACAATGACCAAGGGGCCACACCTTGCACTTGTCCTTTTTTATTATTTTCATATGGGCCCACTTCTCAAGCTCGTTCAGATCCCTTTGGACGACTTCCCTTTCTTCCCCTTTTTTCAGCTGTACCACTCAGTTTGGTGCTGTCTCCAAACTTGCTGAGGGTGCACTCCATCCCAATGTCTATGTCATTGATAAAGACTTCAAACAGCACTTGTCCCAAGATTGATTCCTTATGAATACCGTTCATCACTAGCCTCCACTTAGACAGAGTGTCATTGACCACAACACTCAGAATGTGACTGTTCTATCAATCCACTGAATAGTTTACCCTTCAAGTCCATATCTCTCCAATTTAGTGATAAGAATGTAGTGTTGGACCATATTGAAGGCCTTGAAGAAGTTCAGGCAGACAAGATACTTTTATATGCAACACTGAGAGATTTTCGTGGAACAATGAAATATAGAACAGGTCACAAAAGAAAACTGGAAGAAAACAGAATAGCGAGGCCAGACTGTTTTCAGTGGTGAGTGGAGACAGGACAAGGGGAAACGGCTGGAAACTGCAGCATAGGAAGTTCTGCACAAATGTGCGCAAGAACTTCTTTACAGTGAGGGTGACGGAGCACTGGAACAGGCTGCCCAGGGAGGTGGTGGAGTCTCCTTCTCTGGAGATGTTCAAGACCTGCCTGGATGCCTACCTGTGCGACCTGGTGTAGGGAACCTGCTTTGGCAGGGGGGTTGGACTCGATGATCTCTGGAGGTCCCTTCCAACCCCTACAATTCTGTGATTCTGTGATTCTGTGGATTGATAGCTGGAAGCTAGGCAAATGGCACTAGACAAAAAAAAAAAAAGCAAAACAAAAGAAGCCCTTAGAAAACAATAAATGAAATTAGCTTCTTAGTTATCTTTATTAAGTCATTGTTAACTACAGGAGGACTTTAAAGGCCTAGTTTACATGCAGATGCTTAAAACAAGGAGTCTTGACATCATATCAAATCCTACCTCAGTCATCTTTAATATAAGCATCTACATTCAGCATGGTTTTCTTAACTTACCTTATAATCAGTGAAGATAAATATGCCCTCCTAGAGACTGATTCATAAATCCTCAAACTTCTAAAGCAGATTAGAAGCATTTCCCCTCAACAGTGGAATTTTTATTTCTGTTGATTATCAAATTAAAATAGAGATTGTAATATTTGATAAACTTTGGAATCTAGTGCCAGTATAAATGGGTGGGTCATGATATGGCTGTGAAAGATGTTATCAGCTGGTGTCATGGTGAAAGCCGGGATAAATTCTTAGACAGTTAAAAATAACATTAAATATTTATATCAAGGCACTTGAATCATGTCCAGAGAGTATAACTCAGATGTAGATGTGTAGATTTAAATGAGCTGTGTCCCAGTTATTCTTTCTTGTATAAGCAAGTGGTGTTTTTGTTGCTGTTGTTTGTTTGATTGTCTTCCTTGTTTGTCTTGTTTCTCTTGGTATAGAGCACTTCCATTTAGATATTGTCTCAGTGAAATATTTATTCTAGTGAAACAGAAAACTGTCCTGGGGGAATTACTTTTGAAATTCAATATGTCTATACTTATGGTTAAAGATAAAATATCTACAGAAAATTGTGAAGTTGTTTAAAATGTATTTCATTTTCTCAATTATATCTTTGAAGTCGTATCATAATTTCTGGCAGATTTCTATCTTCTAAGAAGAAAAAAATATACATGGTTTTGTGGATATTTATTCTTTGTTTTTATTCTTTCTTTACGAAGGCAGATAGTGGTAGGACAAGGGGGAATGATTTAAAGTAATAGAGGGAAGATTTATCTTAGATGTTATGTGGAAATTATTTACTCAGAGAGTGGTGAGGCACTGGAATAAGTTGTCCAGCGAAGTTGTGGATTTTACACATAAGGAATCAATTGGAAGACATAGACAGAGTTGTAGTGAATAGCACTATATACGTGGGGAAGATGGTGACAAGCAATGTCCTCCAGGGGTCTGCCCTGGGACCGGTGCTCCTCAACATCTTTATCAATGATATCAATGAGGGTCTTGAATGCACCCTCATTGATATCATCACTCTTTGCTGATGACACCAAGCTGAGTGGTTGGCATGTTAGAAGGAACTGATACCATGTAGAGGGACCTCAACAAACTTGAAAGGTGGGCCCACCTAATGAATCTAATGAGGTTCAACATAGCAAAGTGCAAGGTTTTCCTCTTGGGTAGGAGTAATCCCAGATATGTATACAGACTAGGAGAAGAATTTCATGAGAATAGCCCTGTGGAGAAGGACGTGGGGATCCTGGTGGATGAAAAACTGAACATGAGTCAGCAGCATGCTCTTGCAGCTTGGAAGGTCAGTGGTATCCTGGACTGCATCAGAAGAGGGGTGGCCAGCAGGGACAGGGAAGTGATTGTCCCTCTCTATTCTGCCCTTGTGAGGCCCCATCTGGACTACAGCATCCTGGTCTGGGGCCTTGTGTTGATCCAGTTGTCTCCTCCTCCAAGACAACCCCCGTAAATCAGCTTGAATGCCCAAAAGAAGCAACAGCCAAAAGGGTTTCTCCCTGTTGCCTAGATGCATGTTTCTCCTACCACTGTGCTCATGGTAACCATTAACCACAAAAGCTTGTTGAGCAGATAGTGTTTCAAATGGGTGCTGCTGAAAAAACTTTAGGCCAAAAATTGTTGCAACTTCTTATAGGTCCCAGTACAGTAAAGATGTGGAGCTGTTGGAAAGAGTCCAGAGGAGGGCCACAAAGGTGCCTGGAACACCTCCCCTACGAAGACAGGCTGAGGGTGCTGGGCTTGTTCAGCCTGGAGAAGGCTGTGAGGAGACCTCACTGCAGTATTCAACGTGAGATTGTAAAAAGGATGGGAATCAATGTTTTATTTGTGTAGACAATGATAGGACATGGGGGAATGGTTTCAAACTCAAGGAGAGAATGTTAGATTGGGTGTTGGGGAAGTTCTTCACAGAGAAAGTGGTGAGAGGTTTGCCAAGGGGGCTGTTGGTACTCCATCCCAGGAAGTCTGCAAGATCAACTTGGATGGGGCCTTGGGCAGCTGTCCCTGTCAAGAACATTAGAACTAAATGATCTTTTAGGTATCTTCCAACATAAATGATTCCATGGTTCCACTTGATTCATCATGATTATAGAGTTATATATGATTAGCTTATCTGAGATAGTCTAGTTCTGCGTAGCTAAAGTTACCTGAGATTAACTCTATCTAAAGTTAATTTACTAAAATATTGGAATGCAAGATAACATAACATAATACAATATAATTGGAAGTGCAGCTAATAAATCAAATAAAATGAGAGTATCCAAAACTGAAGGCCTTACCCTAAATCTGAAGGCAAGACGGATGGGAAGCATGTACTGCCAAGATAACCAGAAAAAAAAAAAAAAAAAAAAAAAAAGAGGCAGCCTTGTGACTTGTGAGCAGTTTTATTTTTCCCTCTGAATGGGAAACAGAAACACAAAGTCCTCTGCGGTATGTAGTACTTCTTCTCTTCTGAGAACCAGGTACCAGGTACCCAGAAAATAGGCAGTCCATGGAACTGTAGCATTAACTCTTTAAGTCCCAGTGCTTTACATAATGTTTTATAAATATATATAAGTATTAAAATTATGTTTCCTTCCCTTTCTGTTTTACTTAGTAGTTTTTATCTGAACCCGTGAGATCTACTTTGTTGTTTTTTTTTCCCCAATTCTTCTTACCCTCTTCCTACTGGGTGTGGGGAGTGAGCAAACAGCTGCTTAGCTGCCTGCCAGCATTGTCATGAAAAAGCATTGTCAAAAGACAATGAAAATACTGATTTCACAAAATCAACTTGCTAAGCTGAGTGGATTCCATTATCTCTTAGATGCCATGTATAAAAAACAAAACACGTACTAATAGTAAATACAGAAGCTGTAACTGCAGATGTTGTTGACTCTCCTGTTATCAGGAACACAAAAGTATTAGTATATAAAATATGTCAACTTCTATGAACAACTCTGTCAAAAAAATCACCAAAGCACTAGTCTTCTGGCAAGAATACAAGCAAAAAAGAAACAGACACATTGCTGATATTAAATGACCAAAAAAAAAAAAAAAAAAAAAAAAGATCTTTACAGAACTACTCAAACCCAAAAATAAAAATAATTAAAATAAAAAGGAAATAAAAACCTTTTATGGATACTTAAAATATAAAATATGTAAATTGCAAACCATCATATTGACCCCTAAATTTGAGGAAGACAGTGAACTGGTGAGTACATTTGCTTAGAGGGTTTTTTTGTTTGTTTGTTTGTTTTTTTCTTTGTTTGTTTTTGTTATTTTTGTTATTTTCAGGATTATCAAACAATGCCTTTTAAGAATATTTTGAAGCAAGTTTTGCAGTTGGTTAACAAATATTAGTCTTTTCTGAATCTCCTCACAGTTCCTGTCAGCAGGTTCTAGTGTACAGCATGTAACAAGAAGTCAGTGCGGAGTTTCATTTACATAAGTTTTACATATACTGTTTGGTTTTGCTTGAAGTCTCAAATAATGTGAATTTTCCCTTACTTTGGTGGTATAATTCTTAGTAATTATCTTGTAGATATCTTGGCAGCAAAAACTACTCTTCAGCAAACTCACTGATCATTTCCCTAAAGGCTCTGTTTTCAGGGCAGTACTTTTAAGTATTTAAAGCATCAGTATCTTGTATACTTTCTGTCATACATGTCCATATCTGACAGAGTATTCACGATTAGTCTTGTTTAACAGGATCAGGATCAGGATCAAGAAATTCTTTAAACCTGAACCTGGAGTCTTAGGAATCTTTTATTTATAGGACTGGAAATTAAAATGCAGAAATTGAAGAAATAGCATACCTACTTAGAAAAGACTGAGGACAGCGAGATAGTAAATTCCTGTGCTGTGAAATTTGAGTGTGAATTGATTTATTAAGGATCATCAGGCCACAGTCATTCCTGAGTATTTCAGTAAATTGAAAAGATGAACAAGTTGGAAGTCATAGTAAAAATACCTAATAAAAGCTGGATAAGTTATCTTCAACATTCAAATTTGCAACAAGCATGAGAGTTCTGTTTACAGTGCATTTTTCCTCACTGGATTGCTGTAGCAGTTCTAACAAGAACCAGAATAATAAAACTCGAAGTTTTTTGACGTTAACTCTAGTACAGATCTATCAGTGTCATTAACCATTATGTAAGTAAATGTGCATAGAATAGCTACTGTTACAGAAACTGTGCAAAATTAATAGTATCAAAGATCAGTCCCTTTGGAACAACGTAAAATCATGGTGCAACTAAGAAATCTTTACAGATACTGGCTTCAAATCCTTTATTAAGGTACAAAGAACAAGCATATGCTAAGGTGTTATGTTTCACTTGATTATATGAAACATGGAATATCTTTGATAGTACAAATAACAAAGTCATTGTTGACTTCGCAGAAACCTTTCCAAGATTCACTTTTATTGGTAGCACTTCATTAACACCGGACCAGGATCAAACACTGAATCTCTCAATGAAGAAAAAAAGAAATATTCATTCTAAGAAGAAACGTGATGAAACTCAGTAAAAAGTTTTTTTGTGCCTCAGTATTTCTTTGTTTGACATTCACTGAGTTATGGTGGTACCTTTGCTTAGCCTAGCTATTAGTCCTAGCTATTTTTGCTAAGAAAAGTAATTAAGAATATAGTGCAAACCCTTTTGTCACAAACATCTCTAGGTATATAAATTAGGTATGAGGAAAACACATCACAGATGTGTTTAGAGCTTTGAAGAATTCTCCTTATGTACATTGTTACTATATAAGAGAAATCAGCCATTTGGATAGCTGCATAATAATCAATCCTACTGGAGAAAATCTCTGTCACTTTGAGCATCTATGAATGACATGTGAAGATATCTACTCCAGAAACTATCTCACTGTCCTGCATGTCCTCTATTTAATTGTTGATGGAACATGAAACTGTGAAGCTGAGTATATCATTTTAGGTAAATTTAAATTGATTCAGACAAATGTATAATTTCTTTGTATCTTTAAACGTGGAGCATCCTCTGTGGAAGTAGTTTATTAATGTATCTATATTCTCCTTCACATACTGCAAATTTTAGGCTTCACGGATTTTGTTATGGCTCCAAGTAAATTAAATTAAAAAGTAAAGTAATAATAATAAAAAGATAATTATCATTTTGTAAACACTTTGGCTGAAAAGATGACTGATATTACAAAGAAGGAAATATTTGTGATTTATCTTTTGAAACGTACTGTATATTTTCATTTTTCTTGACAAATTATAATAGTGTTTTTGATGCTATGAAATAGTGCTTTTGAGTAATGATAAAAAGACAGGTTGTAATTAAAATAGGTTATTATCCACAATTTTATTTATTTATTTATTTATTTATTTATTTATTACTGCTTCAGAGTACTTAGAACTTTTTGGAAATATTTTCAGTGCATCTTCAGTTTCTGAGGAAATAGCAAAATATTATCTCCTGAGATTTAATTTTCAACTTAAAGAAACAATCAATACAATGTCTAATGTGAGATTTCTCATTCTATTAGTTTTTTTTTTCGTTGGTTGTTTTTGTTTTTTCCCAGAAATTTTAAATATACTAGAAATCTGACCACCTTTGTAGGCCTCCAATAACGTATGCAAATCCTAAACTGAGCTCCATGGTAACACTTATACTGAGATGCTTTATTCCTCACTATGAAAAACACTGACAAATTTTGGAGAACAAACTTTTGTAACTATTCAGACAATTGGTTTACATGGATTCAATACTTCTGATTATTATGACAGCTGCCATCTTGTTCAGAAACAAAAAGAGCATAACTGCAGCTTGAAGTTGATACTTCTACATTCTACCTGTCCTGCACAGAGAAAATAGATTGTAAGTTATGCAGAGGGCTACAACAACTGTTACATGAGAAATTCTTTCTTCGGATTTTATATCTGAAAAACTGAAACCTCAGAAATATTTAGATCTCTGAAATGATGAGAGTCTCTAAGGAACCATAATAATCTTTTAGCTGCAAGAAAACTGTTAAAAACTTTTCATGCATAGCAATTTTGTGCCTTGTAGTGCAGGCATTCTGAAAGATTTAGTTTGATTTAATATTTAAGAGGAATGACTTTGCTACAGTGAGACACCAGAATTATGAACAAAGTCGTATTTAAAAAAAAAAAAAAAAAGAAGAAGAAATCAAGAAATGCATTGGAAGAATCAAACAAGAAAAATCCAGCAGCATTTGCTGCTTATAATACGTAAAGTACAAGAACAGAAACATTTTTTTTTTCCAGTAATGTGCCATTACACAGTGATAATAATAGTGATAATAATGGTAAGATTTTGAAATGACATTCATATTATTTGGAAATGGGAACTGATTTTTGCTTTTGTGCTAACAAGGAACCAAATAGAATGAAATAAAATGGAATAGACTGTAATAGTTGGAGAAATCCAACAATGATCATTGGGTACATTTCAGGAATAACTAGAAGTTTGCAAAATATTATTAAGGATGTTTTCCAAATGCTTCTTGAACACTTTACAAGAATCAGGCATCAATCACCTGCTCTTGTTCTGGTTTAACCTGACAAGCAGCTAAGCACTACACAGTGATCAATTTTCTGAATGAATTTCTACTGAGATGGGGGAAAGAAACAAAAAACAAAAATATAAAATCCATGAGTTGGTATAAAGACAACTTGTAAGAACAGAAAAGGAAGAAATAAATAATGGTAAAAGAACATATGGAAAAAGTGATGTAAGATGCAATTACCACCCACTGTCACGGAGTTAACTAGATCAATCTGTGCCCGTGACAGGGGAGGCAGTAGGCCCCCGGCCACCCCCTGGCCCCACAAAATGGGAAGGAAAAGGGAAAAGGGATAGGGAGATGGGAGCTTGGCTCAAGGAAGGAAAAAACCAGCGGCAACAATCTATGGAGGAAAACTTATTTTACTAACCATGATATTGGAATGCAAAATAACACAATATAATACAATCTAATTGAAATTGAGACTAATAAATCAAATAAAAAAGGAAAGAGAGAGAGTTCCTGAGACCGAGTCAAACCTGAAAAGCTTGGTACAGCTACGAAAGCACTCTCCAGCACCCACTGCAAGGCAGTAAGAAACCGCCCAACCCGGAAGGGCCAGATCCCATGACTTCTGTGGTGCACAGGGACAGGTACCCGGAATTGCAGCATTAACACTTTAAATCCCAGTGCACTACATGATCTTATGATGTGGAATACCAAAAACCAAAAATCACAAAACCATGACGCGCACTGACTGATGCTCCCAGTCCCCAAGGAGTGGCAGCCCCACACAGACATATCCCTCCAATTTTGTTATCCTGCATGATGCCATATAGTATGGGATATCACTTTGGCCAGTTTATGTCAGCTCTCCTGGTTCAGTCTCCTCCCAACTTACTGAGTACTTTCACTCCCTTGCTGGCAAGGCAGCATCTTTCTAGCCATTGTAAAAATAATTAACTCTATCCCATCTGAAACTAGGATAACTCTCTTGACTGTCAGGGCACACTACTGATTTGTACTGAACTTACTCTTTATCAGCCAGATCCCGTTCTGCTGGGTTGCTCTCCAGCTAGTCCTCTCCTATCTATACTCGTGTTTGTCATTACTTCATCCCAGATGCAGAAGGTAGCATTTTCCTTTGCTGAACTTCATGATTGCCCAGTAATCCAGTCTATTTAGCTCCCTCTTCAAGGCGTCTTGTCACTCAGAAGAGTCAATAGCACCTCCTGCTTTGGTACTGCCAGAAAATTTGCTAAGGTTGCAATCAACTACTGCATTGAGATTATTGATAAAATTTATCGAGATCATTGATAAAAGTACTATGGGCAGAAATGACGCAACAGTCGAGCTCTAGCGAATGACACTATTGACTGTTTGCTGGCCAGATCTAGCCCAATTCACTAAGATCTTTTGAGCTGTAATATTGAACCCATTCATCATCTAGCATAACATGCACCTCCTCATCTCATAGGTTTGTCCAGAAGAATATTGAGAGGGGCGGTATAATAAAATCCAGAACTCTTAATTCACTTTCTTTCCCTCATTCACTAAGGCACAGAAGGATGCAAATTATTAAAGCAGAACGTTCCCTTCATGAACCCCTGTTGACTACATCTGATGATAGCTTTGCTCTTTAACTGTCTTTCAGCAGCACCCAGCATAATCTTCTATTCAATTTTTCAGATACTACATTTAAACTAACAGGTCTGTATTTCCTAAGTTCTTATCTTATAGATCAGTAGTACATTGGCTAGCTTCTAAATAAAAGGAACCTCCACAGACTCCAAATAATTTTCATTTGGTAGATTGTTGAGAGGAATCCAACTATAGTGTATTAAGACCTTCAGTACTCTGGCACAAATGCCATAACACCCCACGGACTCATGAACATTAAGCTGATAAAACTGTTTCCTTACAATTTTGGTGGCCCAAAATAGAAAATCACTGCTTCTCCATTAGTCATAGTCAATAAACTTGGAGGACCAGTCAGCCCAAAAACTTTTGCTAATATTAAAAACTGGGTCAAAAAAGGCATTACATGCCTCTGCCTTTACCTCAACCCTGCTTGTTAAGTGACCAACTTCATCAAACATGAATCCAATGGTTCCCTTAGAACTCCACTTGATATTGATGTACTTTAAAAGACACCACAGTGGCCAGTGTCAATTCAAACTGAGCTTTGGCTTTTGTTGTTTTCTCTCTACTAACGCAAACTATATAGTATACTGCAATAGCATACAACATTAGCAAATTTGAGGTGAACCAGGGCCTTGACCTAATTGGAAGTATTTTTTACATATAAATTCAAATATTACTACTTCTGATACAACTGGAAAAATTGCCTGTGCAATCAGAATCATAATAATTTTATGCAAATGAAAAGACTTGATAGCTTCAGGATTCAATGTATTTCTTGGTTTTTCAGTGTCTGATTAGTAAGTAACAAAATATTTTACTTTATCAATACACTAATAGTTTGGAATTTACTACACTACCTTTGTATTTTAGTCTGATTTTACTATTCTGCTCTCATAAAAATGAATATTAATTAACTGATACAAATGAGACAAGTGTGGAAAACTAATGGCAATAAGATTTTTGATAGCAGACAAAAAATAATTTTCAGAAGTGTTTACTTCATTATCATTTCCCAGGTTTTCCTTGCCAAGAAAGTTACTAGGTGGACTGATGGTAATTCTCAAAATGTAAAATACATAGGTAGCTCTAAAAGTAATGCCTCCTATTTATATCCATGGAAAATCCAACAGATTTAAAAAACACAATGACACTATTTGACAGAGTAAATTCTCACCTTCAATTGTTCTAAGCTACGCATTTTCTCAAGCAAGGATCAAGAGCCTGTATGCCAAGCTCATAGAAATCTCCACTATTTATATTATTTTATATACTATTTATACATTATTGCACTCTACAACTTCCTGAAGGGAGGTTGGGGTGCAAAAGGGTCTGGCCTCTTCTCCCAGGCAAATAGTAGGACCCAAGGAAACGGCCAGAAGTTACACCAGAGGAGGTTTAGGTTGGATATTAGGAGAAAGTTTTTCTCTCAAAGGGTGGTCAGGCACTGGAATGGCCTCCCCAGGGAGGTGGTGGAGTCGCCATCCCTGGTAGTGTTCAAGAGGTGCCTGGATGAGGAGCTACAAGATATGGTTTAGTAGCTTGTGGCACTGATAGCATTCCTATGGTGGTTGGTTGGACTAGGTGATCTTGCAGGCCATTTCCAACCTTGTGATTCTGTGATTCTGTGATTCTGTGCAGAAGCAGAGGTGACCCACTGTCAGTGTCACCATTCGTGAAATGCAGCGTCCACCAGGTTGACTGTGCTAACATCCACTGTCTGACCTCCATAAACATTCAGCAATCATTGAAGAATGTCAACTCACCTTGGAGCCTTCTTTTCTCCAGGCTGAACAGCCCCAGCACTCAGCCTGTTGCCATAGACGAAATGTTCCAACCTTGGATAATTTTTTGGCCCTCCTCTGGCACTCCAACAGGTCCATGTCTTTCCTGTACCGAGAACTCCACATCTGGATGCAGAGCTCCAGGTGAGGTTTCACCAGCACAGAGTAGAGGGGAAGGATCACCTCCCTTGACCTGCTGTCCATGTTTCTTTTCATGCAGTCCAGGATACAGTTGCCTGGGCTGTGAGGGCACATTGCTGGCTCATGTTTAGCTTGCCATCCACTGATAATCCCAAATCTTTTTTTGGCAGGACTGTGCTCTATTCTGTCATTTCCCAACTTGTACAGACTGTTCATTTTTTTCTGATTCTTAGATGCTTATTGTGGCTACCCAAGTTGACATTTACAAGAATGTTTGTTTTGTTCTGTTTTCTTTGATAAACAAAACATGTTGTTCAGTAAGTTTTTATCTTAACTTTATCTTAAACTTTATCTTAAAGTTAAGATAAACATACAAATAAGTTCTGGAATTTTCAGAGGTAATTAAAGGACTAAAATCCTGTACATAAATAGCTTAGATGTTTATGTAACATAAAGAATATCCTTTTATTGATATTCTTAATGATATTCCCATGAATTGCAGTTTTCTTTGTTTATGGTCTTTTTGTGTGTATTTTTTTCACATTTGCCAATATTATAAAATATTTACATATTTTCAGACACAGGACAATGAAATCCATCCATTCAGTACCATCTACAGAAATCAGCGTTTCTTATTTTTCCATACTACAAACTTTTACAAATTCTCTTTCGTAAAAGTAATGCCAGATACATGCTTAAAGCTTCTCAGTTGAGACTGTTTGTATTCAGTAAAGATAAATAAATTCTTTAAATCAATTGATCTGCAAAAAAAAATCTGTCATATATAACCAGTTAAAATGTTATTCTGTACTGTCTTCAAAAGAAACCAGAATAAGAAGTTCAAATATGCATGCTTACCTTTGGTAAGAGTAATCCCTCTTTAGGTCATGTGAAAAAACTCTGTAATTTACTTTCAGCAAGTGGAGCACCAGCCAGAATAAGGCTCATGTATCACACAGCATAACAAATAGATAAAAAAAGTAAAGGGTATATTAAGACAAAACCAAAGAAAAAAGCTTAAGATGTTTGAAAATCTTTTATTTAAGGAATATTCTGATCCTTACAAATATTCCTAATATATTTCAGCAGCTTCAGAATGAACAGTAGGGATAAAAAGTCATGAAATGAACTCATATGAAAGTACTTTGCAAAGTATGATTCCTAATAAGTATGAATTTTCAAGAAAGTGACTAAGAACAACAGCTTAAAATCATCAGCTGATTTACTTATTGCAAATATTTGAGAACGGTTTTTCAAATAAATTGTTTCTGGGACCAGAGTCTGAAATACATGTCCACCACTGACAATTTTCCATAGGCTGAGATTAGAATGTAGTTTTAGTGTTGGCACAACACACATACGGCAAAAGTTTTGTTTGGTTTGATTAAAAAAGCAACCTTGCTATATTTTTGTATATACAACTAAATCTAAATGCATTTATAGAACCACTATATATAGACACATTAAATTTAGTAAGTTTTAGGACTACAAAAATTACTATGTGACAGAAGCTGAATATTCCTCTGGCATTCCCTTTTAATGACTGAATAGAACAGTGGAAATGAAAAGTATGCACTCTTCTGAGCTACAAAATAATTATCAGATTTTGGGAGATTCAGGTGCCTAAACAGATATTTTTCAGAAATGCTTGGCTTTCCTGTGTGACATTCAGAAACTGTCTCAAAATGGTGTGTGTGATATTGGTTTTTGGATATTTATCAGCTAACATGATGGAGCTTAAGTCTTTGGCAGGACTTAGACTTTATTAAGTTCATGCCCTTAGAATCATATAGTGTAAATGTAAAGTTCTCAGTATTTCATTCAGAAGATCTTTCTCTATTACAGTGCCTTATATGTTAGTGTGGCAATAGCCTATGACAGATTAGAATATCTAAGCTGTTAATAAATCTGTGTTTAAACATATGAATTATTTTCTTTGCACCCCCAAAACAAATATCTAATAGAGAAAGGAAAAAACGTTTTCTGAATATGCTTCAGAACAGAATTTGAAAAAGCATGGAGAAGGCAGAGTATCACACAGAATCACAGAAAGGCCATGGTTGTAAGGGATCTCAACGATCATGAATTTCCAACCCCACGCCACAGGCAGGGCCGCCAACCTCCACTTTTAATATCAGACCAGGTTGCCCAGTGTCAACGGTTTAAGGGCTGGTTCGGCCCGGTTCCATGACGAGCGGGGCGGAGGGATCCGCAGATCCGCGCCTCCGGAAAAAAAGGAAACAGGGGACCCCAAAATAATTAAAACAGCGGCACCGATCTGAGGAGAAACAAACTAATTTAGTAAGTATATTATCGGAATGCAAGATAACACACTATAATACAATATAATCAGAATTGAAGCTACTAAATCAAATATAATGAGAGAGAGAGAATGTCTGAAAGGGTGGATAGGCCTCACCACAACGCTGAGGTGAGACGCGCAGTACAGTTGAGCAGCAGGGAGACGGGAGCAGCGCCCGCGACGAAGGGCAGGCGAGAAAGAGCACATCAGGTGACCTTGCCAGGAGTTAAACCTCCTCTCCCTGACCGCAAGGTCCCCTGGGGAATGTAGTTCTTCTTCTCTTCAGGGCAGGTACCCAGGACTTGAGCATTGACAGTTAAAGTACCAGGGCCCTACATGATGTTATGATGTGGAATACCGAAAGCCAAAAATCACAAAACCATGACACCCAGGGTCCCATCCAATCTGGCCTTGAAAACCTCTAGGGATGGGGCATCCACAGCCTCTCTGGGCAGCCTGTTCCAGCAGCTCACCACTCTCTCTGTAAAGAGCTTCCCCATGACATCCAACCTAAATCTTCCCTCCCTCAACTTAAAACAATTTCTCCTCATCCTGCAGTTATCTACCCTTTCAAAGAGTTGATTCCCCTCCTCTTTGTAGGCTCCCTTTAGATATTGAAATACTACAATGAGGTCACCCCGCAGACTTCTTTTCTCCAGGCCCAGCTCCCTCAGCCTGTCTTCGTAGTGGAGGTGCTCCAGTCCCCTGATCATCTTTGGGGCTCTCCTCTGGGTCCTCTCCAACTTCTGTCTTTCCTGTACTGGGGGCTCCAGACCTAGGCACAGTACTCCAGATTGGGCATCACAAGAGCAGAGTAGAGGGGGACAATCACCTCCCTGTCCCTGCTGGCCACCCCTCTCCTGATGGAGCCCAGGATACCATTTGCCTTCTGAGCTTCAAGAGCACTCTGCTGGCTGATGTTAAGCTTTCATCCATCAGGTCCCCCAGGTTCTTCTATGCAGAGCTGCTCTCAAGGACTGCTCCTTTCAGTCTGTATGGATGCCTGGGATTCCCCTGACCCAAGTGCAAAACCTTGCACTTCGCCGTGTTGAACCACATTAGGTTCACCCGGGCCCACCTTTCAAGCCTGTTGAGATCCCTCTGAATGGCATCCCTTCCTTTCATCGTGTCAACCACACCACTCATCTTGGTGTCATCAGCAAACTTGCTGAGGATGCACTCGATTCTATCGTTGATATCATTGATAAAGATGTTAAAGAGCACTGGTTTCAAGACAGACCCCTGGGGAACACCACTCGTTACCGGCCTCCACCTGGACACAGAATCATCAATGACCATCCTGGTCCCCGTGGTGGGGCCCCTCCTTGGATGGTGCCTAGCAGCTGGCTTAGAACTGATGCAGACCAGGGGAATCCGACTGTTTAATTAAAACAAAGCATCATGAAGGCCTGCGGTGGGTGTTGACGAGATGTGACTTCTGCCCAGTGCTCTGAATGTCAGAGCAAATGTGGTAAATATTCTGTAAATATGTGGATATTTTCACCAGTGTATTTCCAGAACTTTAATATTTTATCATTTCTTTATTTCTTTCTTTCTTTCTTTCCTTCCTTCCTTCCTTCCGTTCTTTCTTTCTTTCTTTCTTTGTTGCTTAGTTTCTTTGTTTATTTGTT
>NW_024885532.1:3796700-3796950 GCF_019232065.1 Centrocercus urophasianus
CTTCCTTCCTTCCTTCCTTCCTTCCTTCCTTACTTCCTTCCTTCCTTTCCTTCCTTTCCTTCCTTTCCTTCCTTTCCTTCCTTTCCTTCCTTTCTTCCTTTCTTCCTTTCTTCCTGGAAATGACAGATTTTTTTTCCCTTTTTCTTTTTTTTTTTTTTTTTTTTTTGTTTAATGTTATTGATATTTTTTATAGAATTAGTTAAAGTAAAAAAAGTTTTTTTTTTTTTTTTTTTTTTTTTTTTTTTTTTTT
>NW_024885532.1:3797050-3797163 GCF_019232065.1 Centrocercus urophasianus
CTTCCTTCCTTCCTTCCTTCCTTCCTTCCTTCCTTTCCTTCCTTTCCTTCCTTTCTTCCTTTCTTCCTTTCTTCCTTTCTTCCTGGAAATGACAGATTTTTTTTCCCTTTTTC
>NW_024885532.1:3797263-3803382 GCF_019232065.1 Centrocercus urophasianus
TTTTCTTTAATGTTATGGATCTTTTTAATCTCCTTAGTTCAAGAAAAACACTTTTTTTTTTTTTTTTTTTTTTTTTTAATAGCAAGAAAAGAAGATAAATGGTTCCTTATTCATAAATATCTTGATGCACTTGTGCCCCTTGCCCCTTTAAAGTGTTCTTCACCAGTCATCACAAAAATATATAACTTCATTTGACTACAATATAAATGCAAATGTCTGATTGAATAACATTGAATTACCATGCAGACCAGTAATCTTGGTATTTAGTGTCTTATTTGTGTGCTGAAGAGATACGTATTTAAGGAAAAGTGAAAAAACTGAGATGACAATGCACTGTAATCTACTGCATTAGGAAATGACTTGTAACTGTATCGATGATATGATACAGAGCTTAGGCATACTTGGCGAGTGAATAGAAACATGGGTAGTTATATGAAAACTTGAAAATAATAGTTTCTGGTTTTGAATTAAATATCTGTTACCTGTTCGTTTGTTTGGTTGGTTTTTTCAATTAGTTGAAATTTATAAGTTGAAGATCATTTTTATATAATGACTACTAAACTTTCTAATTTGATAAAAACACAACTTGGCACATACACATATGTGACAAACTATGACACTCTTCTTCGAATGCTATTATTTTTCATCTCATTCCTGCTTTAAAACAAAACATGGGAGTTGATGTAGTAAAGCAGAAATCAGGTTTAATAATATTATACTTTCCATTATTTTCAGTAGTAAAAATTAAAAAAAAAAATAAAATGAACCCAGTGCTTATGTCAAACAAAAAAGGAATATTTTCAAATTTGGTCTTTCATGGCAAGAAGGCAAGAATATTAACTGTCTTATAAACTATCCTAGAGAGGTTTCCTCTTTTTCAGTTGGAAAAAATGGAATATTTGCATTGTATTTCTCTTTTAATAAAAAGGAATTTTATTCATACTATTAAAATAATGCCTCTGTTGCTTATTTGAGATGTCAATTCTAATAAAAAATAATACTGACAACAAACTTTTTCCTAATATATTTAAATATTTTTATTAGATGAAAAAATGAGAAACAATACTGAAGTAGTGTCTGCTTAATTAAAAATAAATCTGTGTAAACCAACATCTCAAAATCTAATAAAATATCAGGATTCTACAAACTATTGTAAATTAATATGAAAATGGAAAAAAAATAGTTTAAATATTAAAGTAGGACCCTGTGACTCAATATCTGACAGTATTAAGTTCTAGAAATTATTTTTGAAAAGAGTAAAATTATATTTCAGAAAAGATGTAAGAATTGATTACTCAGTAGAATGACATACTTTTAACAAAACATCTTTTTGAAAATATACGATGAACATTTTCACATTCACCTTATAAAATTGAAATAATAATTTGACTTGTGCATTATAAACATTAAAAGGGTGCACTGCCTCTATGTAGACTGAGGATAGAGCTTATAAGGAATGATCATGTATGCAGACAAGTTGCAGACAAGTGAATTCTCACACAGATTTTTATTAAAAAAACCCTAGATCTGAAAATGACAAGTGTAAGGTTGAAAAGTTCAAGGTGTCAACAATATCCACATGATGGATCACTTTAAAAAAACATTAAAAAAACAGTCTTGTCAAATAATGGCAAGGGTGCAAAATAATGTTCTAAAAGAAAGCATTTTTGTCAGTTATTGCCTCATAGAACTCCTTGATATAAAATATTAATAAAAATAGTTTTTAGAACCTATAGGTAATGGATAAGAGGTTTAGCCAATGAAAGAAATGCACAGATGAAAATAAGAGAAAAAAAAAGATAAACAATAAAAAAAACATTAAAAAAAAAAAAAAACAAAAAAACAAAAAAACAACACATAAGTAATCTGATAGAGAGTTAGAATGAAGTTTCTGTAAAAGCATTTACTTGCTATCTGATAATATCCTGGTAACTTCTTTAGGCATTTTAAATCAGGCAGGTCTGTAAGACCAGTCGGGATATTGTGGGTATTTTGCTAAACAGCATTTCTGATTCTTTTTATCTCCAGGTGGAATGTCCTGGCAGTACTGATTATCACTTCAAAAAGTGTCTCTTCTCTTGGTCTAGTATAATATCTCAGAAGCCCTCAATGTGGTAAAAAGAATTCTGAGAAATACAACTGAGAACTAGTGCTTTATTACTGGTTTGCCCTTTACTCTCTCTCAGCCAGCATAGTGGCTTTTCCTCTCTCATTTTTTCCCTTGTTCTGTCATAGTATGGATTTCCACACAACTCCACAAAGAAGCCTTTCAGTGTTTAGCTAAATGTTATTAATTAACCAAGTAACAGCCATTCAAGAGTGCAAATATTAACAAACAAATGGACAAACAAACTACATTATTCACCCTGGCTCAGAATTTCAGGTGATCTTTCTCCTGGAATAAGACATCAACTCTAGGTATAATAATACAATGACTAAACACCTCATTCTGACAAGAAAAGCATCTGGCTGATATTTGGATGTAATGTCCAGCTGCACAGAAGAAATGTGCTGATAGTTACAAACATGCAACTATGGTTTAAAATCAATGATGTTCAGAGCTGCTATTCCTGTTAAAGTGAACAAGCTTAGAATGCTATTAAACCATACTGAGCCAAACTCTAGTTAGTATTTGCCTTATTTTTAGTAGAATACATACTTCTTTTTGCTAGTTTTCTGATTTTATGTCTGTATACTTTGCTTAAACTTACTAATTTTTTACCCATAAACATGAAAGCTAGAAATCATGTGTGAATTTTATGCCTTTCAGCACCTGTGAATATTCAGTATTTTTTTTATCTTCAGAAAAAATGCAAAGCTGGTGTTGCAACTAACAAGCAGATGTTTTCAAATAAATAACACATACACAAGAATTTAGACTCATGTGAGGAATTCCCATAACAATTTAATTAGCCTTTCAGTGATTCAGAAATTAAAGATAACTGATCTTTTTCCATTGCATGAATATTCCCTGGTAGTATTTTGGCATATTTCAGTCCTCATTATTATGTCCAAAAACAATCCAAAAGGGAGAGATGGAATGAATAATTGAGTCATACTTTAATTCAATTAGGCCTCAGTTTTAAATTGATTTAGTCTGAGTCTTCAAACTCATTCCACTCTAGCAGTAGAAAGGTGTTGTGAAAAAGTTATTTCTACTAAATGGTAGGATGATAATAATATGAATCCCGTTCTGCAACATCCCATCCTTGCTGAGTAAAAGAAAGTACAGAACAGTCCAAGTGATGTGTCTTTGCCTCAAATTACATTGAGTTTAGTTTGAAATTTTTCAAAAGTTCCTAAGACAGATATTGTAACTCTTCTGCATGTCATCTGGTCCAAAATTCTGATCAAAGCAGAAGTATCTCTGAAGTTATTATCAGGTTGATTAAGGTAAAGCTTAAAGTATTTACCTTACCTGGAGAGGGTCCAGAGGAGGGCCACTAGGATGATCAGGGGACTGGAGCACCTCCCCTATGAGGACAGGCTGAGGGAGCTGGGCTTGTTCAGCCTGGAGAAAAGAAGGCTACAAGGTGACTTCATTGCAGCCTTTCAATACCTAAAGGGAGCCTACAAACAGGAGGGGAATCAACTATTTGAAAGGGTTGATATGTGTAGGACAAGGGGAAATGATTTCAAGTTGAGGGAGGGGAGATTTAGGTTGGACATCAGGGGGGAAATTCTTTACCCAGAAAGTGGTGAGGTACTGGAACAGGCTGCCCAGAGAGGTTGTGGATGCCCTGTCCTTGGAGGTGTTCAAGGCCAGGTTGGATGGGGCCCTGGGCAGCCTGGTTTAGCATTAAACGTGGAGGTTGGTGGCCCTGCATGTGGCAGGGGGGTTGGAGATTCATGATCCTTGAGGTCCCTTCCAACCTGGGCCATTCTGTGATTCTGTGATTCTGTGATATTTATACGGAAATAATTTCTTCATCAATGTTTGGTCACCCTTATTATGATATTTTTCCTTGCTATTCAGTCAGAATTTTTTTCTTTTGATAACTGAGGCTGTTGCTTCTTGTCTATTTTCTGTGCACTTCCAGGGAGAATCAGTCCTTTCTTTTCCCTCCTACTAGCTCAGCACTTCAATCAATTCTCCACTCAGTTAGTAATCTATCTGTTCAAACTGTATCTATTCAGTGTGTCTTCAAGGATAATAAAAGGATGAGTGGGTTGTATAAGAAGCTTGTCTGAAGTCTGAACAGACAACACTCACTTTTTTTTTTTTAATCGTAAAATCCAATCATGTTCTTCTGGCACAGACTACTCATGATAAATTCACAATGGTTTCTTTCAATCAAAATTTCTTTCCTTGAAATATTTGATTTCATATTCTAAATAACTAGTTCCATCATTCTCTAGTGTTTTAGGTTAAACAGGTGAACCTTTAATTTTCCAAAACTTCTTTCACCCCCTTCTTGAAAATAATGTATCCCTTTCTTATCACCAAACATCTTTCCAAATCAGCACAAACTCTTGTGATTGACAGGAATACATTTCATTCTCTTATTGTGTGCAAAACTTGTAAATCTCATGATTTAATTGATGCAGTAGGTCAGAATATTTAATGAAAACTCTTCTGTTGCTTCTAAATCTGTAAACCTAACTTCTTTCTCATGAAGATTTACAATCAACCAATGTGGGAGAAGAAGAGGTCAGTTTTACCTCTTTGAATATTGACTTGCTGATGATGAGGCTCTGAGAAAGAGTGAGAAGGTCTGAGTAACAGGATGTTTTGCCGCTGAGCATAAGATAGGGTCTCTGACATTATGAAGACTTGTTACGGAACTTGCTTGCTTTCTAGCCAATGGATTGTTAGTGGAAATGTACTGAATATACATGTTAGAGTATAAAAAGCTTGCTTAGGAAAATGAAGTAGAGAATCTTTCTTTCATGAGAACCCTGTGTCATGTTACTAACTTGTGACAAACCAGTATTCTGCTCTGTTTACATTTGTTATTAAAAGCAGAGGGCATCAGTGGGAGATATCTTTTAATTCTTAGTATTCTGATTTGCAGAGCAAAACAGTGCCTAAACCAAAGGAGGCTACTTTATGGGAAGTATATTGAAGCAATGGAAGATACAGCATACATCAAACTACCCAGAGAAGTCCAGAAATTTTTATAACTCATATTTATATGACAGATATAAAAACATCTCCAATCTTGAAAGGAAATCTATAATAGCACAGTGTTTCATTAAAAGTTTTAGATTCATGTGAAATAATCTGAAGTTCTGTCATATTCAGCAAAGTAGTGTACATTAATACACAGAAGCTGAAAAGCCGGAATAATAGGGTATTATCTCTCAGAGGCAAAAAGAATACTAGAGCCACTAGAGTCAGTGGCTCAATGTCCAACTGGAGACTGTTGCTGAGTGGAGTTCCTCAGCAATTGGTGCTGTTACCAGTGTTACTTACCGTATCTGTAGGCTACATGGACAGTGAGATCAAATGCGCCCTCAAAAAGTCTGAGGATGACACTTAGTTGAGTAGAGCAGTTGACATGTTAGAGGCAAGAGATGCTATCCAGAGAGACCTGGACAGGCTTGAGAGATGGGTCCATTCCAACCACATGAAGTTCAACAAGGACAAGTGCAAGGTTCTGTATCTGGGTCAGGGCAATGTCAAGCACAGATACAAGGTGAGCAGAGAATGGCTTGAGAGCAGATCTGAGGAGGATTTGGGGGTGGTGGATGATTAAAGACAATGTGAGTTAGAAATGTCTGCTTGGAGCTCAGATAACCAACCATATTCTGTATTACATCAAGAGAAGTGTGACAAGCCTGTTGAAGGAGGTGATTCTGCCCCTTTGCTCTCATGAGACCCTATCTGGTATATTGCATCCAGTTCTAGGACTCCAACACAAGAAGGGCATTGAACTGTTGGACCTCCTGTCCAGAGGAGGTCATTGAAGATAATCAGAGGGCTGGAGCACCTCCACTATGAGAATATCCTGAGAGAGTTGGAGTTCTTCAGCCTGGAGAATAGAAGGACACTTAACGCTACAGCAGCCTTCCGGTACCTGAAAGGGACCTACAGAAAAGCTGGGAAGGGACTTTTTATGAGGACATGTAGTGACAGGATGAGAGGAAATGGTTTTAAATGGAAGTAGGGGTAGGCC
>NW_024885532.1:3803392-3808370 GCF_019232065.1 Centrocercus urophasianus
AGGCCGGGGTAGGGGTAGGCCGGGATAGGCCAGGGTAGGGGTATGCCCGGTTAGTTTGGGATAGGGGCAGGCCAGGATAGGCCGGGATAGGGTTGGGTCGCGATCGGCTTGGGTAGGCTGGGGTAGGGGTACACTGGCGTAGGCCGGGGTAGGGGTAGGCCGTGAAGGGCCAGGGTAGGGGAAGGCTGGGATAGGCCAGGGAAGAATGGGATAAGGGAAGGCCAGGATAGTGGTAGGCCAGTGTAGATAGGGGTAGGCTGAGATAGGTGTAGGCCGGGATAGGGGTAGGCTGGTGTAGACCAGTGTAGGAGCAGTCCGGGATAGGCCGGGGTAGGGATAGGCCCAGGTAGGGGTAGGACGGGGTAGGGGTAGGACGGAGTAGGGGTAGGCCAGGGTAGGCCGGGGTAGTCTTCCATAGGGGTAGGCCTAGATAGGCCAGGATACGGGTAGGCCAGGATAAGGGTAGGCCGGTGTAGGCCGGGATAGGTGTAGGCTGGGATAAGCCAGTGTAGGGGCAGTCTGGGATAGGCCGGGGTAGGGGTAGGCCTGCATAGGGATAGGCCGAGGTAGGTTGGGATAGAGTTAGGTGGGGTTAGGCTGGGGTAGGGATAGGCTGGGTTGGGCCAGGGTAGGGGTAGGCTGAGATAGGCCGGGGTAGGGTAAGTCCGGGATAGGCCAGGGTAGGTCGGGATAGGGGTAGGCCGGGATGGTGCTAGGCCGGTGTAGATAGGGGAAGGCTGGGATAGGGGTAGGCAGCAATAGGGGTACGCCGGGGTATGGTTAGGCTGGGGTAGGAATTAGCTGGGATAGGGGTAGGCTTGGAAAGGGGTAGGCTGGTGTAGACCAGTATAGGTTTCGGCCAGGGTAGGCCGGGATAGGGGTCGGCCAGCGTATGCTGTGGTAGGCCTGGATAAAGGTAGGCTTGGATAGTTGTTGGCCAGCATAGGCCAGGGTAGGGGTAGGACAGCATAGGCTGGGGTAGGCCGGTACAGGGGTAGGCCGGGGTCAGCCAGGATAGGTGTAGGCTGGGATAGGCTGGGGTAGGACGGGATACGGGTAGGCACTGATAGAGGAAGGTTGGGGCAGGGATAGGCTGGGGTATGCCAGAATAGGGGTAGGCCGATGTAGGCCGGGTTAGGGGCAGTCCGGGATGGGCTGGGGTTGGGATAGGCCGGGATAGGGATAGGCCCGGGAAGGGGTAGGCCAGGATATGGGTAGGCCGAGGTATGCAGGGGTAGGCCTGCGTAGGGGTAGGCTGAGGTAGGCCGGGATAGAGGTAGGTGGGCTTAGGCCGTGGTAGGGGTAGGCCAGGATGGGCCAGGGTAGGGGAAGGCTGGGATAGGCTGTGGTAAGACAGGATATGGGTAGGCACTGATAAGGGTAGGCCGGGGCAGGGATAGGCCAGCGTATGCCGGGATAGGGTTAGACCGAGTTGGCTGGGATAGGGGTAGGCCGGGTAGGCCGTGATAGGGGTAGGCCAAGGTGGGTGTAGGTGGGGGTAGGCTGGGTAAGGGTTAGGACGGGGTAGACCTGGGTAGGAGTAGGCTGGGTTAGGCAGGGGTAGGCCGGGGTTAGTGTAGGCTGGGATAGGTGTAGGCCGGTGTAGGCCAGGGTAGGGGCAGTCCGGGATGGGCCGGGGTAGGGATAGGCTGGGATAGGGATAGGCCCGGGAAGGGGTAGGCCAGGATATGGGTAAGCCGAGGTATGCAGGGGTAGTCCTGCATAGGGGTAGGCCGAGGTAGGCTGGGATAGAGGTAGGCGGGCTTAGGCCGGGGTAGGGGTAGGCCGGGATGGGCCAGGGTAGGGGAAGGCTGGGGTAGGACGGGATACGGGTAGGCACTGATAAGGGTAGGCCGGGGCAGGGATAGGCCGGGGTATGCTGGGATAGGGTTAGACCGAGTTGGCTGGGAAAGGGGTAGGCCGGGTAGGCCGTGATAGGGGTAGGCCAGGGTGGGTGTAGGTGGGGGTAGGCTGGGTAAGGGTTAGGACAGGGTAGACCTGAGTAGGGGTCGGCCGGGGTAGGCAGGGGTAGGCCGGGGTTAGTGTAGGCCGGGTTAGGGGTTGGCTGGGATAGGGATAGGCCAGGATAGGGGGAGGCTGGGGAAAGCCAGAATAGGGGTAGGACTGGGTAGGCCAGGATGTGGGTTGGCTGGGGTTGCCTGTGATAGGGGTAGGACAGGATAGGCCAGGTAAGTTCGAGATAGGGGTTGGCCGGGATAGGGGTAGACCGGGGTAGGGATAGGCTGGTGTAGGCCAGGGTAGACCTGGATAGGGGTAGGCTGGGATAGGGGTAGGCCAGGATAGGGTTAGGCTGGGATAGGGGTAGGCTGCGGTATTGTTTGGCCGGGGTAGGCCAGGGTACGCAGGGTTAGGCAGGGGTAGGTGTAGGCCGGTATAGGGTTATGCCATTGCAGGCCGGGATAGGGGTAGGCCAGTATAGGCTGGGTTAGGGGCAGTAAGGGATGGGCCGGGGTAGGACAGGGTAGGCTGGGATTGGGATAGGCCCGGGTAAGGGTAGGCTGGGATATGGGTAGGCCGAGGTATGCCGGGCTCGGCCTGCATAGGGGTAGGCCGAGGTAGGTCATGATGGAGGTAGGCGGGGTTAGGCCAGGGTAGGGATAGGCCGGGATGGGCCAGGGTAGGGGAAGGCTGGGATAGGCCAGGGTAGGGGAAGGCCGGGGTAGGCCGGGATAAGGGTAGGCCGGGATGGTGCTAGGCCAGTTTAGGTAGGCGTGGGCAAAGATAGGGGTAGGCCGGGGTAGGCCGGGGTAGGGATAGGCTGGTAAGCGGTTAGGCTGCAATAGGGGTAGGCAGCAATAGGGGTACACTGGGGTAAGGTTAGGCTGGGGTAAGCTGGGAAATGCGGGTAGGCCCGGTAGGCCGGGATAGGGGTAGGCCGGGGCAGGGGAAGGCTGGGGTAGTCCTGGGTACGGGTAGACCAGGGTAGGGGTAGGCCGGGATAGGGATAGGTCCGGGTAGGGGTAGGCCGGGATATGGGTAGGCCAATGTAGGGGTAGGCCGTGTTAGGCCAGAATAGGGGTAGGCAGGGATAGAGGTTAAGCCGGGATAGGCCGGGATCGGGGTTGACCTGGGTTGGCCGGGATTGGGGTAGGCCGAGCTAGGCCAGGGTAAGGGTACGATGGGCTAGGGGTACGCCGGGCTAGGCTGATGTAGGCTTCCATAGGAGTAGGCCTAAGAAGGCTGGGATAGGGTTAGGCCAAGATAGGCGTAGGCCATGATAGGCCAGGGTAGGGACAGTCCGGGATAGGCTGGGTTATGGATAGGCCGGGGTAGGGGTAGGCCGGGGTAGGAATAGGCTGGGATAGGGGTAGGCTGGGATACGGGTAGGCCGCGGTAGGCCAGGATAGGGTTCAGCAAAGGTAGGCCGGGATAGGGGTAGGCCAGGGTATGCTGTGGTAGGCCTGGATAAGAAAAGGCTAGGAAAGTTGATGGCTGGTGTAAGCCAGGGTAGGGGTAGGTTGGGTTTGGGATAGGCCGGGGTAGGCCAGGGTAGGCTGGGATAGGGGTAGAACAGGATAGGGATAGGCCAGGATAGATGTAGGCTGCGGTTGTTTTTGGCTGGGGTAAGCTGGGGTAGGCCAGGAAAGGTGTAGGCCAGGGAAGGTGTAGGCCGGGATAGGGGTAGGCCGGGATAGGGGTAGGCCAGGGAAGGTGTAGGCCGGGACAGGGGTAGGCCAGGGTAGGCCAGGATAGGGGTAGGCCGAGGTAGGCCGGGGTTGGCCTGCGTAGGGGTAGGCCGGGGTAGTCCATGGTAGAGGTAGGCCGGGGTAGGATGGGGTAGGGGTAGGCCAGTATAGAGGTAGGCCGGGATAGTAATAGGCCAGTGTAAGTAGGAGTAGGACGGGATAGGGGTAGGCTGTGATAGTGGTAGGCCGGTGAAGGTAGCGGTAGGCCAGAAAACGGGTAGGCCAGGATAGTCTGGGTTAGGGGTAGGCCGGGTTAGAGGTAGGCCAGCATAGGGGTAGGCCAGGGTAGGGGTAGGCTGGTATAGGGGTAGGCCGGGGTAAGCCGGGGTAGGGGTGGGCTGGATTAGGGATAGTCTGGGGTAAGCTGGGATTCGGGTGGGTCGTGGTAGGTGTAGGAGGGGGTCCCCCAGGGTAGGGGTAGGCCGGGGTAGGCCGAGGAGGGGTAGACCGGGGTAGGCCGGGGCTGGCCGGGGTAGGCCGGGATAGGGGTAGGCCGGGATAGGGGTAGGCAGGGATAGGCCAGAATAAGGGTAGGCAGGGATTGGGGTAGGCCGCGGTAGGCCAGGATAGGGGTACGCTGGGGTAGGGGTAGGCCGGGGTAGGTCGGGGTAAGCCTGCATAGGGGTATTCTGGGGTAGGGGTGGGCCGGGGTAGGTGTAGGTGGGGGTAGGCTGGGGTAGTGGTAGTCCATGTTAGGCCAGGGTAGTGGTAGGCGGGGGTAGGCCAGGGTAGGCCGGGGTAAGGGTAGGCTGGTTTAGGGGTAGGCCGGGGTAGGGATCGGCTGGGATAGGGGTAAGCCGGGATAGGGTTAGGATCGTGTTAGGCCGGGTAGGGGTAGGCCGGGTTAGCTGGTGTAGGGGTAGGCCGGGGTACACTGTTGTAGGGGTAGGGCAGGGTAGGCCGGGGTTGGGGTAGGCTAGGTTAGTGCGGGATAGGTGTAGGCTGGGATAGGCCGAGATAGGGTTGGGTCAGGATAGGCCCAGGTAGGCCAGGATAGGGGTAGGCCGGAGTAGGCTGGGGTACACTGGTTTAGGGGCAGGCCAGGGTAGGCCAGTGTAGTGGTAGGCCGGGTTAGGCTGGGGTAGGGGTAGGCAGGGATAGGGATAGGGGTTTTCCGGGGTAGGCTGGGGTACGCTGGGATACAGGTAGGCCGGGATGGGCCAGTGTAGGGGATGGCCCGGAAAGACCGGGGTAGGATGGGATAGGGGTAGGCCGTGATAGGGATAAGCTGGGATAGTGGTAGGCCAGTGTAGGTAGGGGTAGGCCAGGAT
>NW_024885532.1:3808380-3853090 GCF_019232065.1 Centrocercus urophasianus
GGTAGGCCAGTGTAGGTAGGGGTAGGCCAGGATAGGGGTAGGCCGGGGTAGGCCGGGGTAGGGGTAGGCTGGGATAGGGGCAAGTTGGTGTAGGCCTGGGTAGGGGTACGTTGGGGTAGGGTTAGGCCGGTGTAGGCCGGAATAGGGTTAGGCCGGGATATGCCGGGGTAGGGGTAGGCTGGGATGGGCCAGGGTAGGGGAAGGCTGGGAAAGGCCGGGGTAGAACGGGATAGGGGTAGGCCGGGATAGTGGTAGGCCATGTAGGTAGGGTTAGGCCGGGATAGGGGTAGGCCGGGGTAGGTGTAGGTGGGGGTAGGCTGGGTTAGGTGTAGGCCGGGATAGGCCAGGGTAGGGGAAGGCCAGGGTAGTCTGGGATAGGGGTAGGCCGGGGTAGGCCGGGATAGGGGTGGGCCGGGATATGCCGGGGTAGGCCAGGGTAGGGATAGGCTATTGTAGGCTGGGGTAGGGGTATACGTGGTAGGCTGGGGTAGGGGTAGGCCAGGGTAGGCCGGGGTTGGGGTAGGCCAGGGTAGGCCAGGGTAGGCTGGAGTAGGGGTAGGCCAGGGTAGGCCAGGATAGGGGTAGGCTGGGTAGGCTGGGTTATGTTTAGGCCGATATAGGTGTAGGCCTTCTACCTATTCTCTTGTTGTTTTCCTAATTTCCTTTGCTAAACTCTCTTGTTTATTTTTTAATTTTAACATCTTAATAATCATTGGTTATACATCTAGTCACTTTGATAACATCTATGCTTATATGTCTGGATATGAACCTGAATCTGACCAGATGTATTTTTGAAAATTAGTATGTATTCTTTTCTCAGCAGGTGTTGTGGCTTAACCTGCCAGGCAGTCATTCACTTATTCCCTACTCCCAGTGGATGTTTCTGCTAGGACAGGTCTATTTAATCTTTTTGGGCAACAAAGAGAGAGAAGCTAATTTTTAGACAGCAGTTTACACAAGCTCAGTGATAGAGACAATTGTGAGAAGTGACTTGCAAGAGAGTATTATCCATATGTGTGATAATGTAATGTTGAAATTTTCAGTAAAATACCTTGAGAGTAGATAGATGAGGGCAAAATGTGACAAGGACGATGACATGGAGTATATTCTAACATGTAGTTTAGAGAGAAAATAGAAAATATTTTCAATAAATTAATTCATACATATAGGAAGATTTTATTAGTGCTGCCACTTTTATAGCAACCTGAGTACTGTTCATGTGTTTGTCGTACAAAAATCCACGTGATTCTTATGGATATTAGAAGAGATACAGGCTCTTCCATTGACCAATGTGTCTTTCCCATACACTGTATATAAACTGAATTCATCATTAAAATATTAGCAGTTACATATAATGTTAATATTATTTCATGTTTAAAATCCATGTTATATTACTTGATAAAGTTCTCACCTACAAAACACTGTTTTTCAACATAGTCACCACCACTAGCTATGCATTTTCATTAGTGATTAACAAAAGGCTGCATGCCTTGCTCGTATAAATCTGCACCAGTGGAGATGACCCACTGTTTCACAGCTTCTATGACAGTTGTTGCTAGGGAAATGTTGCCACTGATGGGATGCAACACCCACAACTTCATTGTGCTAACATCTACTGTTTGGTCTCAAATATTCAGCGTCAATGGGTGCAATTTTTTTTTCTGTATGGTGGATTTCAATTACACACCTTTTCTTCACATTCACTTCCATGTAAGACACTATTTTGTTAAACTGCCTCTCTTCTGCCATTTGTCACACAGTAAAAATTTAATAGAATATTAGTGGAAAAGTTAAGTGTCTACTGCCATATCACTAACATCTGCCTCTGAATTTGTGGGACAACACAATGAGGTAGGAAGAATTACTTTCAAAGCAGCCCTCCTATTTTATCTCAAGGTCTTTTCTGTCTGAAGCAACAAAGTATGGAAGATTAGTGTTTTTATAAAATAAACAATAATTTATTATATGGATAGTTCATCACTTGCAAGTTCCTATTATGTTCTTTTTTTCCTGCATCATCATGAAGATGCTGTATTTTTTTTTTTTTTAGACAGTCATTCTGCACAGTATTTTAATGTTGGCATTGCTGAGCAGGTTAGGCAATAAATGCTAACTTGTGATTTTAATTTTTTCTGTTATAGGTCCTGAACTATATTCTTTTTCTGAGAAAATTATTATTGTAGGAGCCACTTCAAAAAGGAATAAGGACTGTGACTAAATGTACTGAAAACTCTTCAAAGCAAATATCCAAAGACTAGAGAAAACTAGTATACTAAGACAAGTGGTCTGTAGAAGTTCAAACAAGTATAGTGGAAATTTCAGAACTTATTCTTTCATAAGCACTTGTGATACTTTGAGATTGTAAGGGCTAAAAGCAAAACACAGTACGAAGTACTACAAAAAATGCAATTTCTTTTATAACCAGATAAAAATCTTTTACCTACGTATTATGAATTGTAGATTTTCACAGTTTTTTTTTGTTTTTGCTTTTGGTTGTGGTTTTTTTTTTGGGTTTTTTTTTTTTTTTTGGTGGTGGTGGTATAGTAATCACTAGAAGCACTGCAATGGAAATGTAGTATCATATATTTATAAAGGAATGCAATTACTACTGACAAAGACTACAGTAACTCAGCAGTGCCTCATATTCTGCAGCCAGTACTAGTTCTTGCAATTCAAAAAAGACACAGATACACTGGAGAGAATTCAAAGTAGAGTCATAAAAGTGGCCAAAGAGCTGAAAAACCTGCTCTCTGAGGAAAGACTAAAGATCAGATCTTTTCACCTCAGGGAAGATGCAGGAGTGACCTCATCATGTAATTCCAACACCAAAAAGCAGATAGAGAATAGAAAGTCTTTCAATATTAGGAACAGAAAGGGAACAAAGGACAACCAGTTTGAGTTGCACTTGAAGAAGTTTCATCTTGATATAAGAAAGAAATATTACAAGTGAGAATAGTTAAGCACTGGAACAATCTTCCCAGGTTTGCGGTAGTATCTCTATCACTAGAGGTTTGGACTGAACAGGGTGGAAATTTAGGCACTCTTTTCCACAAATGCTGAATAAGGTGATTTTTCAAGTTCTGTTTCCACCTGAGCCATTTTCCAATTTTAAAATTCTATGGATACTTTCTTTTATTTGCAAAGAGTTTTATTTTTATTTGTTCATATGGAAGAGAATTAACAGCATTAAAACTTAGAAGTTTTGCTCAACATTCTAGCTTTGTGTAAAAGCAGAAAAAGTAGTCAGTAACCTAGTCTGTTGCAGACACTGATGAAGTAATAAGCACAAATAGTGTTATTGTATCACCACAGTATTGTACACACCATTGTATCACCATCCTCTGAATTGATGGATACAAGGTTTTAAATCCCAGTCCCTAGTAGTTTTGTTATAAAGATGTCTTACTGTCAAACTAAGCACTCTTGTATTCTTGACTGTTTTTAATGCAAAGAAGAAAAGACTAGATAGATCAGAATTAAGTTCGCTTCAGCACATTCTGGTTTAAGGACTGCATCTTAGCCAATAATCAAATTCTTACAGGCTGCCAAGGTGGGTACTGCTTATGTCTGTAGGGATCTAGCTGCTGGTCAGCCTTGCATCATCATCATGGCAAGTGAGTCCCTCCAGAATGCAGTTTAAATGAACAACTTCAGTCTTTGTTCCGCCATGAGAGGAACCTTTTCAAGTACATCCAGATCATGACACCAAACATAAACACAACAACAATTCACATCAAGATTGATAGCAGCACACCTTCTATCACACTAAAACACACTTGTATTCTATTTAACTGAAAAGAGATGTGTTTTTATATATTATATTATCGAAATGTCAAATGTTTAGATTCTGTCATAAATAAAGAACTTTATTAATAATTCCATTTGTGTCCATCATTTCAAAGCTTTTGAATGTGCTAGCTGATGTTTATCAAATTGGACACAGGAATAAAATTCATTTGAGACATAATTTGTGCTTCCTGTCGTCTTTCAGAGTCTGCTTGAATAGTCAAATTACAGAAAAGTACTTGCCTCTAAACTGTTTCTAATGTGGCTAAGGACTAGTCTATGAGTTCAGTTAGTAGTTTAACATTAATAAATAATACGATCCAAGTAATACTATTCATTGTTCTTGGCTGTCTGTTATTTCTCTCCTACTCATTATACAGTTATCCAAATTATATATTACATAATTGGAAAGAATACTGCATTGCCACAGTGTTCAGGTGTCATGAACAGTCAGTGTTTTAAGTGTTTTATTTCCTTGGCTTCCGTTCTGAAAAGTGCATTTCCCAAATAGTTCTCTTCCTTGAGGAACCTACCTTAAATAACGTATGTGTCAATGGTGACTTCCTGAGTTATTCACTTACTTGGGTTGCTCTCAACTTACAGCTCTAGTTCATTTACTTAGAGTGCTTTACTCATAAACACAAATACAAATAGCACAAGGTTTACTAAAGCAGTAGAACTATTAATCTACTGCATATTTGAAAAATCTGTAGCATCCAAAGTTATATGTTCTTGCAATCTACTTTGGCATGATTATGAAGAGATTATATATATAATGAATGAACTCCACAAAATTGTAACATTATTGAAATGTTTCCTGCAATAAATGCAAATGTATCCCAGTTTCAGCTGAGATAATTTTCTTCCTAGTAGTTGATGTGGTGCTGTGTTTTGGATTTAGGATAATAATGTTGACAACAGTCAGATTTTTAGTTGTTACAGAGCAGTGATTACACTAACTCAATGACTTTTCTTCTTTTCATGCTGCTCTGCCAGCAAAGAGGCTGGAGCTGCACAACAAGCTGGAAGAGAACAGAACAAGGACAGCTGACCCAAACTGGCCAAAATGATAGTCCATGCCACAGGGCATCATGATGAAAAAAAAAAGGGAGAAGCTGGAGTTCATTCCACAGGATTGTTTTTCCCTCTATCTGCTGTCATTTTTTAGTTGGTGTCCTCTAGTCTGGGCAATATATTACTTAGTTATTTAATTATTTTCTTTTTCAACTCAAGTGCAGAGTTTTCTATTCTTATCACATTAACCAAGTAGTCATTTCTGAACCACTCTTTAGGAAAATAATATTCTTCCCATAGTCATTGTGAACTACTTCTGATTCAAGACTAGGTACATGAGATTCATTTCTTCAATTAGTTTAAGTTGGAAATGGCATTGTTACTTTGCATATATTTTTGGTAAGCATTTTAGTGAAGTTACTGAATATCCAGGTAAAGTTTGGTTCTTCATTATAGTTTTTTTGATATTTTATTTCAAGATATTTTGTTTTGTCTTATTTTAATAGTAAAAATTAGAAGTTTTGTTTATTAATTTATTTATTTATTTTCCCTTCAAAAAGCCTCAACTAGAATTTACGAACATGGTTTCCTGCTTAGGAATATTTGATTTATTTTATCAATGATTAAAGACAGATCTTCCTTTGAAAGATTGTAGTTTTGCCCAGTAATATGGAAACAATGGTTTAAAACTATTAATTAGCCCAAACTGAAAAAAAAAAAAAAAACCAAAACATAATTATGATTGAAAGAAAAAGAGTAATTTCTGAAATTACTTGTTGATTGTAACATTGCAGCCAACTCAGTTTCACTTTCTTTGTGTACAAGTACCTGTGAGCCTTTGTTTGGCTCAGATTTGCAGTAATTTTAAAAGGAAAAAATATATGCTTTCAGGAAAACCATATTATCTAGAACTTTTTATAACGTTTGACAATTTTTCATATAAGACTATGTACACTAAATAATTTTAGTATTATGATGAAACACCAATTTGAAAAAGGAAAAGTTACTGGGATAGGATGACTAGTAGAGGCAATTAGATACCAAAACTGCTTTATAAAGCTAATGTTTACTATTCTGTTGACCAAAGTACAAATAAGTTAAATTAAAATGAACGAAAGAACAGACATGGGATAAATAAGACAAAAAAGGGACAAATAAGAGTCTGGAGAGACCTGCTCTGATAGGGAATGATAGAACTTGGCTAGTTTAGTTTTGCAAAATGAAGACTGAGAAGTAATATAACTAGTACATAAATATATCACCAAGAAATGTCACAAAAAGTAAACACTAAAGCTAAAAAACAATGCTCATCAAAATCTCGTGTATAAAATGTAGCCTTAAGTACATCTAGGTTGTAAATTAGCAGTAGATTTCTAACTATATGAACAGGTAGATAAAGCAGTAGGCTTGCAATTGGTGTAGTGAGGACACTGATTTAAAATAAAACAAAAGGAGACAAATGTGCAAACAACAACAGCAATGACAAAACCAGATCAATTTAGTTATTAAAATAACTGGAAGTGTGGCTCCTTCCAAACAAATTGCAACTTGATTGCCTACGGCAACTTTTTTTTTTTGATAGTCCTTTTAATTAACACATATATTACAAAGAATTGACATTTTTGGTATATTGAGATTGGGCCAAAAGATAAAAGTCTCTTGACTTTGAGAAAAGTATCAAAATCAGTTACTTTGCAGAGAGGAGCTATCCTTTATAACACACTTTTAAAAAATAAAGTTCCCAAATATTTAATGAAATTAATAGCATTTTAATTCTCTGAATTCTGCTTAAGGGTTTTTGTGAAGTTGATAGAGGTATGAAATTGTATACAACTTTGAAATGAACCTATCTGAAGTGAAGATTGATCTAAATAACATAGCATGATCCTCTGGAACTTAAATTCCTTTGTTTTAGCTGTCTATTTATGTGTGGAAACAAATTCACCGATTTCTTAACACTGCTTGCAAAACACATTGCACATTTAGCTGGTTTGAAAAAGAAATAACTAGATTAACTGTGATTCCTTTTAGAGATCTAAAGCAATTTGTTAAGTTATTTGGAAGGTAATACTGTAATTTTATTAATCCAACTAATGCATTTGGAAAAGCAAGCAAACTTCTTAGGGTGAAGACTTAAACAGAAGCAACAAATATGAAACAAGTGTTACTATGGGATGAGTGTTTCAACTTACTTGAGCATTCAGTTTTAAATCTCCTCTGTTCCAGTGTTGATCACTTTCAGGAAGTCTAGAGACAGTCACAACGATTGCCAGGACTGCAGCATTTGCCTTGTGAAGTGAAGCAGAGGAACTAGGTCTTTTAAGAAGAGATTAGTAAGGGGGGAACAACACCATCTTTCCAATGCCACCTTCACCTTTCTCCCTCATTTGTGGGGAGATCATCAAGGTGACAGAGACAGACTTTTTACAGCAGGGAATGTTTGGGAAGATGAGACATGATGGATGGAAATAAGGGTGATTCAGACTGAAAATGAAGTGAAACCTCTTCCCCAAGTGTATGGTTTTGCAGTTGAGCAGAAGGTTTGGGGAGTTCGCAGTTTGGGAAGGTTTCGTAGCCTCCATCTTCAGAGGCTGTGGTGATCCAATCAGAAATGGCTTTGAATATCTTGGTCTGATCTCACAAATGTCCTAGCGTTGACCACATGGTTGGACTGCAGATTTCCTGATATCACTTATATCCTGAATTATCCAAACAGGTAAATGTTTTGGCCAGTGGCCTCTTTAAATTATTCATAGCAACAAAATGATGAATTAGCAAGTTGTATACCTTGTCTGTAATAAAAAGTAATTCTAATGTTCAGTACCAAAGTCAAATTCTGTTCTTGTTGACAGCTGTTCAATCCACACAAATTTTCTTCAAATGCTTACTTGTGATTCTTATGCACCAGATAGGAAGTTAAATAGCCTGGATGATTTTAAAAGAATTCTATCACATATATCTACTATCTCAAATATACGATTAATGAAAACTGAGTTTCTCTTTGTGTGTGTGTGGTTATTTTACTCAAATAGCCTATAAAAAGTAAAGTTTTCCTGGGTATTTCAAGCATTTCATTGCCTGAATTATATTACATTGCAGTTTTCATACCATAGTGTCTGAACTGATGAAGAAGGAGAATAATATTCATAGAATCATAGGATGATAGAACTGATTGCGTCGAAAGGGACCTCAAGAATCATCAATTTTCAACCTCCCTGCCAGGGACTAGATCAAATGATTCTCTAATATTTGATGCCGTACTTGAGAAGAATTACTTAAAATATTAAGTTCCAGTTTACCTAGGACTTTAGAAGTGTCCAGTGCATAGCAAATGCATTGTCCCATATTCACACTTTTCATTTCTTTATATAACTGTCATAGCTACCTGCATTTAACTACTTGAAGGGAGATTGTAGTGAGCTGGGGGTTGGCCTCTTCTCTTGTGTAACTAGTGATAGGACTAGAGGGAATGGCTTCAAGCTGTGCCAGGGGAGATTTAAGCTGGACGTTAGGAAATACTACTTTTCTGAGAGTGGTCAGGCACTGGAATAGGCTGCCCAGGGAGGTGGTGGATTCACCAACCATGGAGGTGTATGGATTTTGTGTTGAGGCACATGGTTTAGTGAGAACTATTGGTGATAGGTGGATGGTTGGACTGGATGATCTTAAAGGTCTTTTCCAACCTTGGTGATTCTGTGATTCATAGCTTGATATCGGTTTTTAAATTCAGATATTTCATATAAAATATTATGGGATTTTTAAAAGCTGTAGTAAATACGATATTGAATGAAGTGTAAAGTATGATATTTTCAGACGTATCCTAAAATACGTATCCTTTATAATATATAGAGCATTTATTCATGTCATATTTCTCAAGTGCTCTTATGCATAAGGCCCTCATCTATGTTGACATGAATTTTTACTTAGTCTTCTTGATCATAAGCATGCAGATGACATTAAAACTGTGCAAAAATCTTTTAGTTTATAATTGTTTCTTTGTAAGGGTACAAAATTAATTAAGCAACTTAAGAACAACAAGAATAACAAAACAAAACAAAACAAAAACAACAAATCACAACCTGAATCTAGACAGCTTTTTGTAAAAGAAAAGTGACAATTTTTCATTCCCTAACTTTGTCAGGAATAGTAAACATAATAGACCAACTGGAACAAGATCTCATTTTCAAAATGAATATGTTTAGAGGTTTTTTTTATTAACTATAACCTTACTATATGCTTATCTTTGAAGAACAATTTGTTTTCCATTTCTTTCAAATAAGGACACATTTAACCCTCCTTGAAGGGTTAAACGAGTTCCCAATCCTGTCTTTTTAATTCTTGTTCTTCATATTAGTGGAATATTAGTGGAATTTCTCCTTTTGTTCTTCCTCTACTGTCTCTGGGACATATCTACTTCAGGTCTATCTTCAGTGATTTTCAAAGTCTGCATTACTTGTTACATCTCTTCCTTGCTTTAAGCAATCTGGGGGGGAAAAGTACTTCTTTTTAAATGAAAATAAAAGGGAATTATTATGCACATGTTTTAAAGCAGTTCTAATGTTATTTAAAAAATAGATTTCTGCTCTTTATATGCATAATAGCTTGAAAAGGGATAACTCCCAAATGAGGCAGAAAACAATAACTGAAAAGTGAAATAAATCATATAGAGAGGGTATAAAAGTGTTGTCACTAAATACATTCAGAACTCATTAAAAGTCATTAATTGGATAATTGGATCTACTTGTGAGTTGTCATGGTATGCCAGATGATAGCTGGATCCAGGGTCCAGAAATGTCTGCAAATACATCTTCATGTTTTTTGTTTTGTTTTGTTATTAATACATCTGTCTTTTAAATTTTGCAGACAGTGAGTCATATTTAAAACTTGAGCTTTTCTTAAAATGACATATAGTTAATCATGGAAGAAAGTTGTCCTACAATAGCTTTTGTATTGTTTTTCAAATTTATATGTGAGTTATGGGATTAAAGAAACATATAATGAACTGTTTTCTATTTGCCTATAATTCCTGATAGTTCATAAAGTATCATAAAATAAAAGCAGAAACAATCATTTATAAACAAGTCAAAATCAAAAGATCAGAGTAAAGGACCTGAGAAAATGCTATGCTCTACGAAGGAGGTTATACAGAAGAAGAAACATAAATTGATATAAAAAATAACATTTATATAAGCTAGAGAGTTTACTGAAAAATTTCACACTTCTTTGGAAATATGTGTGTTATTATGGATTTTCTTCTGAAATTTGAAACCATCATTGTTAACAATTATGTAAAAATAATTGGCATTCTGCTTAATAGAAAAGAGACAATCATCTGCTGTTAAATGTTGCAGAGATCTCTACCTATTTTGAACTTACTTTTATCTGAAAGTTTACAAGTTCTTCCTTCTACTGGTAATTGTTTTTCAAATAAAACATACATTTTTATTATAGCACATTCTTGACATATCCTAACACTTCTGTGATTCTTGCAATCTTCAGCTTTGACACAAAATTGTACAAATATCACAGTTCGTGCATATAGCTATGAGTGAAAAAGAAATAAAAGAGAGAAAGGGTATAAATACATATTCCTTCAAATCTCTAATATCTTCTGCATTTTCTCATTACAGGAGTGAATTTTCTCTGCTTTTCAATATGCATGAGGAAAATTTTATGACCGTAAGTTGTAAATGTACTAAGAAATTTGTAGAACACTTTGCAAACAAGCAATAAATGAAAACACTTTTTTTTTAAAAAAAAATTCTAATATAAATCATATTTCATTTTCCCTCACTTAGCCTTACAGATTTTGTTAGTGTTCATTTATATTCTTCTTTTACGTTTATGGTATTGCTGTAGAGTTGGAGAGGCCTGAAGTTTTGTTATTAGAATATCTGATGTAATCACATCATGCCGTAATGACTGCACAGCACAGAACTCTTATGAGTAATTTGACTTCATCCAGATCAGGTGTTACATTTGTTTCTTCACTGCTTTTATAAATAATAATGATAACAGCAACAACAATGATAATAATAGTCTGCTATGTAACAGAAGTTTAACAAATACAGTTTCAAAGTAGTTCTTCCTTTTTTCTTTTTGTGATAAATCTTTCAGTGATTCAGAAAACATGCTAAGTTAGATATTTATGATCTCATCAATACTTATTTCATAATGTTACTAGCTTGAATATGCATTTCCCTAATCTGAGTAAAGACCAGAGATGCATGACATGATATATTTCATCAGTAACATCATGAAATCTTTCTGGGTCATGTAAACTGCATATATTGACAAAGTTCTGAGACATAAAAGATAATGCATAGACAGCCAATGTCAAAATCAAAAAATAGATATAACTATACAAAATGTTGGAAATCAAATGTATTAAATTATCGTGTAGTTATTATTTTGAACACTGTGAAAGAAAATTTTTAAGTGAAAGGAAATTTCTTAATTTTGTAAGAAATATTAAATCAAAACCACTCACTGAAGCTTGATTCTGCAGAGAAATACTTTTCCTGGTTCCAGAGATTAATTTGTTTGGCACTAGATCAGACATCAAAAGCAAGGTTTTTATGTTTCTTATTTCTTTAATTTTTTATCATGTGTGGTGATGTGCTCTCCCATGCCCCTAGCCCTCTACCTGTTACATCCAAGGCCTTGCTCAGTACTGATAAACATTGCCTTCCTAAGTAAGTACTATGACTCTGAGTCAACTATCTTACCCCATAAATAGTCAAGAGCCCTAGAGATCATTCAGCTCTAATCCTCATAGCAAGATTATATGTCAGCTTCCCAGTTTGTTCTAAATATTGTGAAGCTTGGGTGACTATGGTCTCAGTGTGAATTATGTGGACTAATTATTGGAGGTAATCTACTGAGATATCCAACTCTTAAGAAAAGGTACAGAGTTGAAGAACTCTCCGGAGAGAAATACAGAGAATATTGAGGAGTCTGTTCCAGGACAGTTCCCTAAGTAAAAAAAACCTTCAGCCTCATATGTTAGTAACATTAGGGCAGACTCATATGCTGACTCTAATTGTTACAGCTCAGAGGAGATTGAGAGAGAGAGTAGATTGGATTGTAATCATGGCCAGGCTCTGTGAATACAACACAGGGACTGAGAAGCGCTTGGTGGTACTATGGAAGTGATGAACTACATAGCTGTCACCCTAAGTTAGCAGCTTCTGTTTTGTTACACCAATCACAATAAAAATATGTATGACCAGAATCTCTGAAGCCCCACTTGAAAACAGTATAAAAAATTATTTAACAGAAGATAAATTCTAGCAGGAGAAAACATTGCAGACTAGTTGGGAAAACATAAATGACTTCTAGGATGAGTCAATAGGCTGAGCCTGTCTTTCTCCTCCATAAGAATGCCTACTGGGTAAGATTTGCACACTTGATTATACCAAGGAACTTAGAAATCTCCATGGAGTTATTCCATAGTTTAACATGTTTGTAGTTGGCTGTTAATCATATTGTTGTTACTCACACGTGCTCTGCAGACAGTGTATCACCAGTGAGCCAAAATAATCTGTAATAGGTTGCTGCAATAAAGAGAACTATTTATTAAGATAACTGTGAGGGTTCTCACTGAAAGCAACTCCTTAAGGGTGGCCATGTGAGCTCATTCAGACACTACTGGATAGAAGGTGCTTCACGCTATGGCTGAATCCATGATTGTGAGAGTTCTCACAGGGTATAATCAAACACCCCAGGGGTTTCAGTGTATTATAGTTTTATGATTTTTGATTATTGGTATTCCACATCTGTCAGCGTTTTTTGGGCTGGTTCAGCCCAGTTCTGTGACTAGCAGGGTGGAGGGATTTCACAAAATCTGCGCCTCCAAGAAAAGGAAAACGAGGGATCCCAAAATAATTAGAAACAGTGGCAACGATCTGAGGAGAAACAAACTAATTTACAAAATAGGGTATCAGAATGCAAGATAGTACACTATAATACAATATAATTAGAATTGAAGCTAATAAATCAAATACAATGAGAGAGTGTCTGAAAGGTTGAGAGGCCTCACCATAACACTGAGGTAAGATGTGCAGTCCGGTTGAGCAGCAGGGAGAGAGCCTGATGAAGAAGGCATCAGGTGACCTTGCCAGGGGTTATATCTCCTCTCTGACCACAAAGCCCAATGGGGTATGTAGTTCTCCTCCGGTGCCCGAACTTGAGCATTAACACTTTAAGTCCCAGTGCACTGCCTGATGTTACAATGTGGAATACTGATAACCAAAAATCATAAAACCATGACCCCTTATTCTACATCGCTACATCATGCTTAATATATACAAACAAAACATAATTACCAAACATTAAACATATGCACACACAAAAATACATGGAATTACTGACTATACGCCCCCAGTCAAATTCCCTCGTGGTACACATCGAACATCCCCATTTTTCTGCATCACCCACTAAGTGGACCCAGGTCCCTGGACAAAAACAGTTCCACAAAAAGTTTTGCCCTTCCCTGAAGCTGAAATGACCCAAACCGCTTTTCCTAACAAGTTCTTTACATGTTCTACAGGTACCTTATATCCCTTGAAAGTATGTGGGGAGCTGGCAGGACCATGTTCATTGATCGATCCTCTAGTATTGACCAACCAGGTGGCTTCTGCCAAATGCTTCTCCCAATGCTTAAATGTTCTGTCACCCATTGCTTTCAAGATGGCTTTTAACAACCCATTGTAGTGCTCAATTTTACCAGAAGCTGGTGTATGATAGGGGATATGATAAATCCACTCGATGCCATGATCTTTGGCCCAAGTACTTACAAGAGAATTTTTGAGATGTGTTCTATTATCTGACTCAATTCTTTCTGGGGTGCCATGTAGCCACAGGATTTGCCTCTCTGGATCTCATATGGTGTTTTGGGTGGTATCATGGGGTTCTGCATATGTTTCAAGCCAGCCAGTGTTTGCCTCTACCATAGTAAGCACATAAGGCTTACCATTGCGAGATTGTGGCAAGGTGATATAATCAACCTGCCATGCCTCCCCATATTTATACTTTTGCCATTGCCCTTCCTCCCAGAGAGGTTTCATCCTCTTGGCTTGTTTAACTGTGGTGTATGTGTCACAGTCATGAATGATTTGTGCAATGGCATCCATAGTTAAGTCCACCCCTCGGTCTCTAGCCCATTTGTATGTTGCATCTTTTCCTTGATGGCCCAAGATCTCATGCACCCACCAAACTAAAAATAATTCACTCTTGTGTTGCCAGTCCAGGTCTATTTGAGCCACCTCAATTTTGGCAGCTCAATCTACGTGATGGTTATTTTGTTCTTCAGTAGCCTGATTCTTGGGCACATGAACATCTACATGGCTCATCTTTACAACCATATTCTTTATTCGGGCAGGAATATCTTTCCTCAGCTCAACAGCCCAAATAGGTTTACTCCTTCTTTGCCAGTTATTTTGTTCCCATTGCTGTAACCACCCCCACAAGGCATTTGCCACCATCCATGAGTCAATATAAAGATAAACCATTGGCCAACTCTCCCGTTCAGCTAATTCATCTAAGGCCAGTTGGACAGCCTTTACCTCTGCAAATTGGCTTGATCCTCCTTTCCCTTCAGTGGCTTCTGCAACTTGTCGTGTGGGGCTCCACACAGCAGCTTTCCATCATTGATGCTTCCCGACGACACGATCCATCTGTGAACAGGCCATATGTCTTTTCATTTTCTGGTAGTTCATTGTATCCTTTTCTGATAGTTCAGTGTATGGTGGGGCCTCTTTAGCTTGTGATACCTCTTCTGCTGGTGACATTCCAAATGTTTTGCCTTCAGGACAGACACCTCTAGGATTCCTTGATGGCTGAGGTTCCCCATCCGCACTCGTGTAATCAACGCAACCCACTTACTCCAAGTGTCATTAGTAGCATGATAGTTGGAGGTAACCTTTCCCTTGAACATCCAGTTCAACACTGGCAGTCGAGGTGCCAGAAGGAGCTGTGTTTCAGTACCGACTACTTCAGAAGCAGCCCGAACCCCCTCACATGCAGCTAAGATCTCCTTTTCAGTTGGAGTGTAGCACTCTCCAGACCCTCTGTACGCCCAACTCCAAAATCCCAGGGGTTGGCCTCGGGTCTCTCCTGAGGCTCTTTGCCACAGACTCCAAGTGGGACCTTTCTCTCCAGCAGCAGTATAGAGAATGTTCTTTACATCCTGTCCCATCCGTACTGGCCCCAGGGCCACAGCACGGGCTATCTCCTGCTTAATCTGCTCATAAGCCTGCTGCTGCTCCCCCACACAAAATTGTTCTTCTGTGTCATCTGATAAAGGGGGCTTACAATGAGGCTGTAGTTTGGAACATGCATTCTCCAAAAACCCACTGTGCCCAGAAACGATTGTGTCTTTTTCTTATTAGTGGGCGGAGACATGGCAGTGATTTTGTCGATTGCATCTGTCAGGATATGACAACGGCCATCTTGCCACTTTATACCTAGGAACTGAATTTCCTGGGCAGGTCCCTTGACTTAGCTTCACTTAATAACGAAACCAGCACGCAGAAGGGTCTGGATTATTTGCTCTCCTTTCTCAAAAACTTCCTTTGCTCTGTTGCCCCACACAATGATGTCATCAATGTACTGTAAGTGCTCAGGAGCACCTCCCTGTTCCAGTACAGCTTGGATCAACCCATGGCAAATGTTTGCGCTATGTTTCCAACCTTGGGGCAAATGATTCCAGATATACTGAATGCCCCTCCAAGTGAAAGCAAACTGTGGCCTGCATTCTTTGACCAAAGGAATGGAGAAAAAGGCATTAGCAATGTCAGTGGTGGCATACCATTTGGCTGCTTTTGAATCCAGTTCATACTGGAGTTCTAACATGTCCGGCACAGCAGCACTCAGTGAGGGTGTGACTTCATTCAGGCCACAGTCCACCGTCAGCCTCCATTCTCCACTGGCTTTACGCACTGGCCATATGGGGATGTTAAAAGGCAAGTGAGTTTTGCTGATCACTCCCTGGCTCTCTAATTGACAAATCAACTTATGAATGGGGAGCAAGGAATCCCTGTTGGTGCGGTACTGCCACCTGTGCACCGTTTTTGTAGCTATCGGTACCTGTTGCTCTTCCACTTGTAGCAACCCCATAACAGATGGATCTTCTGATAGGCCAGGCAGAACAGACAACTGCTTAACACCTTCTGTGTCTACAGCAGCTATTCCAAAGGCCCATCGATACCTTTGGGATCCTTAAAATATCCCTTTCTGAGGTAATCAATACCAAGTATACATGGAGCCAGCCCCTGGGCCAGTCACAATAGGGTGCTTTTGCCAGTCTTTACCAGTGAGGCTGATCTCAACCTCCAACCATAGTCAGCTCTTGGGAACCTCCAGTCACCCCATCAATATAAATTGATTTTGTCCCTTGGTGTCTTGAGGGCATTAGGGTGCACTGAGCACCAGTGTCCACCAGTGCCTTATATTTCCGTGATTCTGATGTGCCAGGCCATCTAATCCACACAGTCCAATAAACTCTATTATCCCTTTCCCCTCCCCTGGCTGGGGGCAGGGCCCCTCTATTTGTTACCTCCGTTGTCCTCAGCAACTTGTGCAATCACCTTTCTGGAGAAGTTTACCTTGGTGGTTGACTTGTAATTCTTCTATCTGCGCTTGAAGTGCAGGAGTAGGTTGCTTATGCCACTTCTTCATATCTTCTTCATAGTTACATAGGTAACGCCACAAGGCAAAACGCAATGTAGTCTTACTGTTGTCACTTGCTTGAGCAGGAGTAGATAGCTGAGATGTTGGATGATGCAGTTTGGGTGGAAACCAAGTTGATCAGCTCAGCTTGGAGTCTGCCTTGTTTGATTATGAGTATTTAGTTCAGATTGGAAGGTGTGTCACTCAGTTTGGAGGGTGTGCAGTTTGGATTGAAGGAGTCTCGCTCGGATTCGAAGGCATCTTGTCAAGATTGGAAATTTGTTCTCTCAGCTCAGAGATCTTCCCCTTTGGCTTGGAGACTCTCTTGCTCATTTTATATTGTCTCCCGGAGACTCTCCCTTTCAGCTCGGAGACTTTCCTGGAAACTCTCAGCCTGGAGATTCTGTTTCTCAGCAAGAAGACACTGTCTGGAGCTGGAGATTCTCCTAGCTCTGAGACATTCTCTTTCAGCTTGGAGACTCTCTCTCTCAATTTCAGAAACTCTCGCTCTCTCTGTGATAGTACTGAATATGGCCCGATAAGCATTAGCTAGGCCCCAAATAATTTCTGCTTCCTCAGATCTGCCTGAGCCACAACATTGCTGTCTCAAATATCTGTTTAAGCTCTCAGGGTCTTTCAGGTGTTCAGGAGTGAAGTTCCATGACACCAAAGATATCCATCTCTCTGAAGTCTCTCCCAAGCCTCTCCACACTTCTGGCACACAGTATTCTCTGTTTCTGGGGAAGGCTTCCTCAGAACATTATAATCCAAATACTGAGTGAAATAAGTAAAAGAATGAACAGTACATTCAGGTAGATTAACAACGTGATCAGATGAGCATTCAAAAAATGCGTGAAGGATTCCAAAGAGAGACTGGGAACTTGCTTAAAAATCCCAAAGTTCTGTAAAATTAGCAGTTTCTTCTGCAAGCGGGTTTAAAAGAGAAAGTGGAATCTTTTTATTTTTTTTTCTTTACAGAAGCAAGATAGCAGTGTTCCAAGTTTATAAATATCACAGAATATTGGCAATCCACCTGGACTTTCAAGGTCGAGTTTTCAGTGAAAACCTGTGAAAGAGATAAAGTTTCCCAACAAAGGTCTCTGAGAGCAGGGAGAGAGATTAGTTCTAAAAACTAAAAAGCAGCCTTTGCCCGCATCCTTCACCAATAATGTCAACAGTTTACAGGCTGGTTAGGCCCAGTTATGTAACTAGCAGCGCGGAGGGATTTCACAAAGAGTGGAAACAGGAGACCCCATAATAATTAAAAACAGCAGCAATGATCTGAGGAGAAACAAGCTAATTTACTAAATATAGTATCAGAATGCAAGATAAAGCAATATAATACAATATAATTAGTCCATAATTATAATTAGTCCATACAACCAGTCCATAAATCACTGACACAGTGTTATCTCATTTGAATATGGCTGGACTTATAGCACTGAATTGTGTATTTACTCTTTAAAGAAACAATAAGGAGAGTTCAAGTGTTCAAGAAAGATGAGGTAAGCAACCACTGCAACTATATGGCTAAAAACATACAGAATGGTTTCCTGGCCTGAACACTGTCTGGTAATGCCAGGTTAATGTCTCTTCCACCTATTGTGCATTGTCTCAATTTATCATTAAACATCTAGTTGGAAGAGAAACAAATCCTGATAGCCTATAGTTTGAAAGTGTTGATTGTCTAAAGTTCAGTTCTTCAACTCATTTCCCCTTTTTTTTCAGACATATCCTCAAGACATACAAGGAAGCAGTGCCTGACCAGGTTAACCAGTAAGAAACCTAAAAAGAGTACCTTGTCTTAAATCTTTTGGTACTGTTTAGCTACCTAAATGGATGTACAAGGAAGAGGTGCAGCTTTTGGACAATTAGCAGTGTCACGCATAAATTATTTTCTTTCTAACACTAATTCTGTCTCTGGCACGCTGTAGTTCTATTTTTAAAAGCTGAGCAATCATGTCAATTTTGGCTGACCACTGTATGCCACTGAGAAGAATTTGGTTGCATTGTTTTCATTTTCTTCTGTCAGGTTTTACATACATTGACAAGATTCCCACTGGATGTTTACCAGTTTAATCTGTCCTAGGTCTCAGTCTCATTGTACAAAAGATGCTACATTGCTTTCATTGAACTTCATTGCCCTTTTCTCTTCTTCTCCAAGAAAATCCATGTTTTTGTTATACAGGAAAACTTAGATCTTGATCTAGAACTGCACATATGGCTTCACCAGAGCTGATCACATCCTTCAGTCTTCTGTTAACACTATTCTAATGTGACACAGAAGGCTGTTACCATCCTTTGTAGCAAGGGCACATTGCTGGCTTATACTCAGATTCTTGTCCACCAAGTCCCACAGGTCTTTCTCTGCAAAGCTGCTTTCCATTCAGCTGACCCCTGGCCTAGGCCTGGAGTTAATTATTCCCAGAAACAGGATTTCATGTTTCCCTTTGCTAAACTTCCTGAGATTTTGGAAACCTATTTCTTCTGTTTGTCAAGGTTCTTGTGAATTGCATCAAAATTATCTGGGATGTCAACCCAGGTTTGTATCATTTGGAAATTTACTGAGTTATGTGCTAACTCTGGTAGTAAACACTACAGTTGCTTTTTAAAACTTCTAAAAATAAATCAAAAAGTAAATTTGCAACACTTCAGTTTGATTCCTAGAAGCAGTAGAGGAGAGCAGATGACATCAATAAAGGTCTCTTATAGACTGAGTGGCTGATCATACCTCTCTTACAGAGAAAGGAAAAGAGAGATATTGCACATTATATAATAAACAGTATAGTCTGATCTTTTCATACATTGTGGTTGCAAGAAATTTTAAGCTTCTCCTGAATAAATTTTTTTGATCAAGTGCTTGATTTGGCTTTTGCAATGTTGTGTGGATAGTTCAGTCCACTGAGAGATTAAGGAAATAATAACAAAATCTCAAAAGACTAGCAAAGAAGACAAGATTACTTTATTTATTTATTTATTTATTTATTTATTTATTTATTTATTTATTTAAGAGCCTAGTTCACTGTTTAGGTATAAGATAAGCCTTAAACACTTACAAGTGGTAACAAAGAAGTTAATGAAGTTAGATCTTATTAATCAACAAAAGAAAGTGACCACATAAAATCTGGTCTAAATCTTTAAAACCAGTATGAAGTAAATGCACAATGTTTAATTAATATTAAGTAATTGATAGAAGAAAATACCACCAAAAAAATAAAAATGTAAATGGATAAAAGAGCCTATTACTTTGCTGTAAAAATATATGAACCTGAACCCGTTTATAAATGTCTTCATGAAATTATTCTGCTAGAATATTCTTTCCATAGAACTCCCCTTCTTTTTTTGTTTCTTTGAGATATGTGTAACTTTGAGAAGCTGATATAGCTGAAAAGGAGAAATAGTGCATGTCAATGATTTGAATATCTGACAGAATCATAAATTATGAGTTACAGTGGAAAAGAAATAAAAGGAACAAATCAGACAAAGCATAGAAGTCTGCATAGATCTAAATTGGTAATTAAATGGGGTATAAACTGAAACAGAAAAATAAGCAATAGTAATCCTATGTCCAAAGTAAGATGTACAACTAACCATTTTGCAAACTGTGCCACTATAAAAATGAAAATGCAGAACGATGTCAGCCAACATGATCTTAAAGTTTGTGGAAGGTATAAGTAGAATAAGACAGTAGTACAGTTCAAATGATGCAAATCTATTATGGGGGAAAAAAAAAAAAGAAAAAAAAAAAAAAAAACAAAAAAAACCAACACTGAAAACCAGGGAGAACATGAACTAAGACTTGTTCATGAATAATCGTCAAATACTGAAATCTTCAAAAAAGAGAGGAGCAGAATCCAGTATTTTTACATAATTAAAAATAATGAAATAGGAATTATAGGATTTATAAAGGGAATCAGGCAGAAATGCATGACATTATCTTTATACAGACTTTTAAGCAATGGTCTTGAATATTTCTACCCTGAACACTGATTTGATATGGGCAAAAGAGAAGTTCCATCATGAGATTGGAAGATAAGGTATTTGGCATACTCAGTAAACATGGAGATGTTTCTTTTACACTAATTTACATAAAGAAGTAAAACATTTATATAGAACCTCACAGTTATCCAGAGGCAAATATAAAAAGGCAAGTGCCCTCCGGAACCTAAACAGTAGTATGACCTGAGATTGTACTTATGAGAACTACAGGTGACATCATTTACAGAATGCCAAAGGCAAAATTTTCCTGTTCTTGATGTTAGAAAAAGGTTTTTAACCACAGAATATCTTTGCAAAATCATGCCTTTAGTGAGAAGAAAACATGTCATGCAAAATTAGCCAAAATACCAAAGTAAACAAATGGGCTTTGCTCTATTTGTCTATTTCAGTTACTCAAGCCTTACGCAAAAAGAAGTTTTCACAGAAAGAAACAGCACCACCAGCATTAAAAAAAAATAAAAATAAATAAAATAAAAACAATTCTATTCTACTTATCTAAACCTGTGAAAGAAATAATATTGTGAACTCTCTGTCAGACCATGGAAATGAGAATGAAAAATTAACATAGTCGACTATTTAAATGTCTTTGATATGTATATATTCCAGTCTACACTTTTTTTCCCATCTTTTGCATATGTTCACTGTCATAAATTAGAATATTCTTTTTCAAAAATACCAACTGGATATTCCATTTTAAGATCAGATTATATATGGGAATGACTGTCAAGAGAAGGCAAAGGAATTTGAAGTTTAACAACAAAAAATTACGTTGGTAATTGTGGAAGTTTCCCATGAACTTAAAAAACTGAGTGTCTAACACAGAAAATTTCAAAAAAGGTATGTTTAGATTGTCTAAGCTTTTCTCCTATGTGATCAGTACCAAAGAATATGAAGACTAACTTGCCTAAATGCTTTTAAAAACATGTTCATAAAGTGTAATGAAGGTATGAAGAAAATAGATGATGTTTCAAAGATCTTGAAGATCAGTCAGCTCCAATGAGCTAGCAGAAAGAGTGAGATAGACATAATGAGATATAGAGATACAGTGATAGATATGTTTTCCTCAGATTCGGCTCTACTAGTTTCTCAGCAATACATTTTTGAAGGTTTCATAAAGTGCTATATAAATTGAATTAACTAATAGTATTTACACGTAATGTCAGCAGAACAGCGGAACACCTTGTAATTATTTCTGTTATGTGCATCATTTGACTTTCTACAGAATCTCTTCAATTATTTATTTAACTTCTTGAGGACAGCTTAAAAGAGGAGAATAGAAATTGCATTTTTACAGTTCTGAATTGTTTATAAGTACATTGATAAAGCATGACCCTCTTTATGATTGAGTACAGTTATAATTCTGTTCTTCTCTGGCATTGTTACAATCCAGTCAGGTGGAAAGAACAACTGAATGTTAGAATGTTAACAAGAAACTGTGAAGCAGTTTCTAGAACTATCAAGACTTGAACATTTGGGGCATTTCTGTGAAAGACAAAACTGTTTTTGTCTCAAAGCTTGCTTCGTGAGGCCTTTCTGGTGATAAGACTCTAAGTGACAACTGCAAATTATCTAGGGGGACGAGTGGTGGGTGATGGGTGCCACCTCTGCGCGTGATTATAAATATAAGGAAAAGAGGGACAAGCAATTTTTTTTTTTTAAAGGGTGTGGTTTGAATGAGATGACCACTGCAAAAGCCAAAAATGCTTGTGGACTAAGGACTTTGGAGAAGAACTCCCAAAGAAACCTTTGACGGAGAATTCCCTGAGGGGAAAACCTCTTTGGAAGAACCCCCACCCCCATCCCTCCCACCTCTCCGAGGCCTGATTGCTGTGAAGCTTCCTGGCTTCCTCCCAGCCAGGAAGTCTGGTCCCCCGCAGTGACCGGATGGGTGCCTGAGAACAACGGATCTGCTACAAACCTCACTGGACCCATGGTGGTGACTCTTTCTCTTGCTTTCTATAAAGACTCCATGCTTTTTATTTCCTACCTCTTTTCTATTGCCCACCACCCTTCCCCATATCCCTAAGCAACTAGGATTTGTAATAAACTGGTTTTGACTCGTTGTGTCTTAATCTCACCATCTGGCATACATATATTAGACAGAACCTCTTCTCCTTCTATAAATTGGAGCTTCTCCAGAAGCAGAAACTGAAGCACATAAATGAAGTTAATATCACCTGACATTAATAATAATTAATATTTATATTGGAACTATTCTCATTATATCCCCTGTAAAGTAGATAATTAACTGTTCACGGAAAATATTTCATCTTTCCGTAGACTTTTTAATTGCATAATAATCTATTCTTTATTCTAGATTAAATTGATTATATTTGTTCATGTTAGGATGAGGAATTTAAATTTTGATATTAGTGGTTCTTCTCATGAACTGTAACAGTATAGAATGACTAACTCAGGCATAAATCAATAGTAAAGATTATAAGCAATGTGTATTTCATGAGATTATTAGTGACAAGAAGTATAGAATTAAATTTCTTTGGGCAACAATTGAAGAACAGCGTTAAGGAAGTAAGGGTACACTTGGGCATAGAAATTCAAATATTTATGTCCTTTTTGGGTTACCTTTACTGTTTGAAATTTACCTTTACTGTTTGAAAGTAAAAATCTCTTGTAATAACATCTTACCTAAACTTTTCTAGTTTTTTTGCACCTCATTACAATTTGCATTTCCCTTCTAGTTCTCTTTTCCTTATTCTTCTGTAGCTCTTTTTCCCTTCCCGCCCCCTTCCCCTCTCAATCTTAAGTCAATTGTTTTTAAAATAAATGTGCGTGGAAACTAATAAATATAAACAAACTTAATATGCTCTTAAGTTAGTACATAATCTGAGTTTCAATTACATTTGCCTAACTAAAGAACAAATGCAGAATATGAGAAAGCATAGGTATCTCTGTTTTGCAGTCTCCTGAATTAAGCATTGTAAAGATAATGAAGAGACATTTGGGAAGTGGTTCTTTCTATCTTAACGTAAAAGTCTAAAGATAGTTTGCAGAATCAGACTCAAACATCTCTACATTTCCTTTAGCATGAAGAAAACTTAAAGCAAAAGTCTAATGCTGATAACTCCTGTAGTGAGCAATAGGCAGAAATTTAGAAACAGAATCAGCCAAAGGAGTTGTTGAACATTCAGATTTGAGTTTTGATTTCTGTATATCTCATACTAGCTGCATTTGATCTGTAAAGATATACATGCCTAATTACATACTACTAACGCAGGAAGTCATTCAAATTTAATTTGAATTACGGTTTTAGAGGATTTTAATAGGCATCTTCTTAGTTATTTTTCCTGTCAGACACAGTTTGTCCTATTGGTTGTATCTAAGTAATGCATTAATAGGCCAGCGTTTGTTACCTATGCAACTCATTTTTTGCTTCATTTATCCTTTTTCCTCTCGACTTCTGATTCAGCAAATGACACCTTCCATGGATAACAGGTGAACTGAGATGAAGAGACATTTTTAGGAGTTAATGCAGTGATAAGGCTAAGTTTACTGAAATTATATAAGGCATTTTAAATGAATTCTTCCCTTTAAATTGAAATTTACAATTTTTTTCTATGTAGACAACCTCCAAATGATAAAGATCATTAGGCTGATTTGATATTGAGTCTCAAGTGAACAGAATGATGCACTTCATTTGTGACACAAGCATTCAATCATATTTAAATTACAGAATCACAGAATGGCCAGGGTTGGAAGGGACCTCAAGGATCACGAATCTCCAACCCCCATGCCACAGGCAGGGCCACCAACTTCCACATTTAATACTAGACCATGCTACCCAGGGTACTGTCCGACCTGGCCTTTAACACTTCCAGGGACAGGGCATCCACAATTCCTCTGGGCAGTCTGTTCCAGTACCTCATCACTCTCATATTAAAGAACTTCCTTCTGACATCCAACCTAAACCCTTCCCTCCTCCAATTTAAAATCATTTCCCTTTGTACTGCTGTTATCTACCTTTTTTGAAGAGTTGACTTGTTTTGTAAACATTTATCATCATTAATATTATTATCTCATTTTCTTTTCCTTTTCTGACTTAACAAATAGTTTTCATCTCAACCCAGGGTTTTTTTTTTTCTTTTTCCAATTCTTTCCCATCCCACTGGGAGGAGAACGTGAGCAGATAACTGAGTGGTGCTTAGCTACCTGCCATATTAATTCACAACTGTTTCTATCTTGCAAATTTTACAAATGCTACTTCTTTTTATTATGTAATTTTTGATGGCATGCTATAATTATTCATTACAGAAGTGTATGATATGCCAGTTATGTTTCAGACGTACAATTTCCTAAGTATCTTCTTTATTTTTAGATATCAATGAAAATATCATCTGAGTTCAGAAAACATCTTATTAAATGGGTTTTGGATTGGCTATTTAAATATGGGTTTTTGCTTGTTTGTTTTTTTAGTACTTTTTAAGAGGAATCTAAATAAATCACTTTTAAGTAAAAATTGAGACCCTGACAAAATGAAGCTTATTGCTATGATTTTTATCTTGTAAGCTATTGAATGTAGCAAACTAGATAAACTATTTTTTCTCACTGGCATTACTGAATATCTTCAAATGGAAATGAATGAGATGGCACAATATGTTACTTTTTCACATAGTTCCACAATCTTTTTTCTTGGTAGTCATCCAGATTTTATTTGTTTTTTCTAAATATTACTAAAAGAATTATTTCACAGAATTTCATAGCAACTGGTGTCCTTAGTATGGTTTTCAAAGGACATACTTGCTCTCTGTCAATAGCAGAACTTTCTCAGTTAACTAATAACTAATCTTAGGCACTAAAACAAAATTCCTTCCTTAAGGGAAAGGAATTTAGAAGTAAATTTCTGGTTTATGTACACTGGCACCCAGAAAGCAAGGAAATGTTCTAGTGAAGTTTTTTGTTTATTTGTTTGGTTTTTGTTTGTTGTTGTTGTTTTTTAAATAGGGAAAGCAAAGGCTCTAATCTTAGAAATCGAACTTGAAAAATTAAATTCATTGCTTTTCATCAAGAGATCTATCTTGTTCTGTCCATACTTCATGGAATCATACCATCATAACAATGGAAATCCACTTTGTTTTCTAGGAATATAGTTAATTAGTCACACTGAGAAGAGTCAGAAATTGTCCAGATTTGATTAAAAACAAAGGAATGACATAAACAAGCAGTGACAACAAAAAAACTCAGCTAAGACAAGAGGTTTTTTGTTATATATATTTAATTTATATGGTTTGACTCTAAAATGAAATGAAAATTGTTACAGTAACCAGGAGAAAATTAGAGAAGACCTTTACAAACTCCAGCTACAGCAGTGTAGTTGGAGAAGCATTTGTTATAACATTTTCGTAAATATTCATTTCAATAATGTCTTCCAGATAAAACAAGAAAAATAATGAAGGAAAAATTTCTTCTTGGTTTACTAAACAGAATACATAAAGATGCAAAGCATCGTCCCTGTAATATGATATTTTGATCATGTGACTCTGTGGTATTCAACTGAATACTGAATAATATGTCAGCATATAATGCTAAAGTCTCATATGCAACTGGTTTGAAATCTTGGCCCACTTAAGTCTGCTAAAGATAAATATTTTACAGTGGAAAAATGTTGTTTTCCCATCTCAAACAATATAATACTTCTTAACCTTGTACATCTCTCAAAATTTAATCTCTAGCTGGCTGTTTTTACAAATAAACAAACAGTAAAGAAAAACAAAATTGTATTAAGATGCGTTAGTGCAATGGTAATATGTTGAAAGCTACCACTATGTATATTGAGAGCTTTTTATTGCATCACAGAAATTTATTTTTTCTCAAAGCAATTAATTTAATAATCAGTTTAAATTCCAACTAATTCAAAGACAATGTAATAATGTGCAGAGTGTTAGCAAAACTTTCCTCTTGATCATCAAAGGGTATAAGCATATGTGCTAATTTCAGACATTTTATGACATGTACAAATTCTCAAGGCAGTGAATAACTTTGCTTTTTGTTTGTTTGCTTGCTTTGTTTTTCCACTTGAGATAAAAGAGGCTCTTGAACAAGGTGCCCTTGCAAACAGGTTGTGCAGGGGCTTGCAAATTCTTCTCCAGTTGATATCTGTACTTTGTAAACTCTCACCAAATAAGGCTTCAGTTGCAAAAGTCAATCTCTAAATTGAGTTAATGAACTTTGGACTTACTGCACAGGCTTAATAGGTTAATTAATATTAACTTCTCCACCCTGGGCAGGATAAAGTTGGAGTTAATTGCACACATGATGCATGATACAAAGAGGAATCAAGTACAAGGGGGAGCATATATTAGGCAGACCAGGAAGGCTGTGACCTGCAAGTATTTCAGCCAATGAATAAAGAAGGAGGGACAATCATAGAACCATAGAATCAAAGAATCATATGGGTTTGAGTTTGAAGGGACCTTTAACATTATCTTGTTTCAACCTCCCTGCTATAGGCAGGAATGCCTCCCTCTAGACCAGGTTGCTCAAAGCCCCATCCAGCCTGGCCTTAAATGCTTTCAGGGCATTCACAGTCCAGCTGGGCAGCCCGTTCTAGTGTCTCACCACCCTCACAGTAAATAAGTTCTTCCTAATATCTAGTCTAAATCTACCTTCTTTCCATTTAAAACCATTTCCACTTGTCCTGTCACTACATGTCCTTACAAATGCAGTTGGGAAATAGGGATAAGAGGATGCTGCATCTCCAATACTTTGAGAGACACTGTAGGGGGAAATGTTTCCATGGACTCCCCCTTTTTTCAGGTAGAGAAAACTTAATATTCTCCTCTCTTTTTGGGATAAAGAAAACTGAGCAAGCCTATTTGAGCAAAATTTTTCCAACAGACTGCAGAATAGCAATAATAAAATTACTCCGTTTGGATTTGAAAATTCATGTATGTATATAAAAATTAAATTTGTGTTTTAAAACAATTTGTAGGTGGAAAGGAAATGGCAATGCAGATGGTGGACATGAAAAATGTCTACTACCACACTGCTGATTTTCACCTTTCTTCACTGCAAAAACTCTTTCGTGCTACATCCTTGATTCAATTTACAGACTATTCAATACGGGATGAACTAGAAATATTGTAGGCATACTACTTTCAATCTTATTTTCCACAAAATCAAATCTCAAAAAGGATAAAATCCAGTTTATTCAAAAGTATTTACAAGTGAAAATTCACAATGTGTGCAGGAATTCTGGACAATTTCACAGGTTTACTAATGAGCGTAGGTTAAACTTCTTGAGAGGAATACAATATTTATTACTGTTGGCCTAATATTTTTTTGCTATAATGTCTACAGTAGCAAATTGCAGACAGATATAAACAGTATATTTATAGGATGATCCGTATAACATTAGGTTGTCTATTAAAACATACACATATTTATGTATTTAATCCTGTAAAGATGGAAAAATACAAATGGTAAAAAGAAGCAACAGAGTTCTCTAAGACAATGTGAAAGACTAAAGACAGGATAGACAACTTTCTTATAATTGGAGCTGGTTGTGATACATGTTAAATTGATTCTCTAAATTATTTTAGCAAATTTGTCTATATTGTCAATGAATATCATGGTACTTACAGAACCTGACCCCACATTTATGCATACTGGACTACAGTCTTAGTGCATGATGGCTTACTCTTTGCGAAACAAAGATAGAATCTATTGACTTTCGCATTCAAGTTTGAGGCTAAAGCACTCATCCAGAAAACGAGATAATTGGCTTAAGCTTTCACACTACTCTGAAGGGATTCATACAGTTCATTTTCTATAAATTGCATAACCATTAAGATTGTAGTGGTTGCCATTTACTTTGAGACAACTCCTAGTGCTGACAATGAGATTTATAGGAATAAGAGAAAAACAAGTAAATAAGCTTAACTCCAAGTTTTTACTGCTAGAGTAGTAGTTAGCTTGGGATCCTAATGATCCTACTAATATAACTTCTAGAACATCACAAATAAAATTAATTTTGGAGAAAAACAAAAGCATTGTGAGCAGTATATAATGAACATTTTCTTCCAAGTTATGTACCCACAAGGCCAAGGTTTCAACTTTGTAAATTTAACATTGTGGAAGTTCAGTATAGCTTCAGAAAAATGCTTTTGTTATCATATCTTATCCAAAATATTGGTTACACAATGACTTTTCTTGGTTGTAAACAGGAGGATAATACTTAGGGATGAGCAAAGTTAGATCAAAGTGGTAGGAATTCAGGTATCTATGTGAGTTTTCTTTCCAATCAGGATGAAAAAATAGGTACTTTTATATCATACTTGGTCTCATTCTACAAATGATTTACATAATAGCCTGCACTATTAAGACCATATCTGGAGTGCTGTGTCTGGGCTCCCTCATTCAAGAGAGACATGGGCATACAGAGAACTAGTTCAGAGAATGGCCCAAAATGTGATTGAAGAGTTGGAACAGTGGATGTTTGGAATGCTGAGTGAGTTAAGACAGTTCATTCTGGAGAAGAGAAGGCTAAAATGAGACTTTATCAATGTTTTTTTTTAATCTAAATATCTGAGATGAGGAAATGAAGATGAAAGACAGATTTTCCTCATTGATGAGTAGACAAGATTCAGTACAGAGCAACTTTCTCTACCTGACCTTGAGTGAATAGGATGTTTGGATTATCTCCAGAGGTGCTTTCCATCATGTGATTCTGTAATTTTGTTTGACTTGAAGTATCAGTTTTTCTCTGTTGACTCAAAGAACTTCAAGAACAATAGTTCAGATGTAGATTTATAACACATTCATTGTAACACATGAAACTTCTTTTTTAACAGTATTACTGTCCTCCTTTTTTTTTGTTAATTTTTTTGAGGAGTACTTCTCACTAAGCACACATAAGTAGGATATGCACAATTACAAACACAGATCTATTATTCACTTCCCATCATACACAAAAAACAGCCAGGTTTTTGCAGTGTGTTGAATTTATATATGGTGTTCTCAGCAAGACAATGGGATGTGTTTGCTGCCTGGAAGACTTCTATCAGGAAGGAATGGAGTGATGTCTCCTTGCAGATCATCTCACCATATTTGTTTAGTGGCATGAGCCTCAGATATACAACAGACCTGGACAGACTAGAGAGTTGGACAGAGAGGAACATGATGAGGTTCAACAAGAGCAAGCATAGAGACTTGCACCATGGGGGAAATAACCTCATGCATCAGTACAGATTAGAGGGTGACCTGTTGGCAGAGAACTATGCAGATGACCCGGGGTCCTGGTGGACAACAGGTTAACCATGAGCCAGCAGTGTGCTGTTGTGGCCAAGAAGGCCAGTGGCATCCTGGAGTGCATTAAAAACAGCATGGCCAGCGAACTGAGGGAGGTGATTCTCCCCCTCTACTTTACCCTGGTGAGGTCACATTTAGACTACTGTGCCCACTTCTGGGTTCCTTTGTTTAAAAAAGACAAGGATCTCCTAGAAAGAATTGTGAGGGCTGAGGGCTACAAAGATGATTAAGGACTGGAGCATCTCGTATTCAAGGAAAGGATGAGAAACATGGCACTGTTCAGTCTGGACAAGAGAGGGCTGAGAGGAGATCTAAAAACTATTTATAAATACGTAAAGAATGGGAGTCAAGTCATTTGGGTCAGACCCTTTGGTGGCTTGCAGGAATAGAACAAGGGGCAAAGGGCAGACATTAGGACACATGAAATTCCATAATAACACAAGGACGAACTTCTTTACTGTCGGAGTGGTGGAGCACTGGAACAGGCTTCACAAAGCTGTTGTGGAGTCTCCTCTGGAGATATGTGTCTCGCTCCAATTTATAGGAGGGAGAGGAGGTTCTTTTATTATCGATATACCCGGCGTGAGATTAAGAAGCAACGGTTCAAATGTTGGTCCGACCAGTTTATTACAAATGTTAATTAGGGAAATGGGGAAGGGGAGAACGGACACTATTATGAATTAGGGTAATGGGGGAGGGGAAGGAGGGCGATAGAAAAGATAGGAAAGAAGAGGCAAGGAGTCTTTATAGGAAGCAAGAGGGACATAGTCACCACCATGGATCCAGCGTGGTTCGTAGTTCCGTCTTTGATGTTCAGTAGCGGTGGGTCGTCAGGCAGAGTTGTCCTGTTGCCAACGACGACGACAACCATGGTGATGATGGCCCTTTTTCAATGCTTCAAAGTGGTTGAGTCAGCTATTTTTGGAGTGACAGCTCAAATCCAAAGTGGTCGAATCAGCTCTCCTTTGAGTGACAGATCAAACCCAAGGTGGTTGAGTCAGTTCTCCTTGCGGTGGCAGCTTCTGGCTCTGGGATCTCAGCAGGAACCTCCTTTGTTCTTATCTTTCTGGCCTTGCCAGCAGATAAGAGGAAGCAGGGAGGCACCAACTAGCATCTTGCCTCCGCAAGATACAATGGTATCATCCCCCAGCCTTCCATTCTTAGCTGGAGCGGTTTGGCCACAGGCCAGATCTTCCGCCAGTGAACACTCCTGAGCACTCTCTTCCGCTCTTCTATAGAGCAAGCAGCTCTGGGGGAAGGGGCTTGCAAATGTTCCCAAAGCGATATCGATTGTCACACAGTTAGCACCCATCAGTTGCCTCCTTGACAAGTCACTCCGAGTCTTATCACAAGAAAAACCTCAGGAAGCAAGCTTTGAGCCAAAAAAAAACTAAGAAGGATTCTCACAATATGCAAGTCTCATCTTTATGCCTTCTTTTGCAATCTACAATAGAGAACCTGCTTTTGCAGGGAATTGGACTTGATCTCTAGAGGTTCCTTCCAGCACCTACAATTCTGTGATTCTGTGAAGAGCAGAACTTTGTGACACTGGTGTATGGACTGCTGAACCCTGCAAGAACATGTTATAGTGGGGATTATAGGGGGAAAAAGAAGCTGTAACATAGTGGGAGATTTTGTTCTCATTCATTTGATAGAGTCCAGGCAGCTCTCGGATCGAGAGTGTTATGATACAGCAGGAAACATGTTTCTCCATTTCCTGATTGACATTCTGTTGAGAAAACTGTCACATCTTTACTTGAAGCACTAAGGATCAATATATATGCACTGATTCAAATATATATTAAGCACTACAGGCAGAAGTCATTCATTCTAAGTTGCTTTCTGAGACCTGAGCATCTGAAGTCTGCTGAGGTCTCATTGGACTTGTTAATCTCACTTGTGGCATATGAAACAGGATATCAGCTGCAGTTAAGTATGGAAGTCCAAACTGTGTTTTATATGACTCTTGATTATCAACCACACAATCTTTCTACAGCTGACATAGATTTTATTCTGAATGTTCCCTCAATATTCTGTATGTTAGAAATACTGAACTCTGTATGCTTAAATGTCAGCTCTTTTCATTGCCCCATCTGTAAAGTATGACACTTTTTTTTTTTTTTTCCCCACAATTTTTGCAGTTATACATCAACGAAGTCTCCATCCATTTCTTTATGCTACAATTAATATATTTTATGTGGGGCAAAGGAGCACAACTTATATGGAAAACTAAGCGTTATTTTTAGTCTAACAGTAGTTCTGTCTAATCATGAGTTATTATTAGCCCAGTTACACTAGTACTTACAGTTTATACAGTTAATGTGATGCATACACCAGTCTTGAAGCAGCTACTTCTTCCTCTCTTGTTATGCTCAGTCTTTCAATGCCTTCATATGCCGTGAGATCACTGGCTTCAGCTGAGATGAGTGTGACGCCGGGAGCAGCCTGCTTCTTCCTCCTTATTCTGGGATTCACCTAAGGTAATTTTCATGCATTTGTTATGACTAAAATCACATACAAATTTACTATATATTGTTTGCTTCATAACAAATCTCTTATTCTTTTTCTCCCCTAATTTTTTTTTTTAATTTGTTTGTTTAAAGCAGCTCCAAGAGCTGTGTAATCAAATGCTTGTTGAATGCTGATGCCCTTTGAGCCCAGAGTACAGTCCTGTGCTCATACTTTCAAAGTTCCTGCTATCACTACATCCTGGTACTCCACTGTATTGCATTTTAGTGTAATGTCCCACACACCTAGTTCATGACACATTGTATAACTGCTTTTAAGAACTATCTGTTAGTTACAAGTATATGTACCCCAGGGGGGTTGGAACTACATGATCCTTGAGGTCCCTTCCAACCCGGGTGATTCTGTGATTCTGTGATATTCATACATCTAATATGTATATTGTATAAGATTATTATACCATGCAATTGTACAAAGCTAAGCAAAAGCTAAAATAAGTAGATAAGTTTATAGTTAACTACCGTTACAGTGAAAGAAGTGTAATGAAGCTCTTAGTGGGTGAAGCTCAGATGAAACCTTTACAGTTTGGGGCCTCTATAATTACCTAAGCACGGATTCTGTTACAGCGCTGTAACTCTAGGCTTCAGTACTTTATATATATAATTCACATAGGAGAAATCAGTATATGATCTTACTGTTTTTATCTTGAGTGAATAAAAATACTCAACAGATTAATATAGAGGGCATGACTTCTAGTGTTTCATGGCTGCTTTTTATTGTTGTTTTCTTTTGTTTAGGGCCAGAGATAATGCCTCTGCTTAAGGGTACTGAGAAATGCTATGCACACATCAGTCTTTAGCCACTGTTCATATTAATAACATGATAACAGTGTCCTTCTGAGCCCTAAAACTGGAAAATACTGCAACTCCAATACCAAAATCCAAAAATGCAACGATTCCCCAAATTACATATAAAGATAAGATCTGGAGTTCTTTGTCTTTTTGTGATGCTGAAGTTTGGTCAAAGTGAAAGTGGGATAGATCACAGAAGAGAAATATGACAAGGACTTAAAAACACATTTAAAAAAACAACCAAAACTTCAACTTGTTGAAGTTTCTTTTCGCTCCTAGGCACCAATTTTAAATACTGAACTATGTTGGTTTTTCCTCTGACCAAGGCAGACTTTGACCTTGCTTTTTTGTTTTGTTTTGTTTTGCTTCATTGTCTCTAGTAGCTAGCTCTAGGCTATTCCACTCATCATAAGAACCTCTGTGAGACAGAGATACCTAGATAACAAACTCTTCGTTTTTGAATTTTGTCTGCAAACACCTGCAAACATTGTTGCATCAAAGATGTATTTACCTAAAACTTCAAAAGGCAATTAAAATAATAGATACTTCCTAGCTAAGTGTGCATATGCTAATATGATAGCTATTAATTCTTTTCATTCATTTCAGAAAGGTTCAAATTATTTCAATTTCATACTAAAGAAAAGGGAAAAAATATAAAATAAGCATGAAATAAAGTAGAAAATAAGAAGTATATCTGCACTAAAATAGCGTGAAAAAAGTTTTTACAGATTTTGATAACTGCCTTGACAATATTTACTTCATCCACCCATCTAGAGGTGAGCAGTAAAAATAGTGTTATTTAACTTCTAGGTTCTCATATTGTCCATATTGTTCACACATTTCGTATACAGAGCTCTTAGCAATGATACTGATGAACATTGTAGAGACAGCATAAAGCTACATATGATGTACAGGTCCATACAAAGCACAAAATGTCTATTACATTTAGCAGGAAAAAAAATCTCAGATTTTCATGAATCAAAAGAACGATATGCTTATTTGTATGTTGAGATATAGATGTAGGTTATTTCCCAACTTTACAGTTAGCTACTTACTTATAGTCCTGGTGGAGATTCAGGCCTAGGAGGAATCAGACATGGTAATGTTGAAGGTCTGTAACTGATAAAAAAATTCCAATAAGAATATAAGGCATATAAACCAAAGTAAATATATGCGATTTTTTCATTTGAATTTCCATGCTTTAATTTCCTGGTTTATTTTTCTCCAAAGGCAGAAGGTTACTTATTATTCTTGTTGTTGTTATTATTGTCATTACTGTTATTATTACTTTATTAGATGAGTGAAAATAAGCTTATAATGGGCAAAAAATACTTCCATACCACTATGCTTTTGAAAATATTCTGGGAAATATTCAAGAGGCTTTCACCATTTGCTCTTTTTTTTTCATTTGTTTATTTTGTTCATTTGATTTTGTGGCTTGTTTTTTTTTTTTTTAGTTGGTTACTTATTTTTCTGCTGTTTCTTTTGAGTTATAATGACTTATTTCAGTGTTACTTTTTGAGATTTGTATTTCACTATAGTGAATTTTAGACACGTGTTTCTTAACTATTCTGATCTGATGCACTGCTACCCTTTAGCTTTTCTTCTGTTATTTGAAAAATGGTGAATCTTCACACATACCTTTAATAGTGCTTAAAGGCAAATCAGCAATTGCAAGTTTAATAGCTGCTAAGAGCAAATTTATACAAAATGCAATTACTGGAGTTCAAAGTCTGTTCTTCTCCCTTCCAGTGAATCATAAGTTATTCATGGTCCCTCTTGTGACACATTGTTATTCATCCTATCCCCATTCAGAAAGAAATGCACTTTTTTTCAGAGAATTTTCAATTGGCTTTTTGCTCTCGCCTTAAGCCAATCTCCTGAAGTCAAGGTAACATTTCTATTAAATGTAATTGCTGCTGAACCAGCTTCTATTGAATAATACAAATACTGTCACTGAGTGTTTTTGTTGTTTTCATTTCTCATAAGCATTAAAAAAAAAAAAAAAAAAACTGAAAAGATAATCCAAATGCATGTGATCACTTTTGCCATTGAAGTCATTATCTAGTATTAGAACTAGAATCTTAATTGTATTAGAATCTTAATTGCATGTTGATCACAGGCTTTATTCTGTTTTCATGACTTTCAAATTTCAAAGGTTATTTGTATAAAGCAAAATAAGAATCAATCTTTAACACTTTAAATTCACTTCTGTTACTTTACAAACATCAGGTAGAAATTGAAAGAATGTGAACATTACGTAGGTTAGTGTGATAAATCTGCAATCAGTACCCTTTCAACAAGGTTAGCAGCTAAGAGTCAACACAAAGGGAGGAAGGAAAAACTGTGCAGTATTTGGTTTTGATTTGAAGAAGTAATTAAAGCCAAGATCTGCATATACCAGGTGGAATTCACCTAGAATGTGACAGAATGCATTAAGACATTCCATTCTGTCTTCTTTATCTGTGTGTGAAGAGACTTCTCCGACTAGCTTTGTATTCCAAAGAAATCTTTGTGACAGACTCCTTTTCCCCAGACTAAACAGACCCAGTTCCTTCAGTCTCTTCTTGCAGGGCATGTGCTCCAAGCCCTTCACAAGCCTTGTTGCCCTTCTTTGGACCTGCTCCAGCATGTCAATGTCCTTTCTGTACTGAGATGCCCAAAACTGAACACAGTACTTGAGGTGAGGCTTCACCAAGGATAATGAATTTGGTAATGTAATGAATACATAATATATGTGAAAATGTATCCTGTTCACGAATGACCAATGGGTGGAGCATTCTTACAGAGTTATCTCGATGCTACTTCAGTGCTGCCAATAAAGAATACCTTGCTTAACAGTAGCAAAACTTTACTGTTAAGTATCTATTTCTTTGAATCAGTTCTGACTCCTTTAATGAGTCTTCCAACAGAGTTTTGGGAAAAAAAAGCCACGTGAAAAAGAGCAGCTGATTACTAGTATTTAGCATTTACAACAAGATGTTCATATGCATAAATTTAGCAGCTGCTATATGCATGGAGCTATGAATTTTGTTATAGATGACGATCAGAAAATTGATATATACTTACTTTAAAATATTAACTTACACATTAATAAAATAAGGAGAATCTTCTGTGGAGGGTATTTTCTAAGATGGGTAACTAAAGTAATGTTTTGCTGTTTATCCTATTTAACAGGAAGTGCAGAAAAACAGTAAATCTTTCCTAAAAATTCCTAAAAATGTATGTTGTTTTGCCTTCCTTATCTGATTTTCTTTTTATTAGGGTATTTTCCTGTATGAAAATGTAAGTATGTCAATTGTTTTATAAGTCATTTGTAATAATTCAATTTTCAACAGACAAAAATACTGTCTTAGGTAATGAGGAGAAAGCAGTTGACTTAAAAATCTCTTCAAACTGTTTCCTGAAAAAAAAAGAAATATTGCTAGTCAGTGCAGATGGATGTATTTCATGAGTATAGTAATCAATAGATCAAGATTTGAATAACACCTCCTATAGACTGTAGAAGATGCATATGGATATGACCTTGTAGGTCTATGAAATTATATTTTGAACAAGACAGGAAAGAAAAGTGAATCACTTAAGTGATTTGCACTGTGGTAAACTGTATTTTAGGATGTTGAATGTGAAACATAACTTTCTACCATTATGACAGGGAGGAATACTCTGCATACTGACTGAGGTTATTTAATTTTTTATGTGCAATTTGATAGCCCTGGATGCATGGGGAAAAAAAAAAAAAAAAGAAAAAAAAAAGCGTTGGATTGTAACCACTTTTTCCTCAGTTTGGGAATTTTCAGGGCTCTGATTGCTTGGCTACCAGTGTTTAAAGATGGATTCGATATCAAGCAGTGAGAAAGATCTGAGAAGTTTTCCTGGAGTCTCTCCTCCAACAAGAGGAGTTACCCCCATTCTTGGTCCTTACACAAGCCACACTACAGCTCTTGTCCTTAGCTGAATGCCTTCACAGTGTGAACATTGATTTCTTGGACTTGACTTTGTGTGTTTCTTATCTATACAGATGTGCCTAGTAGTCAGTATTCTCAGTTTAACTTGTTTTTTTTTTTTTTTATTGGGTTATCTCAAAGCCCTCCACTGGCAAATGGCCAGGATAACAACATGACATAATCAAATGTACGTGAATGTAAATGATGTGTGTTCAGTGTGCACACTGAACTCTCCGGTGGGACATTTATCCAAAGCTAATCATGTTAAAGAGGACAAACATCAACTATGTTAAATAGAAATTATGGGTTTACAAAGAATTCTGAAATAGAGGAGTCACCTTGAAGAGAAGGATAAACTTTTGTTAAAGCATGGTGGAGAGGAAGAGGCAGCCGTGACATAGATATAGAATCCCTAGAGTTGGATGGGATCTTGAAAAGTCATCTAGTCCAACACTCCTGCAATGAACGGGGACATTTACAGCTAGATCAAGTTGCTCAGATCCTAGTCCAACCTTACTTTGAATGTTGCCAAGGACAGGACTTTCACATCTCTGGGCAACCTGTTCCAGTGCCACACCATCCTTACTGTAAGAAACTTCTTCCTTATATCCAATCTAAATCTTTTTTTAGTTTGAAGCCATTTCCTCTGTCCTATCACAACAGATCCTGATAAAGAGTTTATCTTCTTCCTTCTTACAGTCCATCTTTAGATATTGCTGTAACAGCATGCCCCTGGGGTACCCCTGTACTGCCCAAGCTCCATGTATAATGCTAAGAGCAGACTGCATCCAGTAATGGGCTGATCTGTCAGGACAGCATGCAGGGCACTTTGGATTTGAGCTTTGAGGAAGGATGTAGGGCACTTTGAGCTACAGGGAAAGTTCCTGGGGCATCTCTTTACTTACAGGTGCATCAGTAGTCAGATGAAGCAGGGAGGCAGAAGAAGCTGATGCAGTGCCCCATGGGAGGGATACACCTGCGCAATCTGCTTGTCATGGGAAGAAGGTGTGTGCACGTGGGTTCATGTGTTTCTGAGGGAGCTGGTTAAAAATTAGTGGCATTTAGAAATATTCAGGTATCTGTTCACATCTTGTGTCTAGTACTGTAATTTATCTCTGGTTTGTCTGATCAATTACTGATTAAAGTACTAACAAATACTGATGAACAAATAATTTACGATGATAAATAATCAACGGTTTGATCCTGATGGAGATTTTCTCTGCAATAGTTATCTCCTTCTCTTATTTGGACGCTGTGGGATTGTTCCCCTCACTGGGAGCTGAATTGTTAATTGAATCCTCCTTATCCCTTGAGTGAGTTCCTTCTTTTCCAGTATAGAGACATTCTGACAGTTTGTGTAAGTTTGTTATATAGAAATCGTGCACAGATTAAAAAAAAAGAAAGAAAAAAAAAAGAAAAAAAAAGTTTTGTTTTATTTTGCTGTAAAGGGCTTGGCTATTTAATTTTAGAAAGGTATGATGATAATATTCTTGTTTTGAGACAGTTACTCCTGCGATTTGAAAATCAGATGTTTACAATAAAGCAGGTATCATGTGCCATATTTTATGATATATTAGAGGCAAAGCCAATTTGTGAAGCTGAAAATAGTATTCTACGAGAAGTAATATGTTATTCTGTACATTTAAAGACAGGATTCGAGAGCTAATTCAAACACATCTTCCTATCATAATGGCTTGGGTTTGTGCCAAAAGACTCATGGGTCATCTCATGGGTGTGTAGACTCTTAAATTTACAGTTAAGTTACTGAAAGATTTCATTCCTATGAATCAAGACAGAAATTGGACATATACATCAATATTCTAGAACATAGACCTCTGAGATGAAAGTGATATCAAAAAATTATTGATGTGATCAGCTATTCTATAGAAATATAGCTTCTAATTTGTTTTGTAAAATTTCTTCTAATTTATGTAATATGGTGATTGTGATGTTATTCATCATTAAAGTGTGTCAAATATACATCTATACATACAAATATCCATTAAATTTATATAAAAATATATATGCTTATATACATATACATAGGACCACATTTCTATATTATGGCAAGATTATTTGTTATTCACAATTGATAAATTGATAAATACTCTATGGCATGTCATGTAGATATAAAATACACTGCCTCATGAGTTTGTTAGTGATAGTTCACCAAGGCAACCTGAACAGTGTCCAGTTCAAACAACAGTTGAAACCAAGTAATCAGAGTTGCTCACCTCTAGGTAATCGATTGTTTTCCTCTGAAAGGAATCAAATAGAAATTTAAATGGACAAGTTTGATAACTCCTATTAACATAATGGTATTATATTAATAACAATGGCATATAAATGAGAAAGTAACATACACCTCTGCAGGTGTTCATCTATGAAATCATTGCTACAGGTTGTGAGCTGAGATTAACCCTGGAATGGGGATGTTTGCAGAGTGAGCAATCTCAAGGCAATAGCAGAAGTCTTGCAACTGCAAGCACAGGAGAGTAGTAGATGGCCTAGAGTTATGCATATAAATGACCAGTCATTGTTTAATTTGAAATTTAGCCTGGAAAGAAACTGGTTCAGTGGCATAGCAAAAGAAATGATAAAAGCAACACTGCATATTTGTCTTAATTGTGCTATTGAAGTTATCAGTCAGATAGAATGGTAGATCCAGAATAATGATGGAAAAAATATATACCTCAAAAGCTGGTGAAGAATAACAAGAAACTTCTGTCCTTACATCTACTGACTGTTCTACAGGTGTCATGTATTTTATTCAGATGTACAACAGTCTGTGTAAATTGCAAGGCACTATATGGGGAGATGCCTTCAGACTGTGTAATTAAACCTGCAAAAAAACCCCTACCAATTTTGCTGTCAGTTTACTACAGATAGAACTGATCACTCCATTATACTGTACTACTACATATGGAAGCACTAATTTTGATACTATTGAAGGGGAATATTCTGACTACCTGGTTTTGTCCCTATCATCCCAACTGGTCATCCCATTTTTTATATTTGTCATTTTTATGTAATAATCCTTTCCATTATTTCTGAATAAGGGAATAATAGCAATAATATTCCAAATACCATTTTAACTGTATATTCCCATTTAAAACATGATTTCAAATCTCCTTGAAAATTATCACTAAACTGAATAATACTTTAATATATTTCTTTTTATTCTATGTTTCTCTGGTCTTGGGTTTTTTGTTTTTTTTTTTTTTTTTTTTTTCCTTTTAAAGAAGCTTTAATCTTCCTTTCTATAGTTGAACATTTTGCACTTTCATCCAAGATTTTTTATTTTATTTTATTTTATTTTATTTTATTTTGAACTTTCCACTTGGAGGGGGGGAACAAAACAAAACAAAACAAAACAAATGAGGTAAAGAGCTACCCTCTTCTTGCACAAAATATTTGAGATTTTATTTTTAAAATCTACAGTTAAGTTTTGTATTTAAACTGATTTCAGTATTTCTAAAACATTTTACTACATTTACAGACATAAAACACATCTTTCCTAAAACTGAATGATTATAAAGCTTTGAAAGAATGGCAAAATGTATTCTCTATCGACAATACTAATTTCTAGAAAAGTGTAAGAAAGTAAAGAACCTGGAAACAAGTTGAACAGGAAAAACTGAGGCACTGTAAAGCACAGCCTTGTACAGAAGACTGAATAATGGTTAATATTTCATAGTTTACTTCCCAGTTATATTAAAACCACAAAAATGTCTTCATCCTAAGTTAGGATGTTTTCAAGTTTGTAACACTACAGCTTTCTATTCTAAACATTTCACATTTTCTACATTTCTTTTTCTTGCAAATATATCCCCATTTGGATGTCTATAATAGATTACACACGTACTTGCACTTTCTTTTGCATGTTTAGGAACACACATTGTCACATAAGGAAGGAACAAAACAGACCACTCATGCTTTTATAAGTTCTGTACAAAATAATCTTTGAATGACTTCAGCATCTTTTCTGTTTAATCTGTAAACAGTTCTATCACAGCATTTGCAATTTATTTAAAATTTGTATTTTTTACAATCATATTTTCTTCAGTTTTCATCTGTAATTTGTAAACTACTTTTATGTGTCTCCAGAATCACACACTATTGTAGTTAACAAAATACACAAGTTAGAGATGTAGTCAATGAAATACGTAAAGCGGGGGCTGTCAAGGTCACCAGGCGTAACCAGGCGTAATCTGTGTGGGCCCCTTGCGTGGTCAGCGAATACGTGAAAGGGGGGCTGTGACAGTCATCAGCCTCTGCGGGGGCTCCTTGGCTCATAAGAAAACCATGATGAGACATGGCAAGACAAGACATGCCACACGTCCATTGGGCACAGATAACCGTAACACGGGTGATTGGTAGCACTGTGATATAAGGGACAACTATAAGAAGAGTGTGTTGCTTGCAGTAAGTGCCATTTGCCGCTCACCACATTGGTGTCATAAAAGCGTGTGATTTGGCCGGGGCTGTCTGAGCACTTCACAACGGGACATTATTCAGAGGTTGCCGAAGCAAAGGCAACACACTATGAACAACCAATTCAATATTTATGATTATGAAAGTACAATTACAAAATATTTGTACAGCTAAGGATACTGTTTATGTAACATTCTGCCTTATGCTTGGAATAAATTGTCAATAGTATCACATATAACCACAGTACTCATTGATTCTCTCAGAATTCTACATTGATCTTACACTGAATTTGTTATTATGTATCACTTAAAACTCGGCAAGTCATTTTGTTAAAATACTGATAGCACTAACAATATCACTGGTTAAAAAAAAATCATTTTAGGTAAAGCTATCAAATTATAACTGAGTTTATGGTAGACTTTGCTAAAAAAATTGTGTGAGCTTATGACATCAGTTGTGAAACTGAGTTTTACTGGTTTTATTCATTATTTCTCTCTTTACATAGGCCTCAAAAAGAAAAAATCAAGAAAAAGTGTTTTTTTTTTTTTTTTTTTTTTTTTTTTTTTTAATTGTCCTATTCATTGTGCTTGTTTTATTTTCTCAAGAGCAGTTATTTCCTGAAATAACATTTATTTTTAATCCCTGTCCCTTTCCTTCCCTCTACTGTAAAATGCATGAATAATCTAACCTACCTTCAATGATTACTTTTTTTTCAGTTGTTATACTTCAATCAGCGTAGAGAACCTTGGCCTTACTGTTGTGTTTACTTGGATGTACTTTAGCAGATTTTACAATCCAAGAGGCAATAAGACACAGAAGAAGAGGAGAAGGGGGAGAGAAAGATGGAGAAAGAAAGAAATAATGGAACTGTATTATCCTAATTGAAATATTCTACAACAGGTCTGCTGGTTTTGTTGTTGTTGTTAATGATGTTTTTGTTTATTTTTTTCTTCTTCTTGCATACATATACATATGGTCTAAACATACCTAAAAATCAGTCTTCAAGGACTTTTGAAGATCCCAGACAAACTCGAGTGAGTGAGTATGTTAGGTCTCATAGTCAGTTTAAAAAATTGTGACCTCTTCATTGCACATCAAATTACATAATTTGTTCATTCTTGGAATATGTTAGTGCCTGAAATGTTAGGCATCTGAGTGCTCCAGATGATTATGCTGACTAAATGGAGTTGCTCTCTGTGACTCTTGAATTCGGTTAATGTTTCCCGTAGCAGTTCTTTAACATCAGCAGCTCTGTCATCAAAAACACTCCAACCCTCACTTGTAAATCAGATAGAAAGATTAAAATCACATACTGCTTCTGTGTATATTGCTCTAGACATATTTTCCCAATGTGGTTACCAAGTTCCTGGTGTAAGGGACTGCTATCAGTAACATATACGAGCACCTTCATCTCTCTTATTCGGACCATAAAGTATTTAAAATATCTTATGTTCTATAAGTGGTTCATGCCAGTGCTAGCAGCACATAGGATTTCAGAAAATGAAAGCAAAAAAACACAAAGCATAGAATAATTAAGACATAGTAAGACTAGTTTTCCTGAAGATTGTCAGGTTGCAACTGTTATTTCTAAAATTATGTTTGTTGAACAATGTTCTAGTGATCATGTCAAAGAATGTTTTAATCTCTGCTTGTTAAAGTATGTAATTTTTTAAATTCAGAATCAGAAATAGCTTCATTTATTTTTGTCTATATTATTACAATTAGGCTTCTTTTATACACTGTTTGAGACTACTGTCTGTTATCATTTGAAAATTGAAGATTGTCAGCATTCTTTTTTAAACAACAATGAAGTTACACTTCATTTTATGAGCTCTGTTATCTGCAGATGGGATTTTGAGGGGAAATTTTAATTCTTGACTTTGAAAATCTCAAACAGTTCAGATTTGACTTACATAGCTCTGCTTTTCACTTTTTACATTCTATATATTCCTAAAACACACAAGTATATCCAGTAAAAACTTAGGCAATGGTTTTGTATCTACAGGGAAAATAATCAAATTAACAATGAAACAAAAACATTTTAATAATTTCTAATGTAATATTTATTTTTTATATCAAAATGATCAAGCAACCAACTAGCTATTTCAACAATTGTGCATTTGATCCAGCTACACTGCAAAACAATACATGTGATTATTTTGAATCATAGAATCATAGAATGGCCTGTGTTGAATAGGACCACAATGATCATCTAGTTTCAATCTCCCTGCTATGTGCAGGGTTGCCAGCCACCAGACCAGGCTGCAAAGAGCCACATCCAGCCTAGCCTTGAATGCCTCCAGGGATAGGGCATCCACAACTCCTTGGCCAACCTGTTCCAGTGCATCTTCACTCTCTGTGAAAAACTTCTTCCTAATATCTAACCTAAACCTCCTCTGTCTCAGTTTGAAGCTGTTCCCCCTTGTCCTATCACTATCCACCCTTGTAAACAGCCATTCCCCCTCCTGTTTATATGCTCCTTACAGTATACAGAATACAGCATCCATTCTTTTGGTCATGTAAATGTTACAAAAGTAGACATACACTTCATTTGTATACATCAAAATTAAACAAAGTAATGACTTGTGGTTATTAGAAAAAAGATGCTTCCTTTTTGTTCTGAGACAGTCATCTAAAGAAGTGAGGTGAAACTATCTGCTGGTTTTTATTGATTTACTGTAATTTCCAGAAATCTGAGATAAAACTATTGTTGACAGTTAAGTAAAATGTCATTCTAGATTACTAATCTTATGCAATATTTCACTAATGTCAACATTGCTGATGTACAGAAAGAAGAGTTAAGAAATATTCAAGATAGTAATTACCAATGAAATGTATAAAATTGGTGAAATTGTTAACTGTTTCTGCACTTGAAATACAGTGAAATACTGTATTTATCAATCTAAATGTTTGATTTAAAATTAAGATTCACCTCTGAGACTATTATCTGGTTAGGATGGAATAAGGCAACATAAGAAATGATAAAGAAGAACACAATGCTCTTTGTTAAGATAGTTCAGATATATTAGTGATGTCTACCGCGCCGTTTTGAAATATCTTCTGACTTATGTACCATTAATTTTGTTATCAAAGTGAAGTAGCAGCAAATCCGCAAACTCATCTAGTAGCCAATATAACAGCATAATACTCTGTATTTACAGAAGAAAGTAGTGCTTTTCAGACATGCTACAAATTCATCACAAATAACTGTAAAAAGTATGAAGAGTAAAGAGCTTAAGCAATGTATCTTTGGGGGGGGGGGGGGGGGGGGGGGGGGGG
>NW_024885532.1:3853190-3887312 GCF_019232065.1 Centrocercus urophasianus
GCTGTCTCTTATCTATTTACAGATACATATATGCATAAACAAAGTAACAAATTTCAAGTGAAATAGCCAGGTTTTTATCTTTGCACACAGTATGTTTACATTATAAAAAATGTTTCAGCACAAACATGCATTCTTTAGAATAATTTTTAAAAGGAAAAACTGAATGCATGAAATAAAGAAGAATCTTGAGAAAAAATATTCAGATAGTAGATAACTAGAATACATGCACTGGGCAAAATATTTTCATACATTTACTGGAAATTTTGTAATGCATTTTATTGTGACTCATTGGACCTACTGAAGACAGCTGTGTTTGAATTGCATACAACTATGCTTTTTTCCTCCTTGAGTAAAAGAGCTACAGCGCATCTGAGTCCTTATAGAAGTGTAAAAGTCTGCACTAGATCATACGATTCTCATTGTTTGAGCTTTTCAGTTTTCCTAATAAAAACTGGGATGACTTGATTATTTTTATCTCAGATTTGACAGAAATTACATGGGCTTCAACAATTATTAAACAATTGAAATTTTGATCTAATTTATGAAATGTAGGTATAAGGGAAGAAGAGACAGAAAATAAAATACCAGCCAGTGGGAAAATAAGACTTCCTTAAAATAAATGTTTATGCAGCACCTGTAGCAATCAATCGTTTTTAAACCTATAATAAATTTCATAATATATGTGTTTGTCAATGGTTCGGCCCAGTTCCATGACGAGCAGGGCGGAGGGATTTCGCAAAATCCGCGCCTCTGGAAAAAGGGAACAGGGGACCCCAAAATGATTAAAAACAGCAGCAACGGTCTGAAGAGAAACAAACTAATTTACTAAATATATTATCGGAATGCAAGATAACACACTATGATACAATATAATCAAATTGAAGCTAAAAAATCAAATATAACGAGAGAGAGAGAATGTCCGAAAGGTGGATAGGCCTCACCATAACACTGAGGTGAGATGTGCAGTCCAGTTGAGCAGCAGGGAGACCGGAGGAGAGCCGATAAAGAAGCGTGGATGAAAAAAGAGCGCATCAGGTGACCTTGCCAGGAGTTGTATCTCCTCTCTGTGACCGCAAAGTCCCCTGGGGAATGTAGTTCTTCTTCTCTTCCAGGCAGGTACCCAGAACTTGAGCATTAATAGTTAAACTCCCAGTGCCCCACATGAAGTTATGATGTGGAATACCAAAAACCAAAAATCACAAAACCATGACAATGATATAGATAGAAAATATATATATGTATATATTCCTACAGTTAGGAGAATATATATATATATATATATATATATATTTCAGTGTTGTAAGTAAATGTTTTTAATTGGGCTTCACAAATTCATATTTGTCCTTCATTGTTTTGATTCTCATGGCAGATTTCTGCAAATAATCATAGTGGCCTGAGTATGGTAGCTAAGATAATTTGAAAAAATGAAATACAGGTAAAACCAGAAACTAGATAATAACAAAGAGTCAAAGATCCTAATAACTCCAGTTTTTAGGAAATCTGGCTTCAATATAATGTTTCCATAAATTTACACAAGAAAACAAGCTAGTACTAAAAAAATTGGTGTCCACACATACAAACTGATTAGGGACAAATAAAAAAGCAAAATGAATTAACAAACACAAAAATAAAAGTTTTACTGAGACTACAGAAAGAAATCTATTTTCATCATTATTTTACATGTGAAGTATTTTAAAATAAATACAGATAATAAGGTTTGAACCCCTAAATGCATGTTTTAATTATTTTGTAAAAAAATTAGATGTTTCTTATTGCATCATGCCACTGTTATAATAATAACATATTTAACATATAACACTGTTATAATAATAAAATATAATAATAAATCCAGTATTTTATTAATAGTTAGCTGAATTATTCTTTAAAATTAATTTTTAAAAGATATATTTTAAAATAATGTCTTATACTTCTAGTAAACATCAATTTATAAAGCACAGGATAACTGATATAAATATTTCTACACTTTAACATGTTTATATATAAAATATAGAAGAAAACTGATACTGATAATACATCATATTTCCTTGACAGAAAAAAAATTGATCCAACAAAGATTTCATAATAAATATGAGAAAATAAATTGTTCCTATTCTATAGCATAATTATTATAGAGATTAGTTATAGAATCATAGAATCATAGGAATCATAGAATGGCCTGGGTTGAAAAGGATCATAATGGTCATCTAATTTCAACTCCCCTGCTATGTGCAGGGTCACCAGCCACGAGACCAGGCTGCCCTGAGCCACATCCATTGTTTCACTCCACTTAGTAGCATTAGAGGGAGATGAATCTTTTTCTGTCTCCTGCATCACGCCTCCCCAAGTCAGCAAAGGGTCACTTCTGCAATGGAGTCAGCCTAGGCTCAGAGGAATAATGATTATCAATTTATTGAGAGCTTTCTGAACAACAACTAACAATACCAAATACTTGGAGGTAAAATTGGCTAATTGGCTAATTCTGATTAATAAGTGTTACAAGTAAGACAATATTAGGTGATGGCTGCTAAGAAGAATTAAAGATAAAAGAAGAGAAAAGGTAGAAAATGGTAAAAGAAAGACAAACAGAAATAGGAAGATAGCAAAGCAAAGCAGCTCATCACTCCTACCTATATACAGTGATATCTTGGTGTCTGGTGCTGATCTTCAGTAGTGAGTTTGAATGGTTCAATTGCTGAATGCTGATGACAGTACAAAATCTTACTTATAGTCCAAAGTGGTCAAGCCTGCTGTTTTGGAGTGACAGCTTCTGGCTTCAGGATCTCAGCAAGAATTCCTTTGTTCCTGTCTTCCAGACCTTGCAAATTTAAGTCAGCAGACGAGGAAGGGAGATGCCAGCTTGTATCTTGCCTTCACAGAACACAGTGGTATCATCTCCCAGTGTCCAGCATCAAGTTGGTTTCATCAGCTTCCAGGCCAAGTCTTCAGCCATTAAACACTCCTGGACCCACCCTTTTGAGAGCAAAGAACAACGAAGAAATGCTTTCAAATGTAAAATTGTCCACAAAGTATTACTGATTGTCTCATATTGAATTGAGATACTCCTTACCGGACTTAGACAGACCTATGGCCTATTTACAAAGGGGATTTTTTTTCTATGATTTGAGGGGAAAAAAAAGAGAAATTATGCTTTACATTTCCATTGTAAAAACATGTTTGAAATGTGGATTCAAATTTAAATATCTAATCATACATGAGGTAGCTTCTTGCAAACAATCTATTTTTTCATACACAACTGTCTCTGCAGACTTGTGAGATATGATTCAGTCATAAGAGTCTTTCTCAACTCAAAAAAGAAAAAAAAAAGAGAAGTAATATAAGGTCAATTCTAATCTTCCCAGGCACAGAGATGAGGATATGAGGATGACTTGAAGAAGTAATTAAAGCCAGGGTCCATACATAGCAGGCGGAATTCACCTAGAATGTGACAGACACCTACAAGACATTCTCCATTCTCTTTCTTGTATGTGTGTTCAGAGACTTTTCTGACTAGCCTTGTATTCTACAGCAATCTTTGGGACAAAAGATGTGTTGGGAGCAAGTAAATGACCTCCCCAAGGACCAACAATGGGCTGACAGTGGACCATCTCGGTGCTAGAAGACAGCAAAGATCATCAAATAAGGCTATGTCTGTTGGGCAATGATTCGGGGTGGACAGGATAATGAATTTGGGAATGTAATGAATATGTAATACATGAGAAAATACATCCTGTTCATGAATGATCAACTGGTGGAGCATTCTTGCAGATTTATCTGGATGCTACCTCAGTGCTACCAGCAAATAATTCCTTTCTTAACAATAACAAAACATTACTGTTAAGTTTCTATGCATCAGTTTTTTCGATTCAAGGCTCACCAGTCTGTAGCTCCCTGGACCTTCCTTTCTACCTGTCACAGAATTAACTAGATCAATCTATGCCCATGACAGGGGGGCAGTAGATCCGCGGGCCCCTCAGCCCCCAAAACTGGGAATGGGAAGGGAAAAAGGGTAGGGAGATGGGAGCTGGGCTCGAGAAAAAAAAAAAAAAAAAGAACAGTGGCAACGATCTAAGGAGGATAACTTATTTTACTAACTATGATATTGGGATGCAAGATAACACGATATAATACAATCTAATTGAAATTTAGACAAATAAATCAAATAAAATAGGAGGGAGAGAGAGAGAGTTTTCCAAAAACTGAGCAGACCTGAAAGCAACAGCTTGGAAGCACCCCCACACTCTCTGCCAAGCAGTGCATGAGAGCAAAACAGGAGAGGTCAGATCCTGTGACTTCCATGATGTATCTTCTTCTCTGGCCAGAGGTGCTCTGGGATATGCAGTTCTTCTCTTTTCAGGACCAGGTATCTGGAATATTAACTCCTTAATTACCCGTGCTTTGCACGATGTTATGATGTGGAACACCTATAGTAAAAATTGCAAAACCAAGACACTACCCTTCTTAGAAATGAGAGTTTTATTTCCATTTATCCAGTCACTGGAGACAACACCTGACAGCTCTGACGTTTCAAATATGATGAAGAGTGGCTAAGCAATGATATCAGACAGTTCTTCCAGGACCTGCTTTCCTGTAATTGTAGTACATAGACTTGCATGTATCTTCTATGACTCTATGATACTATTACTTACCATAGTTTTTTGGCTGGCTAGCTATAACTAGATATCTCTAGTAAGTACTCACTCTAAAATAAGGTTCAGACTTCAATGAACAGGGAGAATAAATTATAGCCAAGAAAGAGAAGGAAAAGGACAGCAGACTTTGTATGCGAATAAGTTGAAAGAAAATGTTTCAGAATTTGGGTATACCCTGTCCACTATACAATGAGATTAGTTGTCAGTGTTAGCAATTGCCTCACTCATATCTGACATTTTGGATCTTCGCAGTGCTGCTATGACTAACCAGATCACTGTGAGAAGCTTTATGTAAAAGTGAATAGCTTAGCACAGAGAAGTCAGGAGAAAGAGCAGAGGCAGAATAAAATGTTTCAAATACTGTGGCAAAGTTTGATAAATTTCATTACATGGTTAAAAGCAGAGAAAATTAACTCACTGATAATCTGAAAATTTGCTTCAATTTTCCCATGGTTTTGGGTGGAAACTTTAGCTTTTATTTTGAAATTGAACTTACACAGTGTTGTAAGCTGTCGTCTTTTGGAAGAGTGGTTTCATAGTCAAAATTGTATTTTTATGAACATAGTTCATAAAAATGAACTGCAAATTCATTAAAATAGTCTAGAGATATGACCAGCTCATACTAATTGCAAAGCTAAATCAATGTGCAATCAGTGAAAAATTTATCTGGGGAGAATTCAATATCAGTACACAAGTTGAAGGTCTTTACAGGTCAATCTAGTTAGAAAAAGGGAAGGTTATCTTAGGCACTAAAAAAGAAATTCCTATATTGCAAACCATAACTCTGCTCATTAAGTAAATTTGAGCTTGATTTAACTCACATATTTCTTTCCATGAAAAACAAAATGAAACAAAAGAAAAACAAACAAAAAGAAAACCCCTTAGTTAAAATGATTACTTATATGCAATAACTGTTTTGCTGTAACTTGAGGGTGTTGTACAACAGTTCTTACTTCAAGAGAGTTTTGCTAGTACATTTTTATGCTTTTTTTTTTGTTTAGTATTTGTAAAATTGAATTCAACTTGTGTAACTTGGGACATAAAAGTTATTTTTCCAAGAGAAATTAAGCTAAATTAATATTTATTTCTATTTTTTTAAATGTTTCCTGATTTAGTACTCCAAAATAAACAATATCTGATAAGAATACAGTTCAAATCTCTTCTCTTTTTAGGCAAATTATTAATATAGTCATACTAGTAGATTATACTATTGTATTAGATTAATAGACTATACTAATAATATACTATATAACTATACTATTAGTACAGTCATTAGCCAAAATAGTCATTAGTAATTACATTTAAGGAAATTAAAATTCAGAAGAAAATTAAGTACATCTGTTCTCTCATCTTGAAAATGATTCCTATAGTTATACTGAAAATATTCCTATAGTTATTTGTAAATATGCATATCTATATGTTACACATACTTGGTGATATACTTTGTGTGTTATATGTATGTGTGTTATGTATGTTTGAATATATGTGTTATGTGTTCTGAGCATAATTTTTAACATATGTCCATCTTGACAGAATGTCCTGTTTGGAGTTTTTATTCACCAACATTGTTCCATTCTCATTAGGAGAGTATAGTACCACAATGTTCTCAAGTAAAATGTACACAACTAATCTTCCTCGAAGGACAACAAAATAGCTACCATTTTGGTATTGTTAACTCCTTTAGGGCTCTATACAGAATAGATGAATCATCTATCCAGAGCAGTGAATTAGAAAGGGCTAGGAACAGAGCATTCCTACCTTGTTTTGAAATGACACTGTGCTTTATTTTAGGAAGAGTGTATTGCATAATAAATATGGTAAGAATATATACAGAAAGAAAAAAAAAAAAAAAAAGAGGCAAATATGTGCTCTGCATATGTAAAACAAAAACAAAAAAACAAACAAAAAAAGCAAGGTCATCAACCATTATGATACCCATGTTTACCTAACTTTTATTAATTGCATTTATTTTCAATAGCTGGATCATGTTAACATTTGTATAATTTCCAAGATTACTTGAAACAATAATTCTAGTACTTTATTAATGTCCCTTGTGGCATTTTTCAGGACAAATTATCCAACTTTGGGGTACACAGGTTTTAGAAACAAATTCTTTACACTGAAGGTGGTAAGGTACTGGAACATGTTGCCCAGAGGTGTTGCGGATGACCCACCACTGGAGGTGTTCAAAGCTAGACTGGATGGGGCCTTGCGCAGCCTGATCTAATGCTGACTTAATGATTGGCAACTGTGCCTGTGGCAGAGGGGTTGGAATTAGATGATTTTCGAGATCTCTTCCAAGCCCAAGTTATTCTATGATTCCATGATCTTGTGAATCTATGACTCTGTGAATTATATCTAACTGCATAGAAAGTGATTGTCAACAGATGCTCTAACATGGGCATCAGAACCATAGTACTCATCATGGTGAAGGCAGGTACTGCCTTTGAAATTGTCTTATAGACTTCTAAGTGCTGGTGTTTTTTTCATGCAGGCTTTAACCTGTCTTCTGGTCCATATTCAATTCTACAGTATAGATTTATCTCGGTGACAGATTAGGTATATGATGCTGATACCTTACCTGTTACTTTGCCTAGGTAAAAATATATATGTAGCTGTTTAGAATCATAGAATCATATTGAATATCCTGAATTGGAAGGGCCCCCTGGGGATCGTTGAGTCCAACTCCTAATTCCACACAGGAGCACCTGAAACTCAGACCATTCTGATAGCACTGTCCAGATGCTTCTTGAACATCAACAAACTCTGATTCAATGACCACTTATTTGGGGACGCTGTTCCAGTGTTTGATCATGCTCTTGGTGAAGAAACATTTCCTGATATCCAACCAGAACCTCCCCTGTTACTGCTTCATGCTGTTCCCTTGAGTTCTATTGCTGGTCACCAGAGATAGGAAATCAGCCCTCTGGCCCTCTGCTCCCCTTTGTAAGGCAGCCGTTTAGTAACACTGCTCTTTGGTTTCAAATCCATGTTGCAGTGTATTAAAAAAAAAACAAAACAAAACAAAACAAAAAGTAGGAAAGATTACTTTTTTTCTTTTTTTTCTGGATTATTGGTGAAGTTCATGATAATTCTTTCTTGATTTAATCAGTTTGTGTTCTAATCGGCTACTTCTGACCTTGTTTTAGACACCTATCTCTGAATTAGCTAATTAATTATTCCATTTTATAGTCAACAGAGGAAATAATGTAGCACTAGAAGATCATAGAATCACAGAATCACAGAATTGTAGGGCTTGGAAGGGACCTCCAGAGAACATCGAGTCCAACCCCCCTGCCAAAGCAGGTTCCCTACACCAGGTAATTAGATAATTAGACTCATCCTGAAATAGGCCAAATAAATCACTGTCTTCTTACTGTTGTTTCATTCCAGTTACTTCAAAATAGAAGTGTAGTGACTAAGTAAAAGCTAAATGTTTATCTTTAGAATATCTTAAATTTCTAGAGGCTATTCTGAATTACTCATTATAAATGCTCTTAACTACAAATTGTGTCCTCTCTTTTTTTCTATTTGCAAATTGCTTGTAAACTAACCCCAAGATTGTTAATGTATTTGCTGTTCATGCGCATTTGCCTACTGCCTGTTCACAGCTGCCTCACACTGACTAGTCATTATTTGTTCTTTTTAGTGTATGATTGTTCATCATATGTGATATTGTTTTTGCTCCCGGATTGGCTCACACATCACTACACTAAATAGAACAACAAAGAGCCAGAGACAATGGTGGATTATAAACATTATACTATGAACAAATTTTAGACAAATAATTATTCGTGCTAACTTCAAAAATAAATCCGGAATTCACAGACTTTTGGATGGCAAGTTGCAATCTTGGCTCACACAGAACAGTTAACTCACTGTTATGTATTAGTGAGCATATCTGTATATTAAGATTTATGTTATTTGAACAGATGTTCCTACTCTTCATATGTGGTCACAAAGGCCCCCAGTTATTAGTATTAGACAAAGAAGCATAGTGTAATGATAGGAAGTGTTCACTGTAATGTGCTGAGAGCTAGAACTGGATGATAAGTAAAGCAAAGATAGTCAAATTTAAGAACACATCCTGAACATTAGCAGTTTGTCTAGAAGTGATTACCATAAAGCCACTATGGACTCATGTTCTCTGATCAAAGCAGCAGAGCAGAGAAAAAAGTTATCCTTACAGTTTGAGGAATATTATAATTGTCACAGTAGCCTTCAAAATATCTTTACAAACCATATTGCATCTGACCTCTGAGTTAAGAAATGTGTGGTATCTGGAAAGTTGAATTTCAATTATTAAAAGCAGTCTTAATTTCAGTCTTAGAAGCAGATATCAAATAAACTCTAGTCATTCTCTAGACAAAGTCAAGATAAATACACATATCTTTCACATAATTTGTGCCAAGCCAAGATAAATTCTTCAGACACCTATTTTCCTCTAGAAATTGCTGTCTTACTTCACTGGCTATTGCAAGGCATTTGAACTGTCTCCATTACATTTAAATAGTTAAAATTAGTCTATATGAATTCCAGCATAGTCTTCAAAACTTCAGAGAACAATTCCAATTGCCTGTATTTGAACACCTTATCAGTTTCATAGGATTTTAAGGAACCTGATATTTATCTTATATTGACAAGATTTGCACTCTAAATTAGCTGTACGTGAAACAAAACTAGATAAGTGTCTCAATACAGCAGAGTCCCTCACTTGTCTACTGCAGTAAAAGATTAGGAAAAAATGTATATTTTTTATATGTATAATTTATTTTATAAATGTATAAGTAAGAAAAGGAGAATTAATGAGAATGCCCATCTTTTATTACATGCTGGAGAAAACGGTAAAAAATATGAGGAAAATACTGAGAATCTTAATGCCTTCTTTGCCTCAATCTTTGTTCTTAAGACTAATTGTACTCAGAGTACACCCCCCTGAGTTGGAAGATCGTGGCATGGATCAAGATGAAACTCCCATAATCCAATGGGAAATAGTAAGTGACTACTACACAATTCAAATGCTCACAAATCTATGAGGACAGATGGGATTCAACCATGTGTGAGGAAGGAGCTGGCAGAAGTGTTCACCAAATGACTTTCAATAATTTGTTAGTAGTCTTATAGCAGTTGAAGTCAGTGCTGAATATTTTTTTTCTTCAGTTGGTTGAAATGAGTTCTATTTCCCAAGGAGTAACTGCTATACTTGCTATACTGCTATTTTTTCCTTTTTTTCCTTCCTTCTTTCTTTCTTTCTTTCTTTTTTTTTTTTTTAGTTAAGAAAATTGCAGTTATATGTATCCATTATTTTAATATAGAAATAGGTAATTAATAACTTCTTACCAAAAAATAATACAGTAATAAATCCAAATACAAGGATTTGAGTGTGCCTGCCTGAAAATTAATCAGAAAATAGGTAATAATAACTATTCACACAAAAGACCTGAAATTGCCAAGTGAATTTTCTTTTGTACTTCTAACTATTAGACATTTTTCAGAAAATAGTAACAGCATGTTCTAAACTAAAGGAAGAAGTAGAAGGAAATGAAGAAAAGAGGGAAATGACAGACCATTAATTATGTAAGTATACATATATGTAAACATATAGGTAATTTTACAAGTTCCTCTAAAAATATATACATTTGTAATCCCCTGAAAAACAAACAAACAAAAAACCCAAGCACATATAATTCCAAAACATTGATTTCTCATCTCCTACATTTAACTAGTGCTTTATGAATAATATTTTTTTGGTCCATAATCAAATAGAAAATGAAAAAGTTAACTGAAATCAGAAAATAATAAATAATAGACTGCTTAATCAGTAAATTGCACAAAATAAAAATTGCTGCTCTAAACTGGACTAACAGTGCTATCTGCAGAAATCAAAAGAGCAGATGTCTAATCTAAAAGTAAATAAAACTATATATCTAAATTATTAATTAATAAAATTGTAACACTGAATAACATAAAAAATGAATAATTTTTACTATCACTAGTTGCAAAAAGTCAGCTAATTCATTATACAAGTAATGGGTAAGATTCATAGACAATTTTATGCCACTAAATTGATACCTATGCCTGCTGTCTGATTGATAAAATGTCATAACTATTTTCGTCTGATTTAAAGCACATGTACATTTAGTTTAGAAACTCTCTCTATATATATGCACATATTCTAATTGGTCCTTGAGGACAATTGGCAAAATTTTTAATTTTTCGTTTTTAATAAACATGGGAGTACAAAGATTAATCATCTATGCTCTGAGGAGCTGAGCATGCAACTTAAACAGAATAAAGATTATAGTGGAGATGGAACAAAATGTGTTCCAAATTGCCAAAGCTAATTTCTGGCTCACAGGTGAGAAATTTATTTCAGTCACTCACTCTGCAGTTACATATTGTCCTGAGAAATTTTTCAGGTTTAAATGTTTTAAACAAATGACCTTGGCATCTGATCTTTTGATTCAAACATTAATCCCACAGAAATAGAAAGGCTGTAATGTATATATGTGAAATTGTATGTATTAATGTAAAACAACACTTTAATTAAAGGAACTTTCCCTAAAAAGAGGGGAAGTAGCAGTGGTAGTGTGGCTACCTAAAGTCTAACTTAGTAGAACTTAAAGAAACAGAGTAATGATACTCTGAAAAGATTTATCTTTTGTTCTCTTTTTGCTTTGCTTTGTTCTTATCCTTCTGCATTGTCAGTGCTGCACCTGATATCATCAGTGGCCTTCCTTTTGCTGGGCAAAGACACATTTTCTTTTGACAAGAACTTTATTCATCCTGCAACATCTGCAGGAGATTGCCAATTTTCCTCAGCCCAAGTCTGCCCATGGGAGATTGGACATAGCTTATATCCCTTCAAAAACTTCAAAAACAGTGGAGAGCAATATGCATCATACTGAATCTGAGCAGCCATGATCATCTGGGGAGAACTTGAGTGTACCCTGGGAGTTCTCCTTTCTCAACTCTAACAGTTTCTCCTATAATTTCCTCTTGCACTCTGATTGAGGAGATATTCTACTGAATTTGCTAATAAAAATATCATCCCATTCAGTGGGTTTCAAGAAAGTTGGATGTTTTCCTGTCCTCTGAGTCACGCCTCCCCTAATCAGCAGAGGTCACTACCATAATGGAATCATCCAAAACTCAGAGGAATAATGCAAATCAATTTATTGAGAGCTTTCTTAACAACAAATAATCTATGTGGAGGTAAAAATGGTTAATTTCCTAATAATAATTAATAAATAATACAGGTAAGACAGTATTAGGCCACAGCTACTACAAAGAATGACAGAGAAAAAAGAAGATAAAGAGAAAAATACAAAATAGTGAAAGACAGACAGACAGGCACACTGTGAGGTTGTGATGATAGGCTGATGATTAACAGTGTGCATACATACTTTTACTTGTCCAGAGTGGTTAAACCTTCTCTTTTGGAATGACTGCTTCTGTCTTTGGGGATCTCTGAAGGAATTCTTTTATACCGTGTTACAGTCAAATTTAAACCAGCAATGATAAGAGGAAGTAGGGAGATGCCAGCTTAGTCACTGCGTTTACATACAATATAAATAGTTCTACATACAATAAACCAGAACTATTTGTAGAACTATTCTGATGCTACAAGAAACTGTGAGAACTCTCTAACTCAACTGAGCACCTACATAAGGTCTCCTCTGAGCCTTCTCTTCTCCAGACTAACAATCCCAGCTCCTTCAGCAGCTGCTCATAAATCCTGTGCTAGAGACCCCTCACCAGCTTTGTTGCCCTTCTTTGAACACGCTCCAGGGCCTCAATGTCTTTCTTGCAGGGAGGGGCCCAAAACAGGACACAGTACTCCAGGTGTGGCCTCACCAGTGCTGAGTACAGGGGGACAATCACTTCCCTGTTCCTGCTGGCAACACTGTTTCTGATGCAAGCCAGGATGCCAATGGCCTTCTTGGCCACCTGGGTACACTGCTGGCTTATCTTCAGCCAAGCAACAATCAATATAACAAACGTTTACAAATGTAAAACTGTTCTCAGTGTTCCAATTGCCCCATGTTGATTTGAGACAAAGCACTCCTTATCAGTCTCAGACACATCCAAAGCTCAGAAGGTGGGTCTATGTGAACCTAATGACATTCAACAAATCCAAGTGCAACATTGAGCAGTTTGGTCAAGGTGGTACTAGATACGTGGGCAGACTCGCAGAAGAATTCAAGAACAGCCATAAGAACTTATGGCGAATGAAAAGCTTAACATGAGCTAGCAGTGTGCCCTTGCAGTCCAGAAGGCCAACAGTATCCTGGGCTGCATCAAAAGAGGGGTGGCCAGCAGAGTCAGGGAAGTGATTGTCCCTCTATACTTTGTCCCTTGTAGGACCCTATCTGGAGTGCTGTGTCCAAGCCATCTGTCATTAGCTCAAGAAGGATGTGGAGCTCTTGGAACAGGTCCAAATGAGGCCAATAAAGATGATCAGGGGTCTGGAACACCTCTCCTGCAAAGACAGGATGAGGAAGCTTGTTCAGCTTGGAGAAGAAAAGGCTCCCAGGACACTTCATTATGGCCTTCCAATACTTAAAGGAAGAATGTGTCAGGAGGAAAATCGACTTTTTACATGGGTAGATATTGACAGGACAAAATGGAATAATTTTAAACTAAAAAAGAGGGATTAGATGTTGGGGGAAATTTTTCACTGAGAGGGTAATAACGTGCTGGGACAGGCTGCCCAGAGATGTTGTGGATGTCCCATCCCTAAATGTGTTCAGGGCTTGATTGGATGGAGCCTTGGACGATCTAATCTAGTGGCTGGTAGCCCTGCCTGTGGCAGGGGAAATTGAAACTAGGTGATTTATGAAATCCCTAACAACCCAAGATATTTTATGATTCATTCTATGATTCTATGAAAGATGATGGCTGGTGTACAGCTTCCTTATGAGCGGAGCAAAGAAGAAGGTGTTGATTTCTGCTCTTTGTTAACTCATGAAAATCTCATGAAACTGCATCAGTAGAATTACAGCTTTGTTATTCAAAAGAGATACAATGAGAATGAGGTCAGGCTCTGGAAAAGCTTTCTAGGGAAGAGGTCATGGCTGCAAACCTGACAGAATTTCAGAAGTGTTTGGACAATACTTTCAGACATATTTTTTGATTGAGGGGTCCTGTGTGGAGCTGGGAATTAGACTTGATGGTGATACTAAGATGGGAGGATTGGCTGACACACTTGAAGGCTATGCTACCATTCAACGAGACTGGACAGACTGGAGAATTGTCAGACAGGAATCGGATGAGGTTTAACAGGAGCAAGTGTAGAGTCTTGTACCTGGAGAGGAATAACCTCATGCATCAGTACAGGTTAGGGGATGACCTGCTAAGAGGAGCTTTGCAGAGAAGGACTTTGGCTATGAGCGAGCAGTGGTGCCCTCATGGCCAAGAAGGCCAATGGTATCCTGGGGTGCATTAGAAGAGCGGAGCCAGTAAGTTGAGGGTGGTGATCCTTCCCCTCTACTCTGCCCTGGTGAGGCCATATTTAAATAATGTGCCCAGTTCTGGACTCCCCAGTTCAAAAAAGACAGGGATCTCCTAGAAGGACTTCAGTGGAGGGCCACAAAGATGCTTAAGGTCCTGGAGCATTTTCCATATGAGGAAAGGCTGAGTAACCTGGGTCTGTTCAGCTTGGGGAAAAGAAGACTGAGAAGGGATGTGATAAATGTTTATAAGTATGATTTATATGTAGGAGATAAATTAATGAGTCCATTCTCTTCTTGGTGATATGCTGCAATAGTACAAGGAGTAATGGCCTAAGGTTGAACATAGGAAGTTCTGTACTAACATGTAAGAGCTTCTTTACAGTAAGGGTGATGGAGCACTGGAACAGGTTTTCCAGAGAGGTTGTGAAGTCTCCTTCTACAGTGATATTCAAGATCCATCTGAACATCTACCTGTGTGGTCTATTGTGGGTTACTTGCTTTAACAGAGAGGTTGGACTCCAAGATCTCTTGAGGTCCCATCCAACCCTTGTAATTCTGTGATTCTTGTGCATTCTTTCCAGCTCAGGATATTCTATGATTCTGTGATTCTGTATTGCTCTGTTAGTGCCTATTTGCTTGTTACTTAATGTGTTTCTTTCAGCTTTTTTATATCCTCCAGATCCTACAGTCAAGATTCTTCCTTTCTTCTGTGATTGTTTCTCTCTGGTTAATATTCTTCAATTCATGATGTTAACTAATTATTATATCCCATCATAGATGAATGCATGCATAAAAGTTGTCACTCACATATGTACTGTGAAGTGCTAAAATCTTCATAGACTTTTACACATCTATGAACACAGTGACATCATGTTCTGAATTCTCTCACATGACCCACTTGGTCATTTTACTATTAATGACTTTTTTTTTTAAAAAAAAAAAAGGCTGAGGATATTGGTAAGCTTTTGGATTCATTATGTGCTTTCTGTCCCTCCTCAGCTTTCTTAAAATATTTAAACTTTCTCTATTAGGTTAATAATGTAGTTTTACTTGCTTCACCATTCTTTCAAAATGCAATCAACTTCTAAATTAGAGCACTGTAAATAAAGCAATGATAAAATTTTACCTTAGTTGAAGAAAATATGAAGCAATTCTGTCAAGATTATATGGTAAGTAAGCAATAACAATTCCTTTGGCCAAATGTAAGTTTCTGCTTCTATATTATTTAAACTACATGTCTGTTATAGTCAGCAGAGATAAGGAGTCACTTCCAATAAATAGTAATTTCCTATCATATGTATAAAATATATCAGCTGAATATATCAACATATAAAATGTATCAACTCTTGTCATTGATTACAAAGGAGCCTAGGAGCACTGCTTAGATGTTAATGAATCACACTGCAGGTCCTGGCTCCCACTTAATTGCCATCAAACTAGATCAGAGTGGAATCTGGAATGATAATTTCAAATGATAAATGTTCTTTTAAAACAAACTTAAATGATACGTTCTCTTCAGTAAAAAAGTTCACTAATTTTGTTTTGAAATCATTTTGTTAATTATTCAACATGTAAAGAAACATAAATAACTTTGCCTGTTTTTCTTGTTTGATTTTAAAATTAAAGTTATTTTCATAGTATTTCATGTGATGTCAGTAAGAGCAGTACAAAAAAAAAAATTAACAATATTTAACAATAGAATCATCTTAAAATGAACTTTTAATGGATATCTGGCAATGTAATAATAAACAACTGAAAGAAGAAACAAAGAAAATATACATTTCGCTTAAAAGAGAATGCATTTTTCAATAAAGTATTTTGAAGAATGTTTTTAACCAATTCTACAGGATGCTACATTCTGTTGTCTCCTACGTTTCTTTAGCTTTAACTGTGTACTGATTCCTGTAGTTAATCATGAAAATTGATGCATATATTCTGAGAAGAAATATCAGCTGCTGTGTGTGAAGACAAGCTTATTATGTAGGTCAGTGAATGATTCACACTAAAGTGTTTATCAAGAGAGTGCATCATTTCATGGTGAGTTTTCTCAGAGCAAATTACCAATTTCATTTTGAATAAATCTATGAGAAATTATGTAAATATTTTTGTTCTCTGGATTACTCATGTTTATGACATTTATTTTTGTATGACACTGAACTTTTCATCTGAGGAATAAATATCAACGTTTTGAAGCGCTCATAAGTATACCAATCTTACAAGATAAGGATCAGGGAGGTATTCAGGATCTGTATTCCTGGATAAAATTATGTACGCTATTCAGAAAAAAAGGAAACGATATGTGTAGTGTCTCAACACTGATTAAATTAAGAAAACAGATAAATAATAATGGATCTTTTAAATTTGGAAATTCACTGCATATATAGAATACTAGTAACTGCAATTCCTGGCTCTATATTCTTCACTTTAACATTGATTTGACATCTGCATGAACAGTTGCAATGTCATTTTAAAGACATTGCATGAATTTATTTTTTCCTCTGATTTTGCTGCTTTCTTAAAGTATGAAAATGCAGCTTATAGGAGAGGATGTTTACTTTTTGGTAACCACATGATCCACTCTGTTTAGGATCTTAAACTTTCAAAGAGCTACTGAGAGAAGAAAGTTATTACGTAGGGACAAAACGTTGGCAACTTAGTGTAGCATACATGTTTTCTGAAAAGACATGCTAATCTTTGATGAGATTGTTTTCCCTTCCTCTTAATCACTATCTGGCTACCTATCCTTTTTCTCCAGGATCTCAGAAAAGGATACTGTAGGGTTTGTAGAATTTTTGAGTTAGCAGACATTAGAAGACAGATCACTGAATACCTTCATGTAAAGTTCTTATTTCCTTTCACTGATGCAAGATAGAGATTGAAGTTCAGCCTAGTTTTTTTTCAAATCTTATCTCTGTGATAATTCTGCTGTCACTGTTTATTCTTTCAATTCTATTAAAAAATTAAGATACGATAGAATCTCTCAGACTTTTCACCCTCACTTTTATTATCCTTTTGTAAATTAGCTGTATAAGGTATTCAAAAATTGGAAAAAAAAAAAAAAAAAAAATTGATATGGAAAGGACTTGAGACATCACTTTTCCGAAGTTTTGATGAGCAATTGTCATGGTTTTGTCACAGAACTGGGCTGAACCAGCCTGTAAACCGTTGACAGCAATTAAGGATAGAAGGGAAGAAGGAGGAAGGGGTTGTTTGTAATTCTAGCATTTGTTTTCCCAAGTAATTGTTATATATGATGAAACACAGCTACATTTAAAAAAAAAAAAAAAAAAAAAAATTATTTTGTGATTGAGAATGCTGAAAATCAGAGGGCAAATCTGGAAATCCTAGCTGGTCAAAATTCACATAGACCCCCTTTCTGACGTCAAAACAAAATGCAAATTTTAGCATTAATAATGATCTATCTGAAATGATCTAGTATTAAACTGAAGTACATGTCAGTTTTCTTTTGGAATCTAAAGATTTATCTTTCCAGATGACAACTGATGTGAACATTTTTTTCCTCATAAATTTTGAGGATAAATAGCAATAGGAAAAATAATTATATTTGAATTTTGTCTAGAAAAAAATAAATCAACAATACAAAATACAATATTAATTGGTTGCATTTTATTTGAATCCTTTTACATGCCTCTGATAATAACAGCTTCTTGTCCTCTCTGATGCTGTTGCATTATGCAGCTCAACTCTTGCTCCCAGTACCTTCCTATCTTTTTGAAGCAATAACTGTTCATTTCCACCAAGTGTTCTGAGGCTGTAAAAGCAAATGATTTTTCCCTATGATGAAACTGCATCACCAACTTCAGGCTGATTTTCTGATTATGTACTCAAGCGCAAACAGTTTTTTCCATTTTTGTTATTTTCAGGTCTCCTTTCTTTATTGCAAATGTACCTTTCCATCTAAGAGTTTAAACCACCTTTGTGCAACAGTGTTTGATGCCTGGGCCTGACTGTACCTCCTGTGGTTCAGCACAAAATTGCTTTTTAGCGTTGAAAATACAATGAGAATGCAAGTTCTGTCTTCTTTGAAACCTGAACACTGTAAGATAAGATTAGAGAGCTGGAGGAGATTTTATCTTGAGCTAGCATGTGTCAAAATGAACTTTCATGGTCTACTGATTCAAGAAAATCAAAATGTCATTGGAAGAAAGTGATATTTCAATGTATGCAACCCATCACTTTATTTTAATATACCTTTACTCAGAAATAGGCTGAACTGTTAAGTGTTCGGATTTATGCAGGAATAAAGGAAACTCATTTACTTGAAAAAAAACCAGCAAGGTTACAAAAGTTAAACATTTATTCTTATTGAAAAAAAAATAGGTATTCAATTGTAGTGGAAGCTATTTTGCAAGCACTTTTAAATGGGAATGTTAAATACTACTGCAACTACTCTTTCAATTGCACCATTTATGATGATGAAGAAAACATCACTGCCAGGAGATTTATCCTTATGATTGGCTTGTTCACTCAAATAAACTCAATACTAAAAATATTTAAGATACAGAACGTAGCATGCAAATATCCTATTGTCTCTTTGCACTGATAGTATTTACCACCTAGACGCACTCTACACTGTCTGATGTAATAAAATATCTGTCTCACTCTGTTTGTGATATTTCAATTTCTGTGGACTTGACTTTCATTTAGACCATACAGTATTTTTTATAATGAAATTATACTGTTGGGTTGGCTTACTGGCTTATTTTAAGCATGTTTATAAATTATGTAAGCACTTAAAGAAGAATTTACTTATTGACTTGAAGAGAAAAAGGAGATGGAAATATACAGAGAAAGTTCAATACTCATTTTGAGAAGTCTGAATGTTTTATTAGTGATAAAAATAGCAAAATAAAAATAACACACATTTAAGTAGTTAAATAACTTCACTTTTAGAGATACGTAAGAAGCTTCACTAGGATTCATTGAATGTTATGTCTCACCAATGTTTTAAACTGACCCAAATGTCTACAAATTCACCCAAGTACTTTTACACGTTTCAATTTTCTGTGGTCTAGATACTTACCTAAGTGCCTAATCAACCTACAGGGAACTAAACCTGAGTTTGGCAATACTGCTATGTTTTGTTATTATTATTTTACTATTTTATCAGGGAATCATAGAATCATAGAATCCTTGGAGTTTGAAGGGATCTTACAAGGTCATCTATCCAAACCATTTGCAATTAATGGAGACATCCACAGCTAGATCAGGTTGCTCAGAGCCTAGTCCAGCCTGGCCTTGAACATCACCAGGGACAAGACTTCATGGTAGAATTATAATGTTGCATATGTTCTCTTTCTATGTATCTGTATTTCAGTGAATGACCAGTATATCCAGCTACTATTTGTTTGCATGTGCAGCAATATTGGGCCAAATCTGATTGATTTATCTGGTTAAAAAACAATAAATATTTTATCTAATGTTATTCATACTCTAATTTTTCAGTAACTCTGATGGAGTATAGTTTAATAAATCATCTGGAGTATGTCTCTCTACACATTCAGGTAGCCGACAGCTACTCAGTGAATACACGTTCACAGCCTACAGCTTGTGATGAGTAGCTTTCAAAAAAAACACCATGTTCCTTTATGATCTTATACTTTGGTAACAAAAGCAAACAAACAAACAAACAAACAAAAACCACAAAAATGACACCTCCTAAAAGCATATCTGTCCATCAATCTATCTATCTATTGACTAACCTGAATATAGAAATGTGCTCAATTGAAGATAGCAATATTTTACCTTGTCTTCTTATATGGAATGGCTTATAATAGGCATCTTCTCATTGAGGTATTTATTAAAAATACTTTCATGTTTTAGATTGAGTAATTACAAATAAAAGGGTAAATAATTGAAAATAATATGAAGTAACTGATAATCTATTACTTTCTGCAAAAACTCAAATAGCATTGTTTCTTTCAAAATATTACAGAAATGAATGATATTTGAAAGTTCAAATTTTTCTGGTATTTATGTTTAATCCAGAAGAGTTCAAAAACTTCTATTTTTATTTCAATTATGGTATTATATAATTTATTTTCATAATAATTGCATTTCTTTCCCCTTATTTATATCCACTGAGATGCCTTTATTCACATACAAATAAATATTGTTAAACACAATAAGGAAGGAGCAAGATAGCCTTTTGACTGAGACAACTGAAACTTTTTTGCTCTTCACACTGGTTTTAATACACACTTTTTCCTCCCTATGTGCAGGAAAAAATACATTACCATCTTGGTAACACAACTTTATTTTAATAACTTTTTAAAATAGAACTTTGCCTAAATGGTTTTGATTTGGTTTTACAAATTAAGAATTACAAACACTATAATTACTAAGAAGTTAAATTTCCAGCATTCTGGAAAGAAACATAGATTCTGGAGGAAGGTGTGTATAAACTTAATTAAAATTTATATCAATCTGCATTCTGCTAATTTAATAGCTGACATTTCTGAACTTGAATGGCAGCACTCTCTTCTAGGTCAATCTTCCTGCTACAAGTGAATGTGTGTCTCTGGGAAAGGTAATGAAAAATGAGGCAGAAGCTGAATTTGAATATAGAATTCAAAACTCTAATACATCTGAACATAATGTCCTTATATGGTTTGCTAGGATATATGATACCTTAGTTGTAAATCAGTTATTATTGATCACTATTATTAGGTCAGAGGGACACATGTCAAAATGTTGAAAAAATACTGTATATCCTTCAGATAAAACATGCTTCTTATTCACAGTTAGTGGAGACTTTCATAGTACATAAATTAATTGTGATTGTGTTTGTAAGAAGGATCAGTTAGGTTAATATCTTAACCTGTCTGCATTTTCTTGTCATTGGAACTGCAATTATAAAGTTATTCAACTTGAAAATGTAACAAAAGTAAGTGAAAATCTTACAATCATAGAATAGCTTAGATTGGAAGAAACCTTAAAGATCACTGAGTTCCAACCTCCTAGGCGTGAGCAAGGTTGCCACCCACTATCGGAGCCCCATCCAACCTGGCCTTGAACACCTCCACAGGCATGGGGTTGTCCAGATCTTTTCTGGGTAGCCTATTCCAGTGCCTCACCATTCCCTGAGTGAAGAACTTTTTTTTGATAGACAAATTCAAATTTCCAGAGTAGGAATTTGTGCTTACAAATCCAGATTCAGTAGGGCACTCTCTTGAAATGTCTATTTCTTTGAACATCCACACTCATTTCAGGATTAAGTGTTTTCTCAATCACATTCTTTGTTGCATTTCATTTTCCTGAGAATTTGTATAAAACACCTCAAGATATTTCTTACTATATTTTTAGTGCAACTTCTATTCAATCTTGAAAGATTTATTTGATATTTAAAAGATAAAGCCTAGTAAAATATTCTTGGTGGATATTCTTTCTGAAATCTTTGTCCACTTTAACAATATCGTTTGTTCCAAAACAATGTAGGAGAAAAAAAAAAAAAAAGAGGATAAAAGAAAGATTTTCCTGCTTACTTTAAAGTCTTTGATAGTATCAGCATCAAGCATTTTTGACAATAAAATACTTTGTTAGAGTATGGAAATTCAAAGTGCCAAGGTGGAAGAGAGAAAAAAAAGAAAAATAAAAGTCAATATATGTATATGACTTTATATGTGTTATTGAATCTACTTTAAGGACATATAAGCTTTCTGTGGGACAATGAATATATGTATGCACATAACATATTAACAAAAGTGTTCATTTTTAATAGTTATCTGGCTATTCACAGCAAAGCACCAGAATTCCCTGACATAATTTGTTTTGTTTTGTAAATTGTTTTTACAGAAATGAAGAAATTGAGATTGTTATTTGAAAAATATTATAGGTACATTTTCAAAGCTAAATCAAGATCAGAATCAATGAATGCTATTCTTTCCTTAAGTTCCCATAATAATAGTTCAAATGCCAATACTGCTTCACAAATCTGTAAGAGGGAAGTGTAGTTCCCTTAACAGTGTAGGAATTTCGGTTTTACATTCTCTTCTTCCATTTTCTATTACAAAAGTAACATCTATAAAAATACAATCTCTTTTCACTCTATTTTCCTCCGCCTTTAATCTTTGAATTAGATTTTTTTTTCTTCGTATATGATGTCTGGAATAATATCTGTTTAACAGTGTTTTCTGACTATGTTCCAAGAATGAAGAAAGTAAAACATATTTATCAGATACTGAAGAAATTGGATGACAATTTAATAATGCATATTCACATTTCACTCTTTATTTCACAGTAGAATGTATCTTGATGAACTTTCTTTGGACTCTCAGAGTGGTGAACATATGTAAAATCAGATTAAAAATATTACAATCTGTAGTATTTTATAATAAGATGTCATATAATAAGATGAAATAATGAGATGAAATCATATAATAAGATGAAATTATATAATAAGATGAAATAAGTATTTGGAAATTTGGATCAATTATAAAAAGTAAAATTCACAGGAAACTTTTCAAGAATGCTCCATCAGAAAGTAATTTTATATTTATTAAAATATTGACATAATTAACCTGCCTATATATTCATACATATTTACATGCAACTAAATGACTTCTATTTTTTACTTTCTAAATGCATGGTTCAAAATCAGATAATTTTAAATTAATTGGAGCACTGATGGTAAGAAGTTGCCAGATTCATGGAACTTCAGGTGCCAGAGTGTTTTCCTTCCCACTTTGCTAAAGTTAAATTGGGTGCACGCTAATGTCAAGGACATTTGTCCCATCATTACAGTTGATTGATGTTGGCCTCATTTGCAGGTCTAACAAGCAGCAAGGTGAAATGTACACTGCAAAGAAGCTGATATACAATTGCATGCATATAGACACACAGCTAGCTACAGAGCAGTAGTTTTAGCAGCATCCACATAAACATCAATGGATCTCATACAAAAATGAACACAGGAAGCCTAGGGTTGTTCTTCTCTTCCAGCTTCTGGGTTTATGTTAATTGGTAGATGCATGCTTTCTCTCAACAGAAATTATCAAGAATTACAAGAACACCAGACACAGGTCCTTTAAATTCTAGCACTATATTATCTACATCTGCCTAATGTCCATGGTCAGATACCAAATACAGTTATTGTCTTAAAGGTTAGGTACTTACAGATGAAGATCTCCTATTCCTCAGTATTCATAAACACATTACATATACACACAGGGACTCTTTGCAGAAGCTGGCTCTAAACAATTATACCTCCAGATGCCTGCACCTGAATCTCTTAACAATAGATAAAAGAGTAAGAACACACAAAAAAAGTTTAGAATATGATTTAATAAAAAGATAGACTGCAGTGATCAGAGTCAATCAGACAAATATGCTTACTGAAAAGTGACAAGCCACTTTACTTTCCTTTCTCTCCATTTTGCCAAGCATGTTCTTCACCTCTCTACCTTGAGTTCTCCCCTTTCTTGTCCTTTCTACCTCCTGAATATACAGTCTGCTCACAATTGCTTTCCATCAACTGGTTCCAGTTTTGTTACATTTTTACCCAAATTAGGTATTTTTGATATGTTTACCAAGGTGATCATAGCCTTATGTGGTATCACTGATGGAGTTACCAAGGTGATGCTAGCCTTCTGAAAAGGCTTCCAATAATTCTTTGAATCTCAGCCATCTCATGTATCTCTTCCTAAACCACCCGTGTGATTTAACCACACTTCATAAAGCTATCTGTAACTCCTCCCAGGTTCTCACCTTATTATTTATCATTTGGAACCTTATCTCAGTCAAATTCAGCTGTTTCTCATGGACTGTACTCTTATAGAGTTAGAGTCTAGTCATTTGACAGGATATTTTCACAGCCACTACATTAAAACATTCAATTCTTAATGGAAGTAAATCACAGAATGAAACATAGAATGGCCCAGGTTGAAAAGGGCCACAATGATCATCGAGTTTCAATCCCCCTGCTATTTTCAGGGTCACCAACCATTAGAGCAGGCTGTCCAGAGCCACATCCAGCCTGGACTTGAATGCCTCTAGGGATGAGTCATCCACAGCCTCCTTGGACAACCTGTTCCAGTGTGTCACCACCCTCTGTGATATCTAAACTAAATCTCCTCTGTCTCGGTGTAAGACCATTCCCCCTTGTCCTATCACTATCCACCCTCGTAAACAGCCATCCCCCTTTCTGTTTATATGCTCCCTTCAGGTACTGGAAGGCCACAATGAGGTCTCCCTGGAGCCTTCTCTTCTCCAAGCTAAACAAGCCCAGTTCCTCAACCTTTCGTCATAGGAGAGGTGCTCCTGCCCTCTGATCATTTCAGTGGCCCTCCTCTGGATCTGCTCTAAGAGCTCCATGTCCTTCATGTACTGGGAGCCCCATGCCTGGACGCAGTTCTCTAAATGGGGTTGCACAAGAGTTGAGTAGAAGGGGACAATCACCTCCCTCTCCTTGCTGACCACCCCTTTTTTTAATGCAGCCCCGAACACAGTTGGCTTTCTGGGCTGCATGTGCACACTGCTGGCTCATGTCCAGCTTCTCATTCTCCAGGACCCCCAGGTCATTCTCCGCAGGAATGCTCTCAAGGAGATCTTCTCCCAGTTTGTATAAATACCTAGGATTGCCCTGACCCAAGTGCAGCACCCTGCATTTGGCCTTATTGAACCTCGTTAGGTTTTCATTGCCCCACTTCTCCAGCCTGTCCAGGTCCCCCTGCATGGCTTCCCTTCCTTCCAATGTATCGACTTGCACTACTCAGCTTGGTGCCATCTGCAAACTTCCTGAAGATGCATTCGATGCCATCATCTATGTCACTGATAAAGATGTTAAAGAGCACTGGCCCCAGGACCGACCCCTGAGAGACACCGCTTGTGACCGGCTTCTACCCTGGCACAGAACCATTGATCACAGCCAACTTCTAATCCATTGAACAATCCATCCTTCAAATCCATACCTCTCCAATTTAGAGAGAAGGATGTGGTGAGGGACCATGTCAAAGACCTTGCACAAATACAGGTAGATGACATCCACTGCCCTTTACCGTCCACCGAAGCCATCATTCCATCATAGAAGGCCACTAGATAAGCCATGCTGGCTGTCTCGAATCACCTCTTTATCTCATATTTGCATTACATGGCTTCTAGGAGGATCTTCCCAGGCACAATGGTGAAGGTCACCAGCCTGTGGTTGCTGGGTCTTTCTTTCTCTCTTTCTTAAAAATGGGAGTAATGTTTCCCATTTTCCAGTCACCTGGGACTTCACCAGACAGCCACGATTTTTCAAATTTGATGGAGAGTGGCTCAGCAACCACATCAGCCATCTCTTTTGGAACCCTAGGATAGATATCATCTGGTCCCACGGACTTATACACATTCAATTTCATAAGGAGGACTTGAACTTGTTCTGCAATTACAGTGGGACAGAAAACACTTCCCACACCCCCATCTGGAGGCTTATAGCCCTGGCAGACATGGAAAGACTGAGGCAAAGCACTCATTGAGGACCTGAGCTTTTTCTGTGTCTGAGAAAACCTTCTCCCTGCTACCTTTCATCAGAGGGAGAACACTCTCCTTGGCCTGTCTCCTCCTACCTATATATCTTTAGATCCCCTTCTTGTTATCGTACATATCCCTCACCAAGTAAATATCAACATAAATATCAGTTGATCTTGTTATCACACTGATGTTCCTTGATAACTCTTCCTTTGTTTCCCTTCTTTTCCATTTACTGTGTGTTAATTCTGCAAGGTGTAATCTTACACTAGAATTGACACCATGTTGCAGGAGAATTGATGTGTCACCTTTCATTTGATTAAGGAGAAATGTAACAAAGCTAACCATTCAATCTAATAATTTAATTTTAAATTCAAATGATCTCTCTTACTTTGATTCCTTTATTTGTGATGCATCTAAGAAAACTGTGTCTTCCATATTGAATGTTTCACAAACACAAACGTTTCAATGCATCTAGATTCTTAATAGAAGAGTAAGGTCTAAGAATAGTCCCCTAGTGATTGCTTAGGATTCTTGTTGTTTTATTGTTTCTTTTTAAGAATTTGGCCTTTATTAAAAGTTTGTGTTTGTTGTTGTTGTTGTTTGTTTCTGTCTGTATTCCTTTATTCCCAGGTAAGTTTACCCTATGATCATTTATTATTAAGGAAACATACTTATATACATCTGAGAATTTGTATTTACTGAACATTTAAAATTTCTAAACCAGACACAGATGCATGTTACAAGTACAAAATGAGAAATGCTAAAGTTTGAAAGTCAAGTTAATAAATTAGAACTCTACAGATAATCTTTCATATAGCAGTATCAATGCTAAGCCTGTGAAATTACTATTTACGTATAAGAAATATCTTTACTTCTACTTTATCAGTCACATTGATTTACTTAATGCAGTGTCTTCATCCTTGTGTGAACAACTATGTAAGACTTAACAGAACCAGTGTGTCATTACAAAAATATTTATAGAAATAAGGGTATTTAAGTAAGCTTTTCGCCTTTGGAGGTCCTTGTGGCACACAGCACTTGTATTCAATTTGAGTGTTTAGGATGTTAATATATATATACACTGTCTGTCTGTGTTAGCTCCAGGCATTGACAATAACACCCATCAAGATTCAGTAGCATCTGTTTACTGTTATTAGGATGTGTATTTCAAGACACTGCTTTAGTTAGCCAGTTCTTAATTCAAACTACTTGAATTTTAGTGTAAAACTTAAAGAACTAAGACATGACTGTTGAAGGGACATTTTGTTATTGCTTTATCCAGCAAAATCAGAAAGTAACATAATAGAAATAATTTCTGACCTATCATGCTGCACATATTTGTTTGTACAATGCTTATATTTCAGCATCAGTGTCATTTATTATTTTTTTTTTAATTGATGCTGTCATTGTTGGGTCATTCTCAAATCATCAGTTATATGTACCTCATAACAACATCAAATATTTCTTTTGTAATCATGTCCTATAAAGATGACTTTCTGTTGAAAAGGAATGTTGCATAGGGTTTCTGAACAAAACTAAATGTCAACTTCATAGTATTTCTAAAGGAGTAAGGGAATGAATTCAAAACCAGTATTCTGTCCTGTCAAATCTCTCATATCCTTACATTAACACAGAAGACAGATACGGAAGAGATTAGAACAAAACCAAAAACAAACAAACAGAAAACCCAGAAATTAATTATCTTTATCTTGGATTTTTTCACTGCTTAAGGATGAGAAGAAATAACACCAATTTAGCTGTCCCATTTGCTAATTTTAGAGACTAATTCAGGTTTCTTATATACTTCTCTCTCTTCTTCCCTGATATCAATTGTCCAACTGATGAACTCTTAACAAAGATTTAATGTTAATGGCTATTGATTTTCAGTTGAAATTTCAGATAGATTGAATTGTCACATAGATTGAAGATCAGGGGATTTATGCTGATCCATAAATACAGACTTTGGAAGCTAGCTGAAAATTTATGATGCAGAATTTTTTGTAAGCTTCAGATAATGAAATTGTGGCTATTTAGTCATTTCCTAACAAATAGTAATATAACTTGTTTTTTTTTTTTTTGTTTGTTTTTTTGTTTTTTTTTTTTTTTCCCCTGATTAATAATACCACTGGAGTTACAAATGATGGCAACTCTGTGCAGTGAAGAATCAAGAGACTCTAAACATTAGTTTTGTTTTATTTCAGTGAAAGAAGTGTTGATACTTACACAATTTTTGTATTCACATGGTTTTGTTGCATTAAAAAGGAAAATTAAACAACAAATCAACAAAACAGATGTTATTATGTGTGTTAGTATGTTACACATTTTACATAGAACTTTGATTGATAGTTGATTCAGAGAGTGTTCCTGATTATTTTTTCTTCCCTACATTTAATTCCTAAGGAAATAAATTAAAAAGAAAAATTCAGCAGTACTAAAAGCATTTTCCTGTATTTGTTTCTGTAAATGTTACAAAATAATGCATACAAAATGTATAGTCTTTCTCTCTTGGTATCATATTGTGCAGCAAGTATTTTTTCTGATTGCATTCTGGCAATCCTGCTTCCATATTAAGTAGCATAGCTAATTCACATTAGAAATGAAATAGTGTCTTACCTTTGCTTCACAAGTCACAACATTTTACAAGTGAATCCTACACTGAGCTCTTAATTTTTGTTTACATTTAAATTATCTTCAAATAAAAAATAAAAATAAAAAAATCCAATATTGATTTTAAGACTGTAGATGATTCTTATTCCAGTAGTTAATTTCATTAAAAGAAAGAATATAGGGACATATAGTGACAGACTACAAGTACAAGGCCCATTAGATAGCTCGCCTCTCAGCTACTGGAAAGAATTGTTTCAGATTATCAGTGTAATGGCTGTGAGGATGCTCTCCAACCACAGCAGGTTAACTATAAAACAAAATAAGTGACATGTCAGTGCTCATATAGCTATTGTGAAATTGGCATATCTAATGCATGAAAGATTTAGAAAGTCAATTAAGTTTATCCTTGTGTCCTTTTGTTCATTCCTGTACGTAACCCGATTAATGAGCGGAAATTTATGATTATAAGGACAAAAAAGCCAGTAAACTGAGTTTCCTATTCTTGAAGAAAAAAAAGATGTCAGCCTTCCCTAAAGTCCTTCAAAAGCTGTTTGTTAGATCAATATTTTCTGATTATTAGAAAATTTATTAATGGGATTTTTTATTTATTTGTTTTTTTAAAACCAGATTTTATTTTTGTTCTTTAGCTAAAATGGTGTTTGTTTACTTCCATAAAGAGCTATTCCCACAACCTCACTTCCCCACCCACCCCTCTGACAGCCAGCTCCTCCTTTGGTCTTGCCCTTTTAAATAGACAACTTCCCAGCTCCCAGGCCTCTTTGACAGTGAGTCTGGCTTGATCTTTACTAGTAGTTGTGCAGTCACTCTCACATTTGCAGGCTCCCCAGTTGCTGGTAGCATGAACATGTGGGAACCTACTGCCCTGGTCCCACTGCAGTGTCTGACACATGATTCTGCTCACTCCATTCTCAACAGTTGCTGATATCAAGGCACCCAGTCCTTCCAAGGAAATGGCTGACACGCAGACTCTCACTTGGTTCAGGTGCTGCACTATGGCTACACAGGCCTCCCTGACCTAGGGTCTCACTGCTGTTCTTGTGCTCATATCCTCGTATATAATATGTCCAACGTCCTCTGGAAGCATCTCCAACTCCCAAAGATTTTTTAGTTTCCACGTATCTTGATCAGTTTCATGCTTGGACACAAGGGCTAGTGCTCTTTTGAGACAGCCTTAGGAAGGGTCTGAACTGGATTTTTCTTCCTCCATACACTTGTTTTAGGTTTCTGAATGCATTTCTGCCCCTGTTCTCCTCTGGACTTGTGAAACTGATATGATGGACTGAAGGTTCTCCTATAATGAGCCTGAGAGTAGCCAGAGCAAGATATCATTATTTGGGCTTCCCCATCTGCCACTGTCTCTCATGGCTCTTTTGTTAGTGCACAGACAAGATTGTCTTATATGACCCAATAATTGAAGTGGAAACATATACAAATGAGCTCTTAGTGTGGCCAATGGAAATCTAGTTAGTATGGTCAATAAAGTCAGTGAAGTTATTGAGCCAAATCAAAGTGTAAACCAACTAAATTTATCTAATCCATTTATTGTACTTACTGTACTAGGCTTATTTAAAAAAAAAAAAAAAAAAAAAAAAAAAGAATTTAATTTCATTTAAAAGCCTACATGATATATTAATTACTTACACGTGCCTAGTAGATGTGACATAGGACTACTAGAACACCCGTTCTCTTCCAAAGAAGTAACTAAGAGTCAGGCTATCTTTTAGGTTCTCAAGTGACAGCAATCATATTAGAATCTTCAAAGCAGAGTCTGTTTTGAGTAGGATGGGATGACAAGGATCATCAAGTTCATGTCCTGGCTTCATACATAACACTAACTGAAAATTAAACTGTATGTGTGAGAGCATTGTTTAAATGTTTCTTGAACTCCAGCAGACTTGCTGCTGTGACTGCTTTCTTGGGAGCCTGTTCCAGCACCCAACCACTCATTTAGTTAAGTATGTTTTCCTAATATTCAGTCTGAACTTCCCCTGATTGCAACCTCATGCCATCTGAGTATCCTATCACTTGTCACTAGAGAAAATAAATCATAGAATCGCTTGAGTTGGAAGGGATCTTTAAAGGTTCTCTAGTCCAACTCCTCTGCAATGAAGAGGGACATCTACTGCTATATCAGGTTGCTGAGAAACCCAACCTGCTGTCTCTGGGGACAGGACATCCAGCACATTGCTGGGCAACCAGTTCCAGCATTTCACTATCATTATTGTAAAAAACAGTTTTCTTATATCCAATCTAAATCTCCCCTCTCTTAGTCTGCACCCATTTCCTTCTGATCTTTCACAACATTCCCTGCTAGAGAGTCTGTCTCCTTTCTTATAGCTTCCCTTTTGATACTGAAAGGACCCTATCATGTCTCCTCCAGAGCCTTCTATTCTCCGGGCTGAACAGTGCCAATTTTCTCAGTCTGTCCTCTTAGGGCAAGTATTCCATCTCTTGAATTATTTTTGTGACCCTCTTCTGGATGAGCTCCAACAGGTACATATCTCTCTTGTACTGATTACTTCATGTCTGAACACAGTACTCCAGGTACGATCTCACCAGCACAGACTGGATCATTTCCCTGAGCCTGCTGATCACACCTCCTCCCCTCACAAGGAAGATATAGACCACCATGAGGTTGCCCCACAGTACCGTATAGGATATCTAGGCTGATCAAAGCAAGTGATTTCTACCTCTCCTTATACATCTTCTCCTTTAGAACTTTCACTATCTCCATAGCCCTTCTTTGGATACTTACTAATAGCTTAATGTCCTTATGTTCTGGCTTCCAGAACTAGACTTGAGGCGAAACCACAACAGCAAGGAGGAAAGCAGGACAAAATCTCTCCTTGACTAGATAGTAACGCTGCCTCTGATATGCCCTTGGGTAGGATTGGCCTTTTGGGGGCCTTGGGAAGCCCCAGTTCTGACATAAACTAGCCCAAGATATTGTCATTTGAACTCCTCCCATGAGCCAATTACTCATCCATTATATGATGTATCTATCTAGCTGTATGCTGGTCATTTCATCAAGTTGGATGCTGTGAGCAACAGTACTGAAAGTTTTGCTGCAATACAAATGATTACATCTGTTATCTTCCTTAAGACAAATATACCAGTAACGTTGCCATAAAAGGAAATGAAGTTTATTAAACAGGACTTTCCCCAGTGAATGAGTGACTCCAATGAACAATGAATGCATTGTCTTTCAAGTGTTTTTCAATAACTCTCCCTCTAATCTTCTCCATAATTTTACCAGGCACTGACACGAGCCTGATAGGCTTGTAATTACCAATGTCTTCTTTTATTGTCCTTCTTGAAAACTGTAACAACATTTGCCAGTTTTCAGTTAATTGGGACATTTCCAGACTTCAAAGACTATCGACTAATAATTGAAAGAATTTTCATAGAATCATAGAATGGTTTATGTTAGAAGGGACCTTAAACCACATAGTTCCAAACCCCTTGCTATGGGCAGGGTTGCTAGCCACTTGATTGGATTGCCCAGGGCCCCATCCAGCCCAACTTTGAACCTCTCCAGGCCATTACACAGCTTGTCTGGGCAGCCTGTACCAGTGCCTCACCATCCTCTGTGAAAAAAAAATTCTGCCTAACATCTAACCAAAATCTCCCCTCTTTTAATTTTAAGCTATTCCACCATGTCCTATCACTATCAGACTGTGTAAAAAGTCAGCCACCTTCCTACTTATAAGTTACCCTTAAGTACTGGAAGGTTGCAATGCGGTCTCTTGTGGGGTAAGATGTAACTGTGAGTGAGTCACCAAAGAGCTTAACAACAGACTCCTTGATAGGCCATCTCACTGTGAAACCTTGGGAGACTGGAATGTAAGACAAAGAGCAAATGGAGTCAAAGGATAAACAGGAGGCTCTTTTGTATGCACTGTTGATCTTGTCACAATTGAGAAACCTTTCATTCTTTATCACTGTTCTTTGGGAGAAGTTAGGGCCAATTAACTGTTACAAGAATTTACTGTTTGTAAGTATATATGTCATATAAGATATATGTTGAACATAATAGAGAGATCTATTCTGATGCTACAAGAAACTGAGACAGCTCTCTAACTCGACTGAGCACTGACAGTCTCCCTGGAGACTTCTCTAAGCTAAACAAGTCCTGTTTCCTTTGTGCTTTTTTTTTTTTTTTTTTTTTTTTTTTCATAGGAGAGGTGCTCCAGGCCTCTGATCATCTTCATGGCCTTCATCTGGACCTTCACATCTTCACTCCATCGACCTGCTGGCCAGGTTACAGTTGGCTTTCTGAGTTACAAGAGCATGATTTTGTAGAAGTTGTGTAGATCACAGTATTTCTGTCAGTTATTCGTTTCTCACAGTGAAATTAAATATTTATTAAGACCTCTCTTTGTTTTTCATGTCTGTAATTGTACATAAAGTATTTTTGTCTATGAAAGTGCATTCCATAACCAAACATATGAAACTTCCTAGACCCAGAAGCACTGTTCACAAGGCATTAAGGCCCTTGTATCAAACACATATCTGTATTTCATAAACATTTATTGGTTTTATATTCCACTAAGTTCACTTCCATTTTATATATTGGTTTAGCTTTCTGAACTTCTAGACAATTGACTTCATCAAAACTACCACTTAATGCTCATTGAACTTAAGTCCCCATGACAGCTGGCAATCCATAATTTGGGGTAATTAATTTTAAGTGGTTTAAAATCCCATTACTTTTTACCACTGTTCATTCTATTTCTGTGAACCTATGCTTGTGCTCTATAATACTTTGTGTTTCTCAGATATTTTCAAAGAGCAAAGTAAGTACATCTGTGTTGACTACAGTAAAAAAATGGAAGGTGATTTTAGTTTGCTTTTAGCTAATGAATTGGCAATAAATTACATTAATCTTCCCTAAGTCAAGTCTGTTTTGTCTGTGGAGGTAACTGGTGAGAAATCTTCCTGTCCTTATCTCAACTCAAGATATTTCATCATATTTTTCTCTCTGAGAAAAATACTGTCCTGCTGAGGAAGGGGAGTGGTGGCCACCTGGCAGCTAGCTAACATCAATATACAACAGAAGATGACAAAAAACTACTCCTGGAAATCTTTTACAGGAACACGAATGACAAGAAAGTCCTTCACAAGTGGGAGTAGCCAGCATGTATTCCCAAGAGGGAAGGGATACTTGATGAACCTGATAACCTTGTAAGATGAAGTGCCTGACTTGACAGACAAGAGAATAATAATCGATAATGTCTACCTGGACATCAGTAAGGCTTTTGACATTTTTCCCCATAATATCCTCATAGACAAGCTGAGAAAGTATTATCTAGATTGGTCAGTCCCAGTAGGGGATCTAGATAGAAGACAGTAATTAGCAGCAGTAACCCAGGGGGTGACACTACCTGCTTTATAACCCCTTTGTGGTTATGGAGTTTGATTTTCCGCAAGTCAATTTGGCAAGCCAGGCAGGAGAGTTCTTTGTTTTGCAGGGCTAACGAGAGCAGGGATCCTTTAGGCATGCCCTGAAGATTACCAGAAAGGCTTCCCCACCCAGACCTGCCACTGTGGAGCAAAGTAAGAATGCTGGATGCGGACAAGGTGTATTGTAAGTACAGGGGACCCATAGGTCGCAAGAAGACGTCCTATGCAGGGGTGAAGGAGCGAGGGTGCTCCCCCTGAGGGTGGACCTGCAGGTATAGGTTAGGGAGCGCAATCAGGGTGGGAGTATACCCCTCTGTCGGGAGGTGGGGACCCAACTTAGGGAGGTAATGAGAGTAAGGCTATAATGCATTTGGGAATGTAAGTTTTGTAATATTCTGGAAAAACCTTTAATAAGTACTGTTTGTCATTGTTGTTATCTTTGTAATTGTTAAGCATTTCTATCATAAAATTATTGTTTGTGGAATTCCATTTATAATACAAGAGTTCTTGTTGCTGGG